>NC_133325.1:193399127-193717252 GCF_042186555.1 Aquarana catesbeiana
TATATATATATGTGTGTGTGTGTATATATATATATATATATATATAGAGAGAGAGAGAGAGAGATAGATAGATATATATATATATATATATATATATATATATATATATATATATATGTCTATGTGTATATATATAGAGAGAGATATATATGTATATATTATATATAGATATGTAACGATGTTTATTAAAAGATCGTTTCAAACGATGCAAACAATCGTAGAGGAATGAAAAGCACATGGAGCGGTATACGAGGTAATCAACACAAGATGAAAACACAGGTACTTACTTTTTTGCAGCACTTTCCGGATCCGTCTGAACTGATCCGGCTCCCTGAGTTTCAGGTCAGACCATCTTTTTCTAAGTTGATCCCTGGAGCGCTGTACCCCAAAAGAAGCCTGTAAAGTGTCCACCACCTTCACCATTATTTTGGCCTTGCGCAAATTTGGCCGGGCGTACGGCCCATACTTCCCATCATAGTCCTTTTTTTGAAGAATGGCCACCATCTCCACCATCTCTTCAAAACTCATATTGGAGGCCTTAAATCTAGGCCTCACAGATCTTGTTGACGTTCCAGCCTCCGGGCTTTTTTCGCTACCTGAGTTAGTTAACATGTCGTGTGTCTCCGCCATTATTCACCCCACTACGCGCCGTAACTAAAAATGGGCGGAGAACATGAGTTAAAATCGAACGTCAGGGGCGGGCGACGCAGGCGGAGTTTCACACATGTGTAGTGTATAAAGAGGGGCCTTGCGCACGTGTCGTACGTACGTTCTGTGCGTAGAATTAAGGGGCGGAGAACATGAGTTAAAATCGAACGTCAGGGGCGGGCGACGCAGGCAGAGTTTCACACATGCGTAGTGTATAAAGAGGGGCCTTGCGCACGTGTCGTACGTACGTTCTGTGCGTAGAATTAAGGGGCGGAGAACATGAGTTAAAATCGAACGTCAGGGGCGGGCGACGCAGGCGGAGTTTCACACATGCGTAGTGTATAAAGAGGGGCCTTGCGCACGTGTCGTACGTACGTTCTGTGCGTAGGTGATAGTGGACTGGGACGCTACTAAACGAAGGTAATTTAAAATTTATACTTTTGGTCAAGACTTTGTAGCAAGCGGCCTATATGGCTTGACAGATTGATGAGGCCTACATAGGGATAAGATGATGAGGGTTTAGCAGAAACCCAATAAAAGTGTTTTTTGTCTTGTGACTTTATCTTTTATACAGACATTATGAATCCCCTATTTAAGGATCCAGAGTTCCTTACTGCTTTTATTTCTAAATATAGAGAGATGAGGAATTTGTGGGAGGTGAAACACCCACAGTATTATGCAAAGCATGTGAGGAAGTCAACGCTGGAGAGACTTCTGGCCTTTGTCCAGGCGACCATCCCGGAAGCAACAATGGAGACATTGCTCAAGAAAATTGGGGTCTTGAGGAACATGTATAAGAGGGAACATAAGAAGATCCAGGAATCAATGAGATCAGGAGCATCAGCAGATGATGTTTATGTACCCAGGCTGTGGTACTACAATCAACTCCGTTTTCTTGATGACCAGACTGAAGCCAGGGCATCACCTTCAACCCTTCCCTCCACCCTTCCCTCCACCCTTCCCTCCACCCCAGCAGAGGCTGATGAGGAGCAAGCTGGGTCTTCCATCCTGGATGAA
The DNA here is from genome assembly GCF_042186555.1 of Aquarana catesbeiana. Classification (NCBI taxonomy): domain Eukaryota; kingdom Metazoa; phylum Chordata; class Amphibia; order Anura; family Ranidae; genus Aquarana; species Aquarana catesbeiana. Next base: position 193,400,793 of record NC_133325.1, read on the forward strand.
CCGGATATGACCATCTGGAGTCAGGTAAATTATTTTAACAAATATTTACTGTACTAATATTAATGATGTTAACTGGATGTTATAATTGTCTAAAATAATTTTGCCCTCAAAATTGTGTATACATATAAATTGACAGTAGTGGCTAAATATGTTTGGCACCTGCTTGAAATAATTAGGGTGTCTGATTAGACTCTTTTATTAAAGAGATGTATTCATATTGAATTTGCTAGTCATGAGAAGCAAACTGTGTGTCATTGATGAACCCAAAAAAATATACTAAAACTATTGTCCTTTTTTTATACACAGGATGAGTCCATCCAGGAGGAATGTGGGGAAAGTGGCAGGCAGGAGGAGACCGGGCCCATGGACAGCCTGGAGGAGGCCGGATTCACCATCATCCTGGAGGAGGCTGGGCCCAGTGTCAGGCAGGAGGTGGCTGCTCCCAGTGAGGTGGCTGCTCCCAGTGAGGTAGCTGGGCCAAGTGAGGTGGCTGGGCCAAGTGAGGTGGCTGGGCCCAGTAGGAGCCTGACCGAATCCCAAGTGCCTCCCCTCCACCTTCCCAAAAAAAGGGCCAGGAAGGGGACGGTCACACAGGAGGCATCCCTGCGCCTCATGCAAGAGGCCACCCGTTTTTTAAAGAGCCCCCCCGAAGCGGAAGAGTCCTATGGCTGCTACTTAGCCAGCAGGCTTCTTCAAATGGATTGGGAGCAGCGCCTCATTTGTGAGCGACTATTTGGGGAAACAATCCAGAAGGGGCTGCAGGGCACGCTAACACAAAACACCCAACTACATGAGGCAGCCCCCCTCCTCCTCCTCCTCCTCCTCCTGCCACAACTGAAACACCAGAGCCACAGCCTCGAAAGAAGGCTACAGGGAAGGCTGCAGGGCAGCGTGGAGGAAAGGCTGCAGGGAAGAGAAGAAAGTGAGTTAGGGACCTTAGATTGTAAGCTCCTTGAGGGTATAGGGACTGATGTGAATGTATAATATATATATATGTAAAGCGCTGCGTAAATTGACGGCGCTATATAAGTACCTGAAATAAATAAATAAAATAAATAAAGTGATGACTTGGGTTCAGTCTGGTCTGACAGAAGACGCAGGCTGTTGTAGTACCACAGTCTGGGGACATCTATATCATCTGCTGGTGCTGTTGATCTCTGGGATTCTTGGACCAGATTGTGCTCCCTCTTATATGGACTCCTCAAGATCCCCATTTTCTTGTACACATACTTTTTCCAGCGTTGACTTCCTCTTTATTTTATTTAGACCATAAATAAATGGATCTTTTTTGAGTTTAGGTTTTTTATTTTAAATCATAGATTTTAGACACAATGTTTTAAATTAACAAGGGACAACAATCTCATTGATTTTGCAAAAACACAACAAAAATAGATTAAAATAATGTTAATAATGTTCGAGTGGTAAGTATTTAAAAAAAAAAAAGATACATAACCAAAAACGGTTCTTTGGGTTAACTTTATATAAAAAAAATAACAAATCATTATAAAAACAAAAATTATAAAGGGTTCTTTGTGATAACTTTACAAACATTAAAAAAAAATTAAAAAAAATATATAAAAATGGGTTCCCTGTGGTAACTTTACAAAAAAATTTAGAGATAAACAGAAAAAAAGTTCCACAACAATCATAAAATAAATATCTGGATAAAAATTACAAGAAAAGATGACTCCACCAAAAAAAAAAAAAAGTTTAAAAAGTATTATTAGTATGGAAACATTGTATTGAAAAAGCATACCATGTCATTCATGAGATCAAAGAGAAAAAGAATCCAGAAATCTGTTTGGGAGAACTCTGTTTGAATATGAACAGCAAAACATCTTCGTTCTTTATAGCATTCGTAAAGAAGACATTAAATGCGCTGCATTCAACGATCACAGATTTTGCAGCATGAGGAATGTGCTACCTACAATACGAACACTAGTTTTACTAGACCGAGTGCTTCCGTTTAGTTTTTGCTTATGAGCATGCGTCGTTTTTTTGTCCGTCGGACTAGCATACAGACGAGCGGACTTCGGGGTCCGTCGTAGTTACGACGTAAAGATTTGAAGCATGTTTCACAGGGCCTGATTAACATAGGGGCTGGTGGAGCTGCAGCTCCAGGCCCCTCCCTCAATATAGGCCCATGGCAGTGGCTTGTCAATTCCTGTGTGCCTTCCTGAAGGAAGAGGAGCCCTCTGTGCACACATGGAGGAGACAAGTCAGTGCAGCCAAGTCCTGTCTCTGTCGATGCCTGACCCCTATCACAGGATCTGTTCACTCACACAGATCCTCAGTGTCTGGGGGAGGGGCACTGATGTCCTATCCAGCAGGAGCCCGGGAGGAAGGATATCTCCCATGCTGTTATGATGAGGTCAGTACATTTGTTAGGGGGATGTTGTGTAATTATTGTGCTAGGGGACAGACTGCTGCTTCCCCCCATGTAATGTGCTCTCTTGTGCCCCCCATGTCATGTGCCTTGCAGTGCCCCCCATGTAATGTGCTGTGCCCACCATGTCCTGTCATGTGCATTGCAGTGCCCCTATGTAAAGTGCTGTGCCCACCATGTCATGTGCATTGCAGTGCCCCCATGTAATGTTCTGTGCCCACCATGTCCTGTCATGTGCATTGCAGTGCCCACTATGTAAAGTTCTGTGCCCACCATGTCATGTGCCTTGCAGTGTCCCCATGTAATGTTCTGTGCCCACCATGTCATGTGCCTTGCAGTGCCCCCCCATGTAATGTGCTGTGCCCACCATGTCATGTGCCTTGCAGTGCCCCCCCCATGTAATGTGCTGTGCCCACCATGTCATGTCATGTGCCTTGCAGTGCCCCCATGTAATGTGCTGTGCCCACCATGTCATGTGCTCTCTTGTGCCCAGTGCCCACCATGTCATGTGCCTTGCAGTGCCCCCCATGTAATGTGCTGTGCCCACCATGTCCTGTCATGTGCATTGCAGTGCCCCTATGTAAAGTGCTGTGCCCACCATGTAATGTGCATTGCAGTGCCCCCATGTAATGTGCTGTGCCCACCATGTCCTGTCATGTGCATTGCAGTGCCCCCCATGTAATGTTCTGTGCCCACCATGTCCTGTCATGTGCATTGCAGTGCCCACTATGTAAAGTTCTGTGCCCACCATGTCATGTGCATTGCAGTGCCCCCCATGTAATGTGCTGTGCCCACCATGTCATGTCATGTGCCTTGCAGTGCCCCCCATGTAATGTTCTGTGCCCACCATGTCCTGTCATGTGCATTGCAGTGCCCACTATGTAAAGTTCTGTGCCCACCATGTCATGTGCGTTGCAGTGCCCCCCATGTAATGTGCTGTGCCCACCATGTCATGTGCCTTGCAGTGTCCCCATGTAATGTTCTGTGCCCACCATGTCCTGTCATGTGCCTTGCAGTGCCCCCCCCATGTAATGTGCTGTGCCCACCATGTCATGTCATGTGCCTTGCAGTGCCCCCATGTAATGTGCTGTGCCCACCATGTCATGTCATGTGCCTTGCAGTGCCCCCCATGTAATGTGCTGTGCCCACCATGTCATGTCATGTGCCTTGCAGTGCCCCCCATGTAATGTGCTGTGCCCACCATGTCATGTGCCTTGCAGTGCCCCCCATGTAATGTGCTGTGTCCAGTATGTCATTTGCTGTACGTTGCAGTGCCCACCATGTAATGCGCTGTGCTGAACAATGTCATGTGCTGTGCATTGCATTGCCCTTCATGTGATGTGCAGTGCCCACTATGTCATGCTGTGCCTTGCAGTGCCCACCATGTCATGTGCAGTTCCTAACATGTAATGTGCAGTTGCATTTCCCACCATGAAACGTGCTATGCCATGCAGTGCCCACCATGTAATGTGTTGTGCCCACCATGTCATGTCATGTGCCTTGCAGTGCCCCCCATGTAATGTGCTGTGCCCACCATGCCATGTCATTTGCTGTACATTGCAGTGCCCACCATGTAATGCGCTGTGCTGACCATGTCATGTGCTGTGCATTGCATTGCCCTTCATGTGATGTGCAGTGCCCACTATGTCATTCTGTGCCTTGCAGTGCCCACCATGTAATGTGCAGTGCCCACCATGTGATGTGCTGTGCCTTGCATTGCCCACCATGTAATGTGCAGTGCCCACCATGTCATGTGATGTGCCATCCAGTGCCAACCATGTCATGTGCAATGCCCACCATGTCATGGCTGTGCCTTGCAATGCCCGCTATGTAATTTGCAGTGTCCACCATGTCATGTGCTGTGCCATACAGTGATCCCACCATGTAATGTGCAGTGCCCACCGTGTAATGTGCAGCGCCCACCATGTCATGTGCACTTCCCACCATGTCATGTGCTATGCTGTGCCCACCCTGCCATGTGCTGTGCCCAGCATGTAGTGTGTTGTGCCCACTGTGTAATGTGCTGTGCTGTTCAACAGTGCCCACCATGTCATGTGCAGTTCCTAACATGTAATGTGCAGTTGCATTTCCCACCATGAAACGTGCTATGCCATGCAGTGCCCACCATGTAATGTGTTGTGCCCACCATGTAATGTTATGTGCCATTCAGTGCCCACCATGTAATGCGCTGTGCCCACCACGTCATGTGCTGTGCCATGCAGTGCCCACCGTGTAATGCGCTGTACCCACCATGTAATGTGCTGTGTCATGCAGTGCCCACCGTGTCATGTGCAGTGCCCATCATGTAAATTGCTGTGCAGTGCCCACCATGTCATGTGCTGTGTTGTGCCCACCATGTCATGTGCTGCACCATGCAGTGCCTACCATGTAATATGCTGTACTCACCATGTTGTAATGTGCTGTACATTGTCCACCATGGCATGTGCCGTGCAGTACCCACAATGGAATGTGGTGTGCAGGGCTCATCATGTCATGTGTGGTGTCCACCATTTAATGTGCTGTGCTCACAATGTAATGTGCTGTGCTGTGTCATGCAGTGCCCACCTTGTCATGTGCTGTGCAGTGCCCACCATGCTATGTGCAGTACCCACTATATAATGTGTTGTGCCCACCATATAATGTTCTGTGCAGTGCCCACTTGTAATGTCCAGTGCCCACCATGTAATGTGCTCAGCTGTGCCTGCCATGTCATGTGCTGTGCCCACCATATAAGGTCCTGTGCCCACTGTGTGCATGAGCTGTGCCCACCATGAAATGTGTTGTGTTGTGCAGTACCAACCATGTCATGTGCTGTGCCCACCATATAATGTACTGTGCCTACCTTGTAATGTGCTGTATTGGGCAGTGCCAACCGCGTAATGTGCTGTGCCCGCCATTAAATGTGCTGTATCCACCATGTAATGTGTTGTGCCAACCATGTGATGTACTGTGCTATACCCCCCCCCCTCCCGTGTAATGTACTATGCTGTGCCCCCCACAGACTCACCCCCTCACTCCCACCCCCCTCTCTCTCTCATCCCCTCTCTCTCACCCCCTTCACCCCCTACCACTCTCTCTCTCCCTCTCCCTCTCCCTCTCCCTCCCTCTTTAATTTAAATTTCACAAAAAATTGTTTGCGTTTTCATTTTATTTATTTTCATAAAAAGGCCCACCAACATCCTTAGCACCAGGCCCATGATGCTCTTAATCTGGGCCTGATGTTTCAAATCTAAAGTCCGTCGGATTTGAGGCTAAAAAAGTCAGTTGAAAGTCCGGAGAAGCCCACACACGATCGGATTACCAGCCAGCTTTAGTCCGTCAGCGTCCGTTGGACTTTTGTAGACGAAAAGTCCGACCGTGTGTACGCGGCGTTACTCCCTCTGCATCTCTTTGCAGACTATTACTTCCTCTGCATCTCTATGCAGACAACTGTTCCTAAGAGTTCTCCATCCATCCCCATGTGAGAGACAGAAACATCACTTTTGACCGTGTAAAAGCAATAGTCTTAGTTCTCTTCACCACCTGCCCAAACTTGCTTCCTCTTGCACACTTGGTTTCCTCCTGCACAACTTGCAATTACGTTTAAGATATAACACATCCTCTTCTAATGGGTATGAAGAACTCCCTGCCCCTCTGCTCCAGAATGTCCCTGCCACCGACCATGTGATGACAGAGACATTGCCAATGACCATGTAGAGGCAATGTTCCCTCACAGTTCTCCCTGGGCCTCCTCCTGTGATCGCTACACCCCCCCCCCCCCCAGATGGGGGTGTGCTCCTGTGGCTGTCTAGCACTCCATGCCTCACGTCACCCAGTCGACTTCTACTCCCCAGCAGCATGTCACCTCAGCATATATAGGAGGCCCGCCCCCGCCAATGCCAGTTAGGGATTGGTCAAGGCTCCCACATGTGCTACCTGCCACTCCAGCTCTAGGCCCAGCCTCTTGTTCCAGAACATTCTCCCTGGAAGCAGGGGAGGCGCCTCAGAACTGGAGCACAGGTGGTCACACCCACAGCTACTCTAACCACTCCCAGCCCCCAGATCAAAACAGACAGGCCTAACTTACAGCATAGGCCTGCCTAAATTTGCCTGTGTTGAACAACCTAATAAAATAACCCTTACTGGCACCTACCTTCTGGTAGAGGGTGCTACATAAGGTACACAAGGGCTCTGTTATCTGAGACTGTTATACAGGAGATGAATGGAGGGATACTGTGGAGACAAATACACAGCGATTTGAAATGGGGCACAGTATGATCTGGGAAACCTAGATTAAGTTTTTTTGTTCCAGCTCACAACTTAACAGCCATAAGGACATGATAAGTATTGAGGCATATATGTTTTTCTGATACCACAATGATAGCCTAGGATGATTATGTATTATTTGAGATACATCGGCTGTCCCATGGTTGTCAGTCTGGAGTAGGGTTGCCACCTGTCTGGGATTCACCCGGGCAGTCCGGGTTTTGAATCATGTGTCCAGGTTTCAGTCTGCCTGAAACCCGGACACATTGCTCCGAGAGGAATGTGGCTCGGAACAGGGCCTGACAGGAGAGTGAGGGGGCACGATGCATGCCGCATTTCTATTCTCTTAGGAGCACCCAAAGGTGTCCCAGGTCTCTTATCCGATAGTGTTTTCCAAAAAAAATAAAACAATTTTTGCTGTGTGCCACTAAAATGTTCGGGTTTGGCTAGAAGAAAAAGTGGCAACCCTAGTCTGGAGGATGAATCCAATTATGCATGGAATGACGCACTGCCATCTCAGTTACACCAAGGGTGATATTTAAGACTTTACTGCGGTGGTCTCGAAAATGCCTTATGGAAAGGCTTTGTGTAAAGATATTTACCATGGAGGGTCTTGTATGGCCTATGGGAACTGTCTTCCCTGACATTTGAGATTATTGGAAACTTTATTGTGTCCTCAGGCTCAGTCTTTTTAACCAAGGTACCTTGTATTTGATACCTGTTGAAGATGATGCATATTACTAGCCCATAGCGACAGATGGCTGTAAGAAGTAAGCACTGTTTACAGGCCTTGGGGAGAAGGAACAAAGGCTACAGTGAAATTGAGGACAATAAACCCTCCAACTCAAAGATTATAAGGAGGGTTTGAATTGGAGCTGTAATGAAACAAATATATTTAGGACCTAGCTGGCTGATTTTCTCATAAGAATGACTGCCATTTTAACTCCTTCCTGTCCAGCTCTGGTGTCCCTTTTAACAGGGTGCATGCGTAGCAAAGACATAGCCCCGTAGTTAATAGAAAAGTAGACAACTAAATGGTTGTGTTATCTGACACTGTTGGGGAGATTTACTAAAACAGGAGCACTCAAAATGTGGTGCAGCTGTGCATGGTAGTCAATCAGCTTCTAATTTCAGCTTGTTCAATTAAGCTGTGACAATAGAACTTGGAAGCGTATTGGTTTCTATGCAGAGCTGCACCAGATTGTGCACTCTCCAGTTGAACCACTTTAATGCCCCGTACACACGGTCGGATTTTCCGATGGAAAATGTCCGATCAGAGCGTGTTGTCGGAAATTCCGACTGTGTGTGGGCTCCATCGGACATTTTCCATCGGATTTTCCGACACACAAAGTTGGAGAGCAGGAGATAAAATTTTCCGACAACAAAATCCGATCGCGTCAATTCCGACCGTGTGTGGCCTGTTCCGACGCACAAAGTGCCACGCATGCTCAGAAGAAATTCCGGCATGGAACAGCTCGTTCTGGTAAACTTAGCGTTCGCAATGGATACAACACTTTCGTCACGCTGCAATGTCAAAAATGGTTTAATACAGCGCACTCTCTTCTTCTTTATAATGTGACAAGAATTAAGTAGTTTTGCTGCTCATATTCACACACACTTCTCACAAAGTTTTATTTGTGTTTTTTTATTGGGATTCCCTGAATATATTGTTATTAGTTGTCACATCTGACAGAATGTTTTTTTTTTTATTTAATTTTTTTTGGGATTTTAAGCCTTTTTTTTTTTTAGATTTAATGTTTGTATTTTTTCCAAGGCTGATCTTTGTTCAATGTTATTTTTATTTTTACTCCAGAATATTTTTGTGTGTGTTTTGTGTGTCAAGTTACCCCAACACCATTGATATCTTTTATTATTTAATCTCAAGGAGATTGTTTGTTGTTGGTGTCCCTTGTTCATTTCACATTGTATATTCGAAATGTACCTGAATCCTCACAAAAAAACTGTCCTTTTTGAAGTAAAACACATAGGAGAGTACAATTCAAAACAAAAATCCTTTACTAAGGGATCAGAACCAAACAAAGAGGAAGGCAACACTGGATCAACAGGAGATATTAGCAAAGCCTGGGACCCCCACGGCAGACATCAGTTCTTGAACATCAAAATTGGTGGCCTGAGGAGTCCATATGTAAGGGAGGGCAGTCTGGTCCAGAAGTCGCAGAGATCTGGAAAGCAGCAGATGACATCTGTGTCCCCAGGCTGTGGTACCACAAGAGGCTGCATCTTTTCCCAGACCAGACTGAGCCCAGGGCCATCACTCTCTGGTCTTCCTTCCATGCTTCCTTCTACGCTGTGGCTGTGCTGTTGGAGATGTGGCAGGAGGAGGAGTAGGACCTGGAGGAGGAGGAGGACTAGGAGGACCTGGAGGAGAAGGAGGAGGAGGAGGAGGACCATCGCAAAGGTGTGTCTGAGCTGTAATTTGGCCCCTCATACCTTTGTTAAGAGCCTCCAATTTGAGCGACTCACACATGGCTTGTTGGCCCTCCTCCATCCTCTGCATTTTATAGGCAATGGTGGCAGCAATGTCCTCCTCCACAGTGTGTGGTGCTCCCAGGACCTCTGTAGCCCTCCAAAAGAGTCCTCTGGCAGCCTCCTCTAGGGCACTCCTCCTCCTGCCACTTTCTCTTTCCAGGGGGGGTGGAGGGACCTGCAGATCAGCCAGCCGGCTCGGCCCGGCCACCTCCTGGCTGAGACTTCCCTGTGTATGAAAAAGGGACATGGTTTTAGTTGTTGCATCATCAATCACAATCATAAATTAGTACTCCCAACTAACATCTAGTTAACATCATTGATTGGACAAGCAGAAATATTTAGAGGAATGCTATACCTGGCTCAATCTGGGCTCCTCCACATGTTGCCTGGAAGGCCCAGGTTGGGCGTCAGAAGCCTCAGCCGGGGGGGAAGGAAGCGTGGAAGGAAGACTGGAGAGGGATGGCCTGGGTTCACTCTGTAAGAAACAAATAGTTCCGCGCTTAGGCAATAAAGGAACTGCAGCCCCCCAGCACAGAATAACACCTAGGTGGAATTCTAGAAAGTATTGAGTACCAAATTGGGGTGATTGGCGCTGTTCGACCAGGTCCACTCTGATGTGCACAAACATATATAAGTGTAAACTAAAAAATAAAAAATATTTTGTATATAGGAATGGTAAAAATTCCAAACATGTGAGTAAAAATTTTTTGTGTATGTGTAAAAAAATACCCACAATCTATAAAGTGCAGTGTGTATTATCGCATAAATTACAACACTAAAATTAGAGTGATCCAGATTAAACCATCCCAAAACAAGGTGAATAAATGAATGTAAGAAAAATAGTTGTAAAAATACCAAAAATGCTTGAAAAAATCCTTAGTGGTAAAATCCTATGCTAATGTGTACATCAATGGTGCTAAAACATATTGATAAAAAGCATATGTACATATGTGCATACAATAGTGTTTAAAACAAAAAGTGAATAATCAGTCCATAAAAACAAGTGTCCCCAAAAGAAAAAATCCATAAATCATTTTCTTAAAGTGCAGTATCGAGTCTCTTCAATCACATAGCAATATTCCTGATGGATTAAGTGCTCCCAGCCTTCCAAAGGACCCCCCTTTTGTGCCCTCACTCACCGGAAGAATTCACCCCTGCAGGGGTATCAAGCCTGTAAACTGTATCCCGCAGCAATAGTCCGTGGTGACAGTCCTCCGTTCTACTCTCCTTTCTTGGTATCCCGATCACCTCCAGTCACTCCCCGGCATGAACATCCATATGTTACAAAACAAAAATAAGCCCCATCGCGTGAATCCGAAAAAACTCAGCTTCATTATAAAAGGATTTAAAACGAGGGGAGCGAACAGTGCTCCGCTGGCTGATACAGAGTCAAAGCTGTGGGGAATGCAGCGCAGTGTAGCGTGCGTTCCACCGCCCGCTACTCAACCCGGAAGTCAACTACACAGGACAAGACGTGTGCGTATCACGTGGCCTCATTGTCTTTCACTAGCATATCCATGTTCACTGCAAGACACAACACAAGCCAAACCCTAATGTCAGACAAAACTCTCCTAATCTTGTTACAATATAGGCCTCAATGTAGAAGCAGTATAGGCACAAGTTTGTCTCTTACCTTCGTTCTTACGATCGGCGCGTCCAATGCTCCTTCCTCCGCTCACAGATCGTACGTAATACGCACGTGTGTTACGCTTTAGATACACTGCGCATGCGTGTAACTCCGCCCGCCCCTGACGTTCTTTCTATTCTATTCCCCGCCCCTTTTCGTTCAGCGCAGTGGGGGGAAGAGCACATGGCGGAGTCACAGCAGGTGTGTGATAATTACAGGAAAGAGGAGGAGGAGGAGGAAAGCCCGGATCTGGACACGTCCCGATCCAGAAGGAGACGTTTTAAGGCCACAAATATGTCCTTTGGGGAGATGTTGGAGATGGTGGACATCCTGAAGAGGGCCGACTATGACGGAAAGTATGGACCTTACCCCAACCCCAATATCAGAAAGGCCAAGATCATGGCGAAAGTGGTCAAAAGTCTTCACAGGAATTTCGTGGTACGACGATTGAAAGATCAGCTCAGGAAGCGGTGGTCGGACCTGAAATTAAGAGAGCCAGAGCAGTACAGAAAGATCCGGAGAGTGCTGCAAAAAAGTAAGTAGTTGTGCTGTGTTCCTATTCTTTTTGTCTTTATTACGTTCGTGCTGCTCCATATGCTTTTCTTGATTGTACAGTTTAAAAGGGCAACTTTAATGTTCATGGGCCCATTATTCGTTCGTATCAAACATTTTTCTTTCGGCCTCTAAAACACCATTGTTTAGGCCATATGCATTTTCCCACATTTTTTAGGGCCTACTTGGATGCCAAATATTTGTTTGTGTAGATGGGTTTGTTACTAGAATGAAATGCAAAATAGATTCTGTGTAAGGAGAGGACACTGAGCAGCTGTTTTCACATCTGGACACTGGAGCACTAGTGTGGGACACAAGAACACCATTTTTATTAGGGGGGCCACACAGGTGCTCCAGTGTATACTATAGGGGGGTCTCCATCTGTGAAGCTTGTACTAAACAGGTAAAGTATTGCAACTTGACAAAGGGCAATAAAAAAAATACATCTTGGAACTCGGCTAAAATAGACAATTGTACCCCACTTCCAAGCAATGTTTCCTATTTATAGTTCTGCCATCAAATATCTGTGTGCTAATTATACCATTTTTGTTTTACATAGGGGAGAAAAGACTCGGAGGACACCCCTCATCCGAGGAGACCACAGACCCCCCACCTATGGAAGAAGGTGAAATACCCCCAACCCAAGAAGAGCAGGAGGAGGAAGAAGATGTGGTGGAAATTGGCACCACAACAGGTGAGTGTCTGCGACCACAGGCTCAGGTAAGAAATGGATGCTGGCAGATTTTTGATACCTGTTTTTGTTTGGTTTCTCTCTTTTTAGGTGATCGTGATGTGAGGGATCGAGATCCTTTCACATCTGAAAGTGCCCAGATCCTGATCGGGGAGATCATGGGGTGTAATGTCGAATTGCAAAACATCCAGAAAAAAATAAATGATGTGATTCAAAAAAATAATAACATCATTGATGTTTTGGGGCGAATTTAAAACCCCACAAAATCACTTTTTGGATTGTGGTCCAATGTTTTAAATCTTTTTGCAATGTTTTGAAAAGCCAAATTTGGAGGATGCACACAGTGTGCCAACATGTGCTATCTGCCATCACGGGAGATTAATGGAGGCGTTTTGGGGGTGCAACCCCTTCCTCAATTATAAAGTAGCGGTGAGGAAGGGCTTGCTCCCCCAAAACACGTCCCTTGACCCCCCGTGATGGCAGCTAGCACATGTTGACATTCGTAAATTGGTGTGCATCTTCCAAATTTGGCTTTTCCAGGGGTGATTTCCCCCCATCTGAATGCAATATCAAACACAGTTCCTAAATACTGATGTCTGATATTGCCTTCAGGTTTTACCTAATGTGAACTTTGTAAGTTCAAGTTTTTTGTCTTTCTTGTTGGTTTTACACAGGCCTGTTTTATCATAAATGGACATTTCTATTTTTGATAATGCCACCCCAAAAATTGTTATACAACAAACATGTTGGTTTGTTTTAAAAACCTTTGGTAAATGCACATGTGATTGTGCAGGTATAAAAAAGTTGGTCAATCAAGAATGTGTGGATTATTGTCTCAACACTACAACACATTTGGGGTGATGTAATTGCTGTTTTCAGCGAAAATGGGGGTTATTTCCTAAGGGCAAATCCACTTTGCACTACAAGTGCAGGTTCAGTGCAGTTGCAAGTGCACTTGTAGTGAAATGTGTTTTTGCATTTAGTAAATAACAGCCAACAGTGCTTTGTATAAGGTTACACAATCACGCCATTTTCTGCACTCAACACATTTCTGTCAGGGTCAGCTAAAACAAACACAAGCAGTAAATGTCCACAAAGAATTTCTTTTTGTTTTTTATTATAAAAAGGCTTCACATATTTGCTGGCATATTGATGGCCCCCCTACCCGCAAAGAACTCCAGGTAGCGTAACCGGACATCACGGGCACTCAGGGAGGGCAAGCCAGGACGGCCGCTTTCAAGCGCCGTCAGTGTGGTTTCATGTATCATTCCGGCCTCAGGCCCAACTGAGCCAGCATAGTTGGCCGAATGTTTCCTTAAAAAGTTATGGAGAATACAGCACGCCAGTATAATATGGTTCAGTTTATATTCCGCCATATGGATGGGTGTCATAAATACGTGGAACCGGCTGGCCAGGATTCCAAATGTGTTCTCCACCACTCTTCGGGCTCTGGCCAGCCGGTAATTAAAAACCCTCTGTTCCGGGGTGAGGGTCCTCATCGGGAATGGCCGCATCAGGTGGTCCCCCAGCGCAAACGCTTCATCAGCAACGAACACGAATGGGAGTCCTTCCACATTGTCCTCTGGAGCTGGCAAGTCCAAGCTGCCATTCTGGAGACGCCTGTAGAACTCCGTCTGGGCGATGACTCCACCATCGGACATCCGGCCATTCTTCCCCACGTCCACATACAAGAAGTCGTAATTAGCCGACACCACCGCCAACATCACTATACTATTGAACCCCTTATAGTTGAAATAGTACGACCCCGAGTTGGGTGGTGGGACGATGTGGACGTGTTTCCCATCAATTGCCCCTCCGCAGTTAGGAAAGTCCCACCGCTGGGCAAAGTGGGAGGCCACAGTCTGCCATTCCTGTGGCGTGGAAGGAAACTGTTGAGGGAAAAAATAAAACATTACTATTTTTGCTCAGAAGCAAGCAGATTAGGCACAAACATTATGGGTCAACCTCCAGATAGCATTTATTAAGGGGAATTTAACAACGCCAAAGTATAAGGTACACCTATCATATTCCCCCCCCCCCCTCTCATGGGCCATTTCTAACATTATGGGGTGTGTGGAAATCTTGGACAGGTAACCCTCTTCACTTCATTGAGAGATGAATGCCTAAATAATGGGTATTACTTGGAACAGCCCCTCCTTAGTTACACTATTGGCAGCCCACTGGACAGGTAAGAAGTGTCATAATACCAAGATATAAATACACATTGTACACATTTGAGGACATTTGGACATTCTGCTATTACCTATCAAGAAAATAATAGAATACAAAAACTTTAAACAGTGCCATTTGAAAGTATACAGGCAGGCCCTTGCACTACATGCTTTGGGGAATTCATCCATAAATCTGAGCACAAAAGAGATGGGTATAGTGTGTATTATGGGTTTTGCAAAGTCAGCAGATAGAGGATTGAGGATAGATAGAGAATTGGGATCAGCTGAGTTAGCAGTTGGGGGAGGGAGGGTTACTAAAAATTATTTGGGGACACCACAAAAAAAAAGCCTCTGGCACTCTGCCTGAATTTAAAGAAAAAATAACATTTCAAAACATTTTAGGGGGTATTTGGGGTAAAGCAGTACTACGGAGCTGATAAAATACATTGTTAAGTGACTACATGAGGTGAATATAGGGCCAGGAGACACCATGCTGGGGAGGTTATTGAAGGGCAAATATGTATGAAGGACCTAAAATAATAATAATGACATAAAAATCCAGCATGAATGAGGAGAAAGGGGACATTCACAGCATATTACAATCATGGTAATTAGGGAATGAGGAAAGAAATACAATATATTAGCAAACATTCAATACAATAAAATGTGATATAAAAGGATAAAAATCTTACCTTCATATACTCCTTCTGTAGGACCTGGATGATGGCAGAACAGGTCTCTGGGATAATGATCCTCAGAGCCTGGGGGGAGATGCCTGTCGAGAACTTCAAGTCCTGCAGGCTTCTCCCTGTCGCCAAGTACCGCAGGGTAGCGACCAACCCCTGCTCCGGAGTGATGGCTTGCCTCATGCAGGTATCCTGCCTGCTAATATAAGGGGTCAGCGAAGCCAACAGACGGTGAAACACGGGGTCCGTCATCCTGAGAAAGTTCCTGAAATCATCAGGATTATTCTCACGGATCTCACGGAGCAAAGGCATATGAGAGAACTGGTCACGCTGAAGCAACCAATTCTTGGTCCATGAACTCCTCCCCACCCTGTTCATGGACTGGATTTGTGTCAAGGTCAGGACCCCAACACCAAGCCCCCGCACGGCACGAACTCTACGAGGAGTACGCATACGAAACATGGCTAGAAAATGGTCAGCTGCTCAGAACAAAGTAACAGAACGCACTGAAGAACAGCAAGGCCTGTGAAGAGCGACCTGAAAAACAGTAACGAACGAACAAGAATACAATGACTAATTAAAGTCACGCGGAACTTGCTGCACGCACTGAAGAGCAGATACAAACCCACAAGCACAAACTGAACGGCAGAAAACAATCTGAAAGCCATGAGTCTGAAAAAGCACGAATCGTCTCTCACCAAACTTTTACTAACACGAGATTAGCAAAAGGAGGCCAAAGGGTGCCGCGCTTGGTTCTGATCTGGCCTTTTCTAGTCTCGTCGTACGTGCTTGACGTCACCGCGTTCTTGGCGATCGGAAATTCCGACAACTTTGTGCGACCGTGTGTATGCAAAACAAGTTTGAGCCAACATCCATCGGAAAAAATCCTAGGATTTTGTTGTCGGAATGTCCGAACAAAGTCCGACCGTGTGTACGGGGCATAAGTCTACTCCATAGCAGTTTTACTGCTACAGGGCAGCAGCTGTGTGCCGGCTCATGTATATATACTTGATCTGACACTTCCAGACACCGCTTCCAACTGTCATTACACACAGCGGAAGGCGATTGGCGGGTGCAGGGTATGCGATGTCCGCTGGCAACCGCCGATCGTTGGGCAGAGAGACAGAACTGCAATCTGCCTATGTAAACAAGGCAGATTGCCGTTCTGACAGTAGAGAAGAAGGGATGGAGTTTTTTGTCCCTGCAAATAAATTCCATCTCTTCCCCTAGTAAAAGCAGCACACACAGTATAACAAAACACTGGCTAGGCACACATTTAACCCTTTGATCGCCTTAGATGTGTTACCCCTTCCCAGCCAGTGTCATTCGTACAGTGACAGTACATATTTTTAGCACTGATCATTGTATTAGGGTCACTGATTCCCAAAAAGTGTCAAAAGCGTCAGTTAGTTTCAGAATGTCTGCCACAATGTTGCAGTCTGGCTATAAGTCGCTGATCACTGCCATTACTAGTAAAAAATAAATAAATGAATAAATCTATCTCATAGTTTGTAGACACTTTAACTTTTGCGCAAACCAATCAATATACGCTTATTGGTATTTTTTAACAAAAGAATATAGCAGAATACATATTGATCTAAATTTATGAAGAAATTCGATTTTTTTCAATTTATTTATTGGATATGTTTTGTAGCAGAAAGTAAAAAATATTGTTTTCCTTTCAGAATTGTCTGTCTTTTTTTGTTTATAGCGCAAAAAATAAAAACCGCAAAGGTGATCAAATACCACCAAAACAAAGCTTTATTTGAGGGGAAAAAGAGGACATCAATTGTATTTGGGTACAGTGTCGCACGCAATTGTCAGTGGTCAGGCAATTGTCATGCTAGCAACTTTCTCTCTACAAAGATAAAAAGGGTTTCATTAGGTTTGTTTTGGTTAGTTGCATGTCTTTCTCAAGGAGCATTACCTCAAGTTACCTTACCTGCGCTTTGTACTACAATAAAGTCGCTCTATTTTTTATTGTGATTTATAGCTGGCAACAAAATTGAGCTATGGCGTGCCACAAACCATGTTTATGCAGCTAAAAAATACTTATATGCCAGTGAATCAGTTGTTTATGTCGCTAAAAATCAATCGCTCAACATCTAAGGACAAAAACATCCGTCAGAGAAATTTTGTGGCTGTTATGCCGCGTACACACGGTCGGACTTTTCGTCTACAAAAGTCCGACAGCCTGTCCGACAGACTTCCGGCGGACTTCCGGCGGACTTGCAGCAGACTTTCTAACGAACGGACTTGCCTACACACGACCACACAAAAGTCCGACGGATTCGTACGTGATGACGTACACCGGACTAAAATAAGGAAGTTCATAGCCAGTAGCCAATAGCTGCCCTAGCATGGGTTTTTGTCCGTCGGACTAGCACACAGACGAGCGGATTTCGGGGTCCGTCGTAGTTACGACGTAAAGATTTGAAGCATGTTTCAAATCTAAAGTCCGTCGGATTTGAGGCTGAAAAAGTCTGCTGAAAGTCCGGAGAAGCCCACACACGATCGGATTACCAGCCAGCTTTAGTCCGTCGGCGTCCGTTGGACTTTTGTAGATGAAAAGTCCGACCGTGTGTACGCGGCATTACAAACTCTGCTTCATAACATCTCATGTAATCTAACCCTTTTTGGGCCGGTTACACAGGTGGCCGGGTGGTGGTAAAAATAGATGGTTTAACCATGGTTTAACTGGCCCCCGACCACTCACCTGCAAGTGAAGATGTCCACCAGCAATGCTAATACAAACTGCTGTGGTTACACTGCTGCAAAAAGGATACGACAGGTCACATTTGGCAGGCAACACCGTAACCAAACGCAACTCATTCAAGTGAATGGGGCCAAATAGCAACCGCCCTGCAAATGTGTGTAATGCATGCAGTTGCAGTATGGCCTTGCAGGCTTTCAAGGGTTAAAAGAGGCATCTAGGAGGTGACTTATTGCCTCCACGCTGTCTGACAATGGCCTCTAAAAAACAATCCCCTGTGGAGTGTAAAAAAACCCTTAGGGCTAGGCTCACACTGGTGTGTGGGAAAACACTGCATCGCACCGCATTCCTGTGCACATCACATGCTATGTGTGTGCGGTGCGATGACAGCCATACATTTTGTTTGGCTGAAATCGAATCTCTTTCGTATCAAAATGGTGCAGGACCCTTTTTACCTTCCACACCCGAAATGCATTGCATGGGTGTTTTGGGATGTTGTTAAGATAACATTGACACCCACAGCAGATTGCATGGAGGCTGTGCGATGTGGGGAAATGCAGCGAATCTTGTGCGTTTCCCGCATCGCATTAGTGTAAACCGAGACTCACTGTGGTGTTTTAAGATGCTGGGTGCCAAATGTGCCTGTCGCACTCAAAGCTTTTCAAATATGTTACAATATTATCTGTCCTTTAGATGTATTAACAGCCAAGTTTTGTGAAGGCCTACCTGATTGGATATACTAGAAAGTCCTTCACCTCACAGGGCCTGTTTGCACCAACTACTGTTTTAGCATGTAGGATAGAGGACATTCTGTGCCAACGGTGGGGAGTAATGTCTTGCATTGTAACAAAATTACATTTGATTTCTGTATGTTTACCCCAGCAGAGCTGCGCTGTGGTGACCGGCTCTGTCATCAGGTAGGCTCTGGTGCATTGCCGAAAAATCCAGCATGCGCTTGGGCGGGTATACGCATGTATATAATATACGTGTGTGTGTGTATATATATCTATATAGATATATAGATATATCTATATATCTATATAGATATATATATATCTATATATATCTATATAGATATATATATATATATCTATATAGATATATCGATAGATAGATAGATAGATCGATCTATCTATCTATCTATCTATCTATCTATCTATCTATCTATCTATCTATCTATCTATCTATCTATCTATCTATCTATCTATCTATCTATCTATCTATCTATCTATCTATCTATCTATCTAGATATCTATCTATCTAGATATCTATCTAGATATATATATATTTTATTATATATTTTCATGTGACAACACTGAAGAAATGACACTTTGCTACAATGTAAAGTAGTGAGTTTACAGCTTGTATAACAATGTACATTTGCTATCCCCTCAAAATAAGGCCCCTTTCACACTGGGGCGGTGGGGGCGTCGGCGGTACAACAGCGCTATTTTTAGCGCTGCTGTACCGCCGTTCTTGCAGCTGTATTCGGCCGCTAGCGGTGCGGTTTTAACCCCCGCTGGCGGCCGAAAAAGGGTTAAAATCCCTCGTACAGCGCGGCTATAGCCTCGGTATTGCCACGGTATAGCCGCGCTGTCCCATTGATTTCAATGGGCAGGAGCGGTGAAGGAGCGGTGAATACACCGCTCCTTCACCACTCCAAAGAAGCGGTTTGCAGGACTTTTTTCACCGTCCTGCCAGCGCACCGCTTCAGTGTGAAAGCCCTCGGGCTTTCACACTGAACAAACAGCGGAGGCTGTTTAGGGGCGGTTTGCAGGCGGTATTTTTAGCGCAATACCACCTGCAAACTGCCCCAGTATGAAAGGGGTCTAACTCAACACACACAAAAAAAAACAACCTCTGGATATGACGCCGAGCACGTGCACTCAACTTCTTTGGTCGACCATGGCGAGGCCTGTTCTGAGTGGAGCTTGTCCTGTTAAACCACTTGGTCTTGGCCACCGTGCTGCAGCTTAAGTGGAGGGCCACCCTAAAATAAAAAATAGCATGAAAAATCGTAAAAAAATAAAAAAAAAACATTTGAAAAAAAAAAAAATGTTAAACTTACCTGAACCCTTGTTGATAGGCAGTCTTCCTAATCTGCCTCTTCCTATTCCGCGGCGTTTCCTGCTCCTTGGTGAGCAGCCCCGTTGCCTTCTGGGAACTGTGTGTGTTCCCAGAAAACCATGGGGTCATTCACAGGGCGCCGCGCCGCTCGCGCGTGCGCAGTAGGAAGCTGGCAGTGAAGCCGCAAGGCTCCACTGCCTGTTTCCCTTAGTTAGGATGGCGGTGCCGGGACCCGAGAGCCGAGGGATGGGTTGGCCTCGGGCGGCCGACATCGCGGGCACCCAGGACAGGTAAGTGTACTAATTTAAAGTCAGCATCTACAGTGTTTGTAGCTGTTGACTTTTAAAAAAAAATTTCCTGGCCGGAATCCCGCTTTAGTTTCAGGGCCTTGGCAATCTTCTTATAGCCTAGACCATCTTTATGTAGAGCAACAATTCTTTTTTTCAGATCCTCAGAGAGTTCTTTGCCATTAGGTGCCCTGTTGAACTTCCAGTGACCAGCATGAGAGAGTGAGAGTGATAACACCAAATTTAACACACCTGCTTCCCATTCACACCTGAGACCTTGTAACACTATTTATTTATTTATTTATTTCAGGTACTTATATAGCACCGTCAATTTACGCAGCGCTTTACATATACATTGTACATTCACTTCAGTCCCTACCCTCAAGGAGATTACAATCTAAGGTCCCTAACTCACATTCATACATACTAGGGACAATTTAGACAGGATCCAATTAACCTACCAGCATGTCTATGGAGTGTGGGAGGAAACCGGAGTACCCGGAGGAAACCCACGCAGGCACAGGGACAACATGCAAACTCCAGGCAGGTAGTGTCGTGGTTGGGATTCGAACCAGCGACCCTTCTTACTGCTAGGCGAAAGTGCTATCCACTACACCACAAGTCACATGATAGTTGGGGCGGGGATTAGCTAATTGGGCCCAATTTGGACATTTTCACTTAGGGGTGTACATATAGTATCATTACATCAGGGTCCCCAAAGCCCCCCACATTACATCAGGGTCCCCAGAGAGCTTGCCATGTCACCTGCCACCAGATGCAGATTTTTGCATATAGAGAGGCTAGGGTATATAGAAGAGAGGCTAGTGTATACAGAAAGGCTAGTGTATACAGAAGACAGACTAGTGTATACAGAGAGGCTGTATATACAGAGAGCCTAGGTATACAGAGAGGCTGGGTATACAGAGAGGTTGGTGTATAAACAGAGAGGGCTGGGTATCCAGAGAGGCTGGGTATACAGAGAGTCTGGTGTATATACAGAGAGGCTGGTGCATATACAGAGAGGCTGGTAAATATACAGAGAGGCTGAGTATACATACAGAGAGGCTGGTGTATATATAGAGAGGCTGGGTATACAGAAAGGTTGAGTATACAGAGAGGCTGGTGTATATACAGAGAGGCTGGTGTATATACAGAGAGGCTGGGTATAGAGAGAGGTGGGTGTATATACAGAAAGGCTGGTGTATATACAGAGAGGCTGGTGTTTATACAAAGAGGCTGGTGTATATACAAAGAGGCTGGTGTATACAGAGAGGCTGGTGTGTGTATACAGAGAGGCTGGGGTATATACAGAGAGGCTGGTGTATACAGAGAGGCTGGTATATACAGAGAGGCTGGGTATACAGAGAGGCTGGGTATACAGAGAGGCTGTTGAATATACAGAGAGGCATGTGTATATACAGAGAGGCTTGGGTATACAGAGAGGCTGGTATATACAGAGAGGCTGGTGTATATACAGAGTGGCTGGTGTATACAGAGAGGCTGGTGTATACAGAGAGGCTGGCTAGTACAGTGTCCCCCCTCCCCCATGGTCTGCACTCACCTGCTCAGGAGATCGCGTGAGAAAGTTCCTCCCGACTCTATGATATGGGCGGAGCAAGGTGGAGACTCGCTCTTACACACACTGATCTCCTGGCTCTGAAGCACGGAGTGAAGACTCAGTGAGAGTGCCGCGGCTGTGCGGGAAGCGCAGTGTCCAGCAGCCAGAGACACTCTCACAGTAGGGCTGGCCCTGGTCTCGGGGCCATGGGTCCCAGATTCGGGGCTAAAGCCTCAATAGCCAAACCCTAGTGACGCCACTGGTGTCTGCATTCTTCCTCACAGCACTGCACATCACACAGTCATTCAGATTTAGGCACATTCAATGGTTAACAGACTCAGATCTTCAGGTAGAACAGCAGCAAGGTATCACGTACCAGGTGCTGGAGGCCATGGACAGAGGACTTGCTTTGCAGCTAAGTTCCAGAGTCCCATAAAGGTGAAACAGGAGGAGTCAGGCACAAAGTAGCACAGGTCACCTGTAGAGTTGCGTGCAGGACCCAGGAATACTGCTGATGTGATGAACAGAGTCTGCAGGCAGGTGGCGCCTATGAGATGTGACAGGTCTGTAGAATCAACACTAGCCGGGATCAGAAACCAGGTGGGAAGCAGAACCGACAAAGTCATGTGGAAGCCGAGGTCAACACGAGAAGCAGAGGGTATCCATTAGACAAGCTGGTGGTCAGGAACTGGATACAGGCAGAAAACAGGTAAGGAACAAGCCGGGTCAGCAACTAGGGATCACAGAAGCAAGAACTCACAGGTACACAGGTAACAAGCTGAAGATCAATCAGCAACTTCAACCACTGTCATGCTTCTTTATAAAGACCCATGTGAAGTGCTGGTGGAGATGTTGGTTCCCCTTTGTTGGTTGACCTGTCACAAGGATGGTTCAATGGGGAAACGCCCTCTTTTTCCTCCTCCTCCACTATTGCTTGATTACACTGCTTGTAACACTGAATGAGGGAGAGAATCCTGTGACCGATCAGACCACATCACAAACCCTCCTCCTTCACATTACAGCCCCCCTTTACATCATAGCCCCCCCCCCTTTACAACAGTGTCTTCAGCCCTTCTCACATCACAACCCCCTTTTTTACATCACAGCCCCCTTTCACATCACAGTTCCTTTGTCCTCTTTACATCACAGTCCCCCATTGACATTAGTGTCCTCTGCCTCCCTCCTCCCTTCCCATCAAACCTCCATCGAGTTCAGTATTCCTCCTGTGAGCGGTGTCCCTGCCTGATCCTGTGCCTTGTTCCTACTCCTGTGCCTTGTTCCTGATCCTGTGCCTTGTTCCTGTGACCTGCTCCCAATACCCTGCTCCCTGCATCCAGTACTCCCTACCCTGCTACCTGCTCTGCTCCCCTTGTTCCCTCAGTCGTGCCCTTGTCCTGCTCATGTGTGCTCTCTCCAGTTGTACATAGTTAGGTTGTTGTTTGGGTTGCTGCACGTTTATTGTGTCATTTTACATGTTTATGGTTTATTGGTATTGGAAGATTGATATTTATGTTCAAAAACTTAATTTAGCCTTATTCAGCCTGTTACTGATTTCTTAAGGTACAGCCCACTGATCTAGTCATCCTTGCAGGATACCTGCATTTGGTATCCCTTACAGATATATAATGAATCCCTTGATGGAGGATTTTACTTAAGAAGCAGATCTGTGCAGCCTGATTCTTAAAGCTGCATTACACCTCTTGTATAGTGTCAAGGTCCATCACAAGAGGGTACTTCTTTAAGTGCATCTGGGTGGTGTGTGGATGGCATCAGAAGAATGCTGATTTACTGTTTCTTTGTTGTTTTACCGTTATTGCATAGACGTTGAAGTGATTCACACGTTATTTATTGGGACATTTGCTGAAACTGGTTGTAAAGGCAGAAGGTTTTCTATCTTAATGCATTAAGATGAAAAGCCTTCTGGGTGCAGCAGCCCCCCACTGCCCTCCTAATACTTACCTGAGCACCCTCCGATCCAGTGATGTGCATAAGCGCCTCGACTGTCCAGGACTCTCCCTCCTCATTGGCTGAGAGAGCACCATAATGCCATTGGCTCCCGCTGCCATCAATCAAAGTCAGTGAATCAATGAGGATAGAGAGGTGGCGAGGCTGGGCATGCCGCTCCTTGTCTGAATGGACACACGAGGCTGCGGCTCGGCTTGGGTGACCCCATAGCAAGTTGCTTGCTGTGGGGGCACTCAACAGTAGGGAGGGGCCAGGAGTGCCAAAGAGGGACCCCAGAATGGGAGGATCTGGGTTGCTCTGTGCAAAACCACTTGCACAGAGCAGGTAACTATAACATGTTTGTTATTTTGAAACAAAAAAAAACAAGACTTTAGTTACGCTTGAACTTGTTTGCACATTTTTTATTGATATTTGAGAAGATATACATGTTTATATAAATAGATGTTTTAGCCCAGATTTACATATATGCGTTGGGGGAAACACATCGAATCCTGAGCATTTCACGCACCGCCTTGAAATTGCACTCAGTCCATTTGATCTGCCACTGTCAATGTTAAATTAATAGCACCCCAAAACAGGTCGCAAAACGCAATGCGATTGCAAGATTTGGATTGTATGGGTGCGGCAAAAAGAAAAAAAGATGCCTGCACCTTTTTCATGCAGTACGAATTGAGCCCAGACAAAATGAATGGGCTCAAATCCAACTGCAAATAATCGCATGAGATTTGAATAGGAATGGGGTGCGGTTTCTATTCAAAGCATAAGTGATGTCCAGCACTGTATAAGTGTAAACCCAGGCTTAATCTTCACACGGTTTTCATAATTGCATGTTCTGAGATTAATTGATTACCAGTGGTGGCAGGTGCTCCATTTTTTCGGGGATGCGGCAAACAAACCACCTGCCACCCCCAGTCGCTCGGTCGATCCCCCCCATCGCTCGCTCGTCCGCCCACCAGCCCCGCACTTACCACTAGACATGTGCACACTGAAATATTTTGTTTTGGAATTTCGTTTTCGTCCGAAAAATACATTTATTTAGTTACTCCCGAAATTCGTTTTTATTTAGTTTGTTTCGTTAAAAAAAATGCAAAATAAAGCATTTGTTTATGATGGATCTTTCGGTTTTCGGATTCTGCACGTTCGCTATCGTTTGTATCAACGATAACGAAAATACCCGAAATTCGTACGAAAATGCATTCGGACGAAAACGAATGCACATGTCCACTTACCACATTTAGGTCTCAGGCAGCTTCGGATCCTTCCTGCGTCTCCTCCTCCTCGGCGGCTTCATGGCAGCTTCCTCTGCGTCTCCTCCTCCTCGGCGGCTAATACAGTCCCTTCTCCTCTGCGCCCTGAGCCCACCCTTTTTTGAAGCCAATTAGAGCCTCAGGCTCTAATCATGTGTTTCCAAAAAAAAAAAAAAACCCATTGAAATCCATGTGTCCGGCGCCCTGCTTGTAGATTAGGGGCCAGGCGCTTGGATTGAGGGAGCAGTGCCCCTGCGCCCCTGTGGACGGGCCACCACTATTGATTACCATATCAATTATTTTGCGTGAGTGGAGCACTTCACGATATTTACTTGTATATTCGTTTTTGTGTGTTGTGACTGCACATTTTAGTGGAAGCTGCTCTTGTAAAATACTTATTTATATTTTACAAATTAGTTTAGGATTAGCACGAGGATATTCACTGATTTAGGTCCAGGTTATAGCCAGTGTTAACTTTAACGTCAAATTTTTATTTAGTTGTAGTCATAGTCTTTTGACTAAAATGTCATTTTAGTTTTAGTCGTATTTTAGTGATCTGAATTGTTTTACATTTAGTTCTATTTTAGTAGACTAAAATCTTCAGTACATTTTAATCAACTAAGATTTAATGGTTTTAGTTAAATTGTAATGCATTATTTAAGCACTTCTCTACAATTGGCAAACTCATATACTCCTGGAGTAAAAATCTAATAACATGTTGTTATTTATGGTATTAAGGTTTGAACATGCACTATAGACACCGATTTAGCCGTTGTGATATATAATATCTTTATAAAAAAAAAACAAGTTTCATAAACAAAAATATTGCTTTTTGACAAACAGAAGTGCAACTTTAAGGCCTCATGCCCACAGGTGTTTTTACAGACGCTTTTAGGAGCGTTTATCGAAGCTTTAAAACGCCTCTCCATGTTAGCCTATGGCCTCATGCCCACTAAGGCGTTTTTTGACCTGTAAATGGCAAAGGCATTTTTAAGCTTCAAAAAAACCCAGGACCAGCGCATTCTGAGGCTCCAGCGCTAGAGCTGTAAAAACGCCAGACGCCGGTAAAAGCTGTTAAACGCTGCTTAACAATGTATACAGTGCGTTAAGCCTCATCAGGTGTTTCTCTAACACTATTCAAACTCAATGCTTCCCTAAGTCGCACCAGAAGTCAGATCATGATGATCTTACTTGTAGTGCGACTTGTGTGCTGAGGATCTTGAAGGGGAACCCTGCCAAAACAAAAAAAAATTGGCCCCCTTTGGTCTGGTATGGATCTTATGGATCTTAAGGGAAACACCCCATGCCAAAGAAATGGAGTGGGGGCACCCAAGATCTATACCGGACCCTTATACAAGCACCTAGCCCGGTAGGTCAGGAAAGAGGGGGAACGAGCCCCCCTCCTGGACCATACCAGGCCACATATCCTCAACATGGGGGGGTGGGTGCTTTGGGGCAGGGGGGGCCCTGTGGTCCCCACCCCAAAGCACCTTGTCCCCATATTGATGAGGACAAGGGCCTCTTCCTGACAACCCTGGCCGTTGGTTGTCGGGGTCTACGGGCGAGGGCTTATCAGAATCTGGAAGCCCCCTTTAACAAGGGGGCCCCCAGATCCTGGCCCCCCACCCTATGTAAATGAGTGTGGGGTACATTATACCCCTACCCATTCACCTAGAAAAAAAGTGTCAAAAATAAACAGTACACAGGTTTTTAAAGTATTTTATCAAGGCAGCTCTGGCGTCTCCTCTCTGCGTTGTCTTCTCACTCTTTTGCCAGCTCTTCTCGCTCTTTTGCCAGATAATCTTGCTCTTTTGCTGGGTCTTCTCCCTCTTCTGATGTTGACTCAACGCGATCTCCCGGTGTAATGCTTGGTCCGCCATGTGCAATGACTTATATTGGCATGGGGCGGGGCCACCCTCTGACATCATCCGGAGGCCCCCGCCCCCTTGTGACATCATCGCCCCATCATGCACCAGACGATGACATCACAAGGGGGCGGGGGCCTCCGGATGAAGTCAGCGGGTGGCCCCACCCATGCCAATATAAGTTATTGCACACGGCAGACCCAGCATTACCATGGAAGATCGTGTCGAGTCAACATTGGAAGAAGAGCAGATGGCAAAAGAGCGAGAAGACAGTGGAGAAGACCTGGCAAAAGAGCGAGAAGACAGCAGAGCGAGAAGACAGTGGAGAGAGGAGAAGAACTGGAGAAGGTGAAGGACCGGCAAGGTAGAAGACATCGCCGGAGAGGAGAGAGGAAATCGGAAGAGACGCCGGAGCTGCCTTAATAAAATACTTTAAAAACCTGTGTACTGTGTGTACTGTGTTTATTTTTGACACTTTTTTTTAGGTGAATGGGTAGGGGTACAATGTACCCCATAGTCATTCACATAGGATGGGGGAGCCGGGATCTGGGGGCCCCCTTGTTAAAGGGGGCTTCCAGATTCCGATAAGCCCCCTCCTGCAGACCCCAACAACCAAAGGCCAGGGTTGTCGGGAAGAGGTCCTTGTCCTCAACATGGGGACAAGGTGCTTTGGGGTGGGGAGAGCAGGGCCCCCCTCCCCCAAAGCACCCACCCCCCAATGTTGAGGGCATGTGGCCTGGTATAGTCCAGGAGGGGGGGGCTCGTTCCCCTTTCCTTACCTACTGCTGCGTGCTCAGATAAGGGTCTGGTATCATCCTAGGGGTAACCCCACGCCAATTTTTAAAAAAATTTTGGCGGGGTTCCCCTTCAGAATCCTCAGCACACAAATCGCACCACAAGTCGGATCATCATCACCTGGCTTCTGGTGCGGCTTCTATTCAAATCAATGGGATCCCATAGGGAACCACTGATTTTAAATAGAGGCAGAGAAACGTGGCTGAAAGCTAGAGCGGCTAAACGTGCATTGACGTCAATACAAAACACTGACAAAATCGCATTTTTAACACCGCTTTTTTCCTGGCATCGGTACTTTACAACCCATTTTTTATAACACCCATGGGCATGAGGCCTAAAATATAAAAAACAAAAAAACAAACTGTAAACTTTTTTGGCTGTTATACCATTGCACATATTACCTGAATATATTACCACCATTAAATATTTAGAAAAATTTAAAAGAAAAGCCTTTTTCTTATTTTTTTTATCAGCAGCTTAGTAAATGCCCCTACTTATTCTTATGTGGCAGTGCAGTGTTTATTTTGACCTTAAATTTTGATTTAGTTTTAGTCTTATGCCCCGTACACACGGTCGGACTTTGTTCGGACATTCCGACAACAAAATCCATGGATTTTTTCCGACGGATGTTGGCTCAAACTTGTCTTGCATACACACGGTCACACAAAGTTGTCGGAAAATCCGATCGTTTTAAACGCGGTGACGTAAAACATGTACGTCGGGACTATAAACGGGGCAGTGGCCAATAGCTTTCATCTCTTTATTTATTCTGAGCATACGTGGCACTTTGTCCGTCGGATTTGTGTACACACGATCGGAATTTCCGACAACGGATTTTGTTGTCGGAAAATTTTATCTCCTGCTCTCCAACTTTGTGTGTCGGAAAATCCGATGGAAAATGTCCGATGGAGCCCACACACGGTCGGAATTTCCGACAACACGCTCCGATCGGACATTTTCCATCGGCAAATCCGACCGTGTGTACGGGGCATTAGTCTTTTGGCTAAAATGCCATTTTAGTTTTAGTCGTATTTTAGTCTTTTGACTAAAATGCCATTTTAGCTTTATTTTAGTCATCTGAATTGTTTTAATCATATTTTCGTTGACTAAAATAGTGTTAATTTAGTTGATGAAAATTTTAAACTGGAATGGAGAAATCCTTAAAACCCCTTTGTAAGTATTCCTGCTTTCTAGGGCAAACTGCATAGCCATCCTTGCTTGTGGTAAGGCATAGGTAAGGTATCATAAAGTCACACTTATGGTGTTGCACCATCCCTCATTGTTCCATGTCTATTCAGTAAAAGTAAATGTCTATTTATTCCTTAGTGCTTCATCCTTTCTGAATAACTTAAAGTGGGTCCTACATGGGTCCCTTTATTACAAGGTGCCCCCCATGTGAATATGGTGCATTTTACTTTTAAAAAATAAACACCCACAGAGAAAAGTTAAGAAATATATGTATCTTACATCTGGCCTCTACATTGAAGATGGTGATGATCCTTCCAACAAGAGCCAAGGAATGCTGAGTATCCTAAATCTCATGAGAGGACACTCACACATAGCGCAGGTGTATCTTTGTGCTAAATTTAGAATCCTCTGTGTTCCTAGGATCTCGTTGGAAGGATCTTGACATCTGGTATATCTTCTAGCTTTTTCCACATGTATTTTTTCCAAAAATAATGCACCATTTTTCAGGCAAGTTCCAGCGCTTCCAGAAAGTGCTGGAACTAACTGACATTCAGGTATATTACGAGAAATTAGAGCTACTGCAGGAATGGGCAGGCAGCTCTATGTGCCAGCACTTTATACTATACTTTAATATACTAGCATTTTAAGGAAGGAAGCGGGATTGCATAGCTCCCAACTGTCCCTGATTTTGAGGGACTATCCCTGATTTGGAGCAATGTCCCTCTGTCCCTCTTTCCTCCTCATGTGTCCCTCATTTTGGTCTGATCTATATAGTTTTACTTTAAATGCACTTTTTATCTTTCAAAAAATGTTTCCCAGTGCTAAACCTTTCATCCAAATTCTAAATTTCTGCATTTGTAAATTTTAAAAGCCAATATAAAGGAATATAAAGTAGTGGTAAAAAAAAGCCCTTGTGGATTTAATTAACCTTTTTTTGGGGTTAATTCTCCTTTAAAGGGGTGTGGCAGGGGGCATGTCCTATCTTCACATTTGTTTGCTAGTAGGTGTCCCTCATTCCCATCTCAAAATGTTGGGACGTATGGGATTGGGAATAAATAAGGGATTGCCCATCACACCCCTGATATTTTTACAGAATAGGTCAAGATAGGGTTGCCACCTTTTCTTCCTGCCAAACCCGTACACTTTAGCAGCCTGGCACATCCTTGGGTGCCCCAAAGAGAGTAGTAATGCAGTGCGCATAGCGTGCTGCAGCAAACAGTGGGTGCGGCTAAATTTCTCTTGCTGACATTATCTGCCCTCCAGTGATGCCAAACCTGCCCCCAAACAGCTGCCCACAGCTCCTGGATGGCAACAGATTTGTGTGTGACTATCTTGGTTACTTGGGGAGCCACAGCCCGGTCTGAATAAAGTGTCCGGGTTTCAGTCTGCCTGAACCCCGGACACATAATTCAAAACCCGGACTGTTCGGGTCAATCCCGGACAGGTGGCAACCCTAGGTCAGGACCTAAGTGTCCTTTCCTCAAATCTGGGCCTATGTGTGCTGATGGCATTGTCATATTCAGCAGTCTAAAGGCAGGCATAGGTGCATAGCCAGAATACAGTTACACATGGATATCAAAGAGTGTATATGAATTTCAGTAGAAAACCTTAATAAAACTCAGCAATCTGCAGAACAGCTGCTATAAGGAAAGATAAGGAAAACTCATAAAAGAAGGAGGCCTTTTTAAATTAAAAATGAAAACTATTTTTGGTTTTCCTGCTCTTTCCTCATAGCCTGCTCATTCTGTTGTGATACGCATCTCATCTCATTGCAGGAACACCTCAGCTTGTGCTGTTCTGATTAGATTTGGCAGCGTTCTCTTAGTACGCAGAGCGAGGGAAATGATGAAGTCATCTTCCAGCCCCTGCCAAGCTGTCGTCATATTATTTGAATACAGATGCATGTCTACATCACAGCATTTCCCACTTCTTTTCACTGAACCTGGTATACTTACTAAACGAAGGAACACACCATACAATGGAGCAATGATGGCCTTCAAAGTACACAATACAAACTCAGAGCAAAAGATACAGATTCTATTCACACAAAGACATGTTTGTTATACGTACAGTATGGTGGCCATACAAGCTTCAATTTCTTTTATTCAGATGGATGTGAGTGTAGGTGGGGTCCAGCGTGTGCGGCAGCAGTAACACGCACAGAAAAGTGCAATAGAAAACTTGTGTTGAAGTAAAGCAATAACATATTACAACAACCTGGAGGGACACCTGCCCAACAGGCAGTGGCGGCCCATCCAAAACGGGCGTAGGGGCGCCGCCCCCCCTAAGCCATGCGCCCGGCTCCTAATCTACATGCAAGGCACCAGACACATGGATTTCAATGTTTTTTGTTTGTTTTTTGAAGCGCATGATTAGAGCCTGAGGCTCTAACTGGCTTCAAAAAAGGCTGGGTACGCGGCGCAGAGCACTGCACCCTGAGCCCACCCAGTTGTGTGACAATAGCGAATTAATATTTGCTATTGTCTTCCTGATTCTCCTCCTTACCTATCAAGAAACGAGTCTTAAGACCCAATTGGACGAGAGGAGAAGCGATCATATTGGCCACCGAGGAGGAGGAGACGCAGGGTGAAGCCGCCGTGAAGCCACTGAGTAGGGAGAAACGCAGGGTGAAGCTGCCGAGGAGGAAGCCGCTGAGGGGGAGGAGATGCAGGAAGGAGCCAAAGCTACCCGCGACCTAGATGGGGTAAGTGTGGGGCTGGTGGGCAGACGAGCGAGCGACAGGGGGAGGGGTGGGGGGTTTGACTGACCAACCGGGGGGGTCGTTGGGGGGTGGCAGGTGGTTTGTTTGTTGCCCCCACCAAAAAATGGAGCACCAGTCGCCACTGCCAACCGAATATACCCATGAATTCCAATGGCGTGAAGATGACAGGTATCAGCTGGGTTGAAAGCGTCTGCTAAGACAGCGGAATGTGGCCTGGCCATCAAGTGCCCCAAACGGGAAGATGTCCAAAGGAGTTGCAACCCTATGCTTTCCCTCCTCGTCAGGAACCTTTCCCTCTTGCTAGTGCTGTCCGTAACAGGCGGGGTACCTGGAGACCTGTCCCCTCCAGGTCCTTGGGTCTAGTATAGATTCGGAGGGGACCCCCCACAACAGAATTAAAAAAAAAAGGGTGTGGGGTCCCCCCCAAAATCCATACCAGACCCTTATCTGAGCATGCAGCCCGGCAGGTCAGGTAAGGAAGGGGACAAGAGAGCAGCCCCCTCCCTCCTGAACCATACCAGACCACATGCCCTCAACATGGGGGGAGTGAGTGCTTTGGGGCAGGGGGGACTCTGCACCTCCCACCCCAAAGCATCTTGCCCCCATGTTGATGGGGACAAGGGCCTCTTCCCGACAACCCTTGCCCGGTGGTTGTCGGGGTCTGCAAGCGGGGGGCTTATCGGTATCTGGAAGCCCCCTTTAACAAGGGGGCCCCCAGATCCCAAATCCCCCCTATGTGAATGAGTATTGGGTACATTGTACCCCTACCCAGTCACCAAAAAAAAGTACTGAAGTGTGACCAAACACAATAGACAGTTTTTGACAAGTCCTTTATTAAAAATGTCTTCTTCCTCTTCCGGGCTTCTTCTCCTTCTCCCTCCGGTCTTCTTCTTCTTCTTCCGGTCTTCTTCTCTCTCATATCTTCTTTGTCCGGCTTTGGGGTTAAAAGCGCCCTGCTATTGGCCGTAAAACGCAGCGGGCCAAGTGTGAAAGGGGTCTAACTGTTTTTGAAATTGATGTGTTTAGTTCTGCTTTATGATTTACTGCTGTTCATGGGCTCTGGGCTTCAGCTAAATGGCAGCCTCTAGCAAGGAGAAACAGGAGCAATGCTGGAGGCAATTTACAGCACACACTCATTTTGGTAACCTAATTATTCATGTGGAATGTATATTCCTTGCTAAAGAACATTATTTTTTATCAAGTCGTTAAGCCTAAAGTTCTGCTTTAAACATTACAAGGCTGTACCATAGACCCTCATGTTCTGTACTGTAGTAAAATTTGTAGGGCTGCCATTAGCTGTGGGCCCAGCAGGTGGCGCTGCTCTGAAATAGCGGGGGCCTTTTCAGCCATGGTCTCCTCTTTCCCCCGGGTGCTGAGCAACTCGTTGCTTCCCATGTTGTGATCACAGAGCAGTGATGGCGGCCGCCGAGAAAAGCACGAAGGAAAAGCTGCTGTCATTGCTGGATGATGTGGAGGTTCTGTCCAGGTAAGTTATGGCTTCTCCCTGGTACTGAGTGCAGGGACAGACGCTTTACACACTCGGTCTAGCATAGCCCAGGCTGTGCTCAGTGTATGGCTGTTCATTCATTCTCATGGAGGCTCTTTCTCTGGAGGGTCCCTTTGACTTCTCAGGTGAAGTTTTCTGGTGGACTTGAATATTACATTGAACCTGCTGTGAGGACAACACTGAGGCTGCTATTGGCTGAGCTCATCCATCCCTAGTCCTCTCACAAGAGGTTTAAAGCTGGTCTCCAGACACAAAAACTTTCATCCAAAGCATATGTTCACCTTTTAACAACAATTTTTTATTTATTTTTTTGCAGGCAAAAAAATGTACATTCATTTTGTTTCTGGAGCCTGTAAAGCATTGCATCCGTGATCAGTAAATTTCTGATGCCACGCATGTCTCCAGCAGATCTGTCAGTGTATCTGTGTGCCCACACATCCTGTATGGGCAAGCAGATACAATCAGACAGGAAGAGAGAATGAACTACCACAGTGCTATGGTAGTTCATTGAAAACTACAAGCTGACAGCCGCAAAGGATGATGGGGCTTGTAGTTCATTCACACACAGAGCTGTGTGAATGAATGATGCGGCCGTGTGAGTGGAGTGTGTTGATTTCAAAAAGTGACAGCTAGTACGGGTTACTTCCCGTAGTGATGTTACAGGGAGAGAGAGCCGTAGCAGTATTGGGAACATGTTGCATGTTCCACCCTTAAATTGGATGGAACATGTTCACAAAGGTGGCTTATCCTTTAACCCCTTCCCGACCAGCCGCTGCAGTTATACTGCGGCAGGATGGCTCCCCTGCATGAGCCGTCATAGCTGTACGTCGGCTCTTTAAGGAGCTGTAGCAGGCGCGCGCAGCGTGTCCCCAGAACCGATGCGCGTGCCTGGCGGGCACCCCTTGATCGCTCGTAACAGAGCGAGAATCGAGATCTGTGCCTGTAAACGCACAAATCCCGGTTCTCTCAGTAGGAACACACGATCTCTCTCCTCCTCTAGTCAGCCACATTCCCCCAACAGAACACATCTAACCCCTTGATTGCCCCAGTGTAAACCCCCTTCCCAGCCAGTGACCTTTATACGGTAATCAGTGGCTATTTTTGGCTCTGATCACTGTATGAATGTCACTGGTCCCAAAAAAGTGTCCATCGCTATGTTGCAGTCCCAATAAAAATCACAGATCACCGCCATTAGTTAAAAAAAAAAAAAAAAAAATTAAAAATGCTTAAATCTATCCCCTGTTTTATAAATGCTATAACTCTTGCACAAACCAGTCAATATATGCTTACTGCGATATTTTTAAAAAAAGGAAAAAAAAAGTAGAAGAATACATAGTGGCTTAAACTGAAAGGAAAAAATGTGGATATTTATTATATTATGCGGTTTCCAAAGCGAGCAAAGTCCTTTCTTGTATTAAGAGAGGTATGGACTCTAGAGAGAGATATATAATTTTGCCCCTGTACAAATCATTAGTAAGACCTCATCTGGAATATGCAGTTCAGTTTTGGGCACCAGTTCTCAAAAAGGATATCGGGGAACTGGAGAAAGTGCAGAGAAGGGCAACCAAACTGATAAGAGGCATGGAGGAGCTCAGCTATGAGGAAAGATTAGAGGAACTGAATGTATTCTCTCTTGAGAAGAGGAGAATAAGGGGGATATGATCAACATGTACAAATAGATAATGGGTCCATATAGTGATCTTGGTGTTGAGTTATTCTCTTTACGGTCAACACAGAGGACACGGGGGCACTCTTTACGTCTAGTGGAAAAGAGATTTCGTCTCCAAATAGGCAATGGTTTCTTTACAGTAAGAACTGTGAATAGACTCCCTCCAGAGGTGGTTCTGGCCAGCTCAGTAGATTGCTTTAAAGCGGGGGTCCACCCACACCGCCAAAAAAAAAAATATTAAAAGCCAGCAGCTACAAGTACTGCAGCTGCTGACTTTTAATACATGGCCACTTACCTGTCCCAGGGTCCAGCGATGTCGGCAGGCGACGCCAAGAACCCGCTCGGTTCTCGGCAGCTGCCGCCGCCATCCTAGGTGAGGTAATCAGGAAGTGAAGCGTTGCGGCTTCACTTCCCGGTTCCCTACTGCACATGCGCGAGTCGTGCTGCGCGTCCCAAGTGGTCCCCGCTCTCTCCTGGGAGCTGTGTGTTCCCAGGAGACAGCGCGGTGGGGACGGGAAGAGGCATAGACTCCCATGGGAGTCTATGCCAGAAGTGGGTGCAAATACCTGTCTTAGACAGGTATCTGCACCCCCCTCCCCCCCTGAAAGGTGCCAAATGTGACACCGGAGGGGGTTCCGAAAAGCGGAAGTTCCATTTTTGTGTGGAACTCCGCTTTAAGAAAGGCCTGGATAATTTCCTAAATGTACAGAATATAACTGAATATAACTGGGTACTGACATTTATAGGTAAAGTTGATCCAGGGAAAATCCGATTGCCTCTTGGGGGATCAGGAAGTAATTTTTTTCCCCTGCTGTAGCAAATTGGAGCATGCTCTGCTGGGGTATTTTGCCTTCCTCTGGATCAACTGTGGGTATAAAATTGGGTATATTGGATTGTACGATATTTTTTATTTTATTTATTGTTTTTAAGGTTGAACTGGATGGACTCGTGTCTTTTTTTTCAACCTGACTAACTATGTAACTATTCTAGCAAAGAGTACAAAATATATATATATATATTTTATTTGTTCAAATACCACCAAAAGAAAAAGGACATAAATTTTGTTTGGGTACAGCGTCGCACAGCCGTGCAATTGTCAGTTAAAGCGACGCAGTGTCGTATCGCTAAAAATGGCCTGGTCAGAAAGGGTGCAAATTCTTCCAGGGCTGGTTAAAGTGAATCCTCACTTCCCAAGTTGGCCTTTAACCACTTGCGGACCGCCCACCGTTGTTATACGTTGGTACTTTGACCTAGGATACCGGGATTATGGCAGCAGATAGTTGCCATTACCCCAGTATATTCTGAAGCGGCGGAAGGTCCTCTTTTTGATAAAAGCAGTCTCTGTGGTGAATTCGCTGCAAGATCACTTTTATCGGGTGGGAGAGGGCCCCTCCTGCCGCACTCTGGTTGTCTCCTCTGCTTACTGGAGCCATCAGTAGTGGCAGAGCCGATTGGGTCCTCTCCCTTCTGAGACATGGAGCAGAGTGAGGGAAAGATGGCCCCTGCTTGGCTCTATAACATTGGATGATGGAAGTGACGTCAAACGTCACTTCTGCCCAATGGTCTCTTTTTTTTTTTTTTTTTTTTTACACTATCCTTAAAAAAACAAAACAAAAACAAATTCAAGCAAAATAGGGGGAAAAAACCCCGCCAAGCTCGTGTGCAGAAGCGAACGCATACGCAAGTCGTGCCTGCATGTAAAAACTGTTCAAACCACACAAGTGAGGTATCGCTGTGATCATTAGAGCGAGAGCAATAATTGTAGCAAAAGACCTCCTCTTTAACTCAAAACTGGTAGCCTGTAGAAATTTTTAAACGTCAGCTATGAAGTTTTTTTAAGGGTCAAAGTTTGTCGCCAATTTTGAAGCATGACATGTTGGGTATCAATTTACTCGGTGTAACGTTATCTTTCACAATAACAAAAAATTGGGCTAATTCTACTGTTGTCTTATTTTTTTTTTTTATTTCAAAAAAGTGTATTTAAAAAAAAATAAATAAAAATGTGCTTGTAAGACCACTGCACAAATATGGTGCGACAAAGTATTGCAACGACTGCCATTTTATTCTCTAGGGCAGGGATGTCAAACTTGGTTTCATCGAGGGCCACATCGCCATTATGGTTACACTCAAAGGGCCGGTTGTATGTAAGACTATGGGTGTTATTTACTAAAGGCAAATCCACTTTTCACTACAAGTGCACTTGGAAGTGCAGTCGCTGTAGATCTTAGAGGAAGCTCTGCTGATTTTATCATCCAATCATGTACAAGCTAAAATGCTGTTTTTTATTTTCCTTGCATGTACCCCTCAGATCTACAGCAACTGCACTTCACGGTTCACTTGCAGTGCACTTGTAGTGCAAAGGGGATTTGCCTTTAGTAAATAACCCCCTATGTATGCAGAGTTCAGGAGTGTGCGACATGCAGAGTGCACAGTTTAGGGATTCACGGTTCAGCTCTTTCACATCTCACTTCCACCCCTCTTCCTTGGTTCTGACTTCTGCACCACTCTCCCCCATCCCCCACCTCTGTACAGATCTCCCTCTACAGCCCTCATCTCTCCCACACACCAAAAGCTTCTTTGCATAACACCCACCCAGCACAGCTCTAGTACCTCTTGGCAGTGTAGGCGGCCTCTTTCTTCTGCAGGAAGATAATTGGTTGGTATCTGTCCCCGCCGTGAATGCATGCATATAAATATATGTTTGGGGGTTCTAAGTAATTTTCTAGCAAAAAAAAAAATGATTTTAACTTGTAAACAGCAAGTTTGAAAAATAGGCCTGGTCCTTAAGTAGTTAAGGGAATCCAATGGTCACATCATACGCTTTTATTTTATAATGTCAGCACTCAGCATCATCATAATTATTTATTTTTGACAATCAAATATAAGCTTACTTGAAAATGTTTTCATGTTGTGAGTTCTGCCTGTCTGCTGGCCATCTTTCAATAACTTCCTGGATTCCCAGCATGCTTTGCAGCACCTCCTTTGTTTAGTATCAGTTTTTAAAGACTTTGGTCTTCATTCATGAAATGGTACCTTCTGCTTTTAGGATGGCTCATGGCGTTTTTAAAAAATCTTTTTGCAATTCACTAAAGAACCAGCCTGTGTGTCCCCAGTGCAGCCAGCCTGTGTTCCCAGTGTGTCCCCAGTGCAGCCAGCCTGTGTCCACCCCCTGCAGCCAGCCTGTGCAGGGGAAGAGAGAGGAGAGCCGCCGCCTGGTTGATTACAGCGCCGGGAACATCACGGCTTTCATTTCAATGGCTGTGTGTTCCCCCCACGCGTCGTCAAATACTGCCCCCCCCCCCCCTTGTCGGGGGAACTTTGATAGATAGGATTGGATGGGTGATCTGTCTAAGTTCCCTGGACAAGGGGGAGGGGCTGTATGTGACGGTGCGGGGCGGGGAACACACAGCTATTGAAATGAAAGCTGTTATGTTCTCGGTGCTGTAATCAACCAGGCGGCGGCTCTCCTCTCTTCTGTGCTATAGGACACCCCTGTGATGGGCGGAGACCCGCCCAGGCCCGCCCCATTTTCAGCTCCATTATTGGCCATTTTTCTCTTTCGGCAAATTGCCGAAAAGGCCATTTTTGGCCGATATGTTTTGGCGGCCAAAATTTCGGTGCATCCCTAATTTTTGTAGTGAAAATTTGTGGTATTTTAAAGCCAGCAGCTGTCAGCA
Organism: Aquarana catesbeiana; assembly: GCF_042186555.1. Classification (NCBI taxonomy): domain Eukaryota; kingdom Metazoa; phylum Chordata; class Amphibia; order Anura; family Ranidae; genus Aquarana; species Aquarana catesbeiana. Next base: position 193,438,901 of record NC_133325.1, read on the forward strand.
TCCTTAACAACCAGGAAAAAGGCTTGTTTAAAAGGAGCTCCAGGCACCCCCCCAAAAAAAAAGAAGTCAGCAGTTACAAATCCTGTAGCTGCTGACTTTTGATGTAAGGACACTTACTGTCCAGGGATCCAGCAATGTCCTCACCCGAACTGATTAGCAAGTAAGGGAAACAGGAAGTGAAGCCTTGTGGCTTACACTCTGGTCACATGGATCTCAAGAAGCCATCAACTTTATTGAAAGCTGACTTTTTCATTTATTTTTTTAATCCACAATGTGTTTCACGGCTATCTGCCGCTTTTTTGGTGCAACACACTTATGTTGGCTGGACATGCAGAGCGCAAAGTTTTAAGACTTGATCCCCTGAAACGTTAAGCATACATCATCTTCTTTTAGTTTAGTTTGCTGCACTTACAGACAAGGTTGCTTTAAAGCACGGTGGATTTGATTTAAATCAAGTCAATTTAAATCCTGATTTAAATTACTAGTAAAAAGGCTTGATTTAAATAATTTTTAAAGAGCAGCTGTCATCTCTGTCTCGCTGTGGCTCTTCCTCTGACCCGCTGTTGACTCACTGACAGTCTCATTCAGTTTAATAGGAGGGCTGGTGATGCGGCAGTGAGGGACGTGGATGTCTGCTAACAGGCGCTGCCATGATAGATCTGAGATGATGGGTGATCTTTAAAATATAAGAACTTATTCTTGCTGCTGGTAGTTAAAATCTTTAATATTTGCAAACAAAATGAAGGTTTCCTATTTAGAATAATAAGCTGTGGGGTTAGTAAAACAGCGATATCAGAACCTATTCGGCCATACAGTTTGTAGTGTATGTTGATTTGCAAAACAATGGGATAAAAGAATATTCCTGAACTTTGTTTTATCTCATGGTTACTGTGAAATTGTGTGAATGCATCAATGCAGTGCATGTTATCTCAGCTTGCATTCATTGAATGAGTTTACCAAACATGTAAATATTGCAGAATATACAGCCTCATGCTACATAACTAAGTTCCATTTTATGCTGAATAAACTAAATTATTAAAGGGGTTGTAAGCACTCCTGTTTTTTTCACCTTAATGCATCCGATGCATTAAGGTGAAAAAACTTCTGTCACTGACGGCCCCCCCAGACCCCCTGTTTTACTCACCTGTGCCCTGTAATTCCCATGCCGGAGATGCGCTCTTCCCCTCTGCCCGTTGTCGCGGCTCTTGATTGGATAAATTGATAGCAGCGCAGCCATTGACTCCCGCTGCTGTCAATCAAAACCAATGACGCGGGGGGGGTGGGCTGAGTCCAGAATTCTGCCTCTATGGACACAAATGCTGGACTCGGGAGCATGCCCACAAGGTAACTCCCCGGGAGAGTGCTTCTCCTAGGGGTTTCATGATGCAGGGAGGAGCTACCATCGCCCCCGGGGGACCCCAGAGGTCAAGGCTCGGGGCCACTCTGTGCAAAACGAACTGCACAGTGGAACAAAGCTTTACAATTACTTTAATGTGTCTTAAATAGAAAACTATGTTTAGATTTTTACTTCAAAAGCATTTTTTTTAAATAAATTTAATAAAAATTTTTTAAAAATATCCGATTTTTAGATTTTTTTTTTTTTTTATCCTTGATTTTTATCCGCCCTGCTTTAAAGTGTATTAGTGCTTGTTAGAGAAAGAGAAACTGAATGTCTTTAGCCTGGACACAGTTCTGCTTTTTTCTCTTCTGCATGTTTGCTTTTACAGCAGGCAGCTACAGATTTTAGTTTTTTAAAACTTGCAGTGATATTTCCTCAGTTTTTATATTTGCTGCAACATGTTCCTCTTTTGCAGAGAGTTAATCGAACTTTTGGCACTGTCACGGAACCAGAAACTAAATCAGCCTGGGGAAGAAAATCAAGTAAGTTTTTCTGCATATACTCTACCTTACAGCTTTTATATAGCTTGGCAAAAACCGGGTGCCATGTTGTCACGGCAATAGAAAATACATATCTTGTGACCTGACTTTTCTTATAGCCAGAAATGATTTGTATAAAATACAAATAAATTGTATTTGCATTAGAGAAGTTATCACTTTAGATGGAACCCTCTTCATGAATAAGCTCACCTTTTATAAAAAAAATATTTAATGCATATCTGTAGGCAAGTAAAAAATATACTTTTAATTTTTTACACTGGAGCCTGTAAAGCATTGCACCCTTGAGCCAGGATCCTGCAGACTATTAGTACAATGTCTGCATGTACCTCTGATACAGACAGGTAGTTACTGAATTGTAGGAAGAATCAATGCACTATGAGCGCTCACCAGCACCCTCACAGTTCAAGCGGAGCTCCACTCATTTTTGTGTTTATTAAAAGTCAGCAACTACAAAGTGTAGCTGCTGATTTTTAATAAACACACACTCACCTGTCCCAGGATCCAGTAATGTGGTCACCCAAACATTCACTTCCCTGCCTCTCCTTTTGCTAATGCTGGCATTTCAACTGTGGGCACCCGGCTGTGACAGCTTGTGGCTTCACAGCTGGGTGCAAACTGCACATGCGTGAGTCGCCCTGTGCCTGCTGAATGGTTTGGCAATCTTCTGGGACCTGTGATGTGTCCCAGAAGATTGCAGGCAGGGATGGGGAGGAAAACTTCTGCTTGGATTGCCTAGGCGGTCCAAGTGGAAGTGGGTACATGTCAAAACTAGGTAACTGCCCCTCCCCAAAGAAATTACATGCCAAATGTCGCAGGGGCGGGCAGTGCTTAAAGTGGAACATTCACTTTTGGGTGGAGCTCTGCTTTAAGAGCTACAAGCCATTGGCTGTGTTGGACGACAGTACTTGTAGTTCATTCATTCAGAGAACTCTGGTGAACCTGGCTGAAGAGATAATCTTGCTGAAAGATTAATAGTTGATGCTTCTGGAAGTGTCAGATCCCTGGCTCCCCACTGCGTTCTGCAAACCCCTATGTCAATACAGGATGCAGTAGTGATGTTGGGAAGTGTCAGATATTGAGGATCTTTCCGCAAAGTTAAAGTGTTGAATGTAGAGCAGAATAATTTTTGAGCTGGTTTCAAGTTGTATGAGAGCCCTTATAAATATATTACACTTTCCCAAGACATCTTTCAGGACAGCGCCTGAAAGATAGTGACTCCTCCCACCGGACCACAGGAAACACCTTTCTTCCTCATCCAGATCTTTAAAGGGAGGCACCTCCCTACCACACCTCTGCCTCTGGCCCGGAGAGAACATCTTTTAGGGAGGAGCCAGGATCTCTTAGGTGCTCCTTAGACACAGGGTTTCCTCTCGTTTTTTCCTCCTCTTCTATTAAAAGAAAAAAAAAAAAGATTCCAGCCCTTCCGCCTTACCAGGTCTTTTGACAGTGGTGAGTTTGGGCTCCTCTTGCCCCCTAGGTACTCGGGGAGAGCCGCAGTAGGTTCAGTGACCCGCTCCAGTATCCTGGGAGCGGCAGCTGCGTGTGCACCGCCGCCATTTTGTGCGAGCCAAGATTGATCTTGGTCGCACTGGAAGTGACACTTCCCATTAGCAGGTCAGCGCCATTTCCGGCGGCCGGGCGCAGGGGGGGGGGGGGAGTCAGGAACTGGTGCCTATTTCCGCTTCCGGTGCAGTGGCACTATGGGAGTCCAGAAGCGGCGTGCAAAGCCATGAGTGGAGCGCTGCACACCCGCTATAGAGGACGTGGTGTCTGCAGCAGTGGGGACAGGCACCAACAAGGCTCAGGTAGGGGGTAGTTAATTAAGTCTGCCCATTTCCTTTTCCTGGGATTACTGGTCTTTCCCTTTTTTTTTTTTTTTTTTTCCTTTCCCCCTGGTAGGGGGGCTTGTCTGGACACTGGAGGCTGTATTTTCTTCCTAGTGCACCTTGTTGGGTGGTCCGCAGGCAGAGACTGGGTCTCACTAAGGGTCCCCTGGGTTTTTCCCTTTTTCTCTCTCAGACCAAAAAGAAAAAGATGCCCCTCGTGCAAGGCTGGTGACTTGGTTGCCTCAGTAAATAAGGAACTATATGCCACGATTCAGACATTCCGTGACTCATTAGTTAGTCCAGCTGCTAGTCAGCCCTCCACTTCAGAGTCTTCTCAGGGTTCACTTCCTGTCCCGGTGTTAGAGACTTTGTCTCAAGGTCCTTTTACCAGGGAAAAACAATCTTCCATCGATGATTCGGAAGAGGAGAGTGAAAGGGGCTGAAGTGGTCCCCTCCAAGTTTAAGTTATCCCTGGAAGAAGTTGATGGGCTTCTTAGAGCCATACATGTTAACCTTGGCCTAAGTGAAGAAAAAAAGGAATTAACGCTGCACGACCGTATGTACATGGATCTAAGTGAGCCTAAAGTTCATTCTGTCATCTCGGACTCCATAAAGAAAGAATGTCAGGAACCAGAGAGAGAACCTTTTTTTTCTCAAGAGCCCACAAGAGACGCTTTCCGCTTTGAGGAAGACCGCTTTGCGGTATGGAACAAGGTCCCCAAGCAGGATGCTGCCTTCTCCTAGGTCTCTAGCTCCACCAAACTGGCCTTTGAAGAAATGGGGGTCCTAAGGGATCTAATGGATAAGCATATGGATCTCTTGCTCAAGAGATCTTGGCAATCGGTCATGAGCAATTTAAAGCCAGCTATGGCCACGACATGCGTAGCCAGGAACCTAGAGTATTGGGTTAAACAGCTAAAAGTTCATATGGTAGCTGATTCACCCAAACAGGAGATTTTGGATTCCTTTTAAACCTATATAGGCGGTAGCCTATATAGCAGATGCTTCGGCCTTAACAAATTCGGCTAGAAGAGCATTATGGCTGAAGACTTAGCCAGGTGATGTAGCATCAAAAAGTAAACTCTGTGGGATTCCTTTCTCGGGTGACCTTCTTCTCTTTGGCCCTGATCTAGATACCATTCTATATAGGACTGCTGATAGAAATAAGCCCTTCCCAGTAAAAAAAAAAAAAAAACAACCCCGGAAGCGCTTTTTTTTTTCCGACCTCAAAGAGCTCAGGAGCAGGACAACAAATCCTAGGGGAGGAGGAAGAATTGGTCTGCACAAAAAGCTAAAAACAAAGGCGTAATCCTTTTCCATCCTCCTATGCAAGCCAAAATATCCCACTGACTCGACCCTGCAGGTAAGCGGAAGGCTGCAAAATTTCCTTCCTCACTGATCAGCCTCAAATCTGTTTATACTGACCATTCTTTCTCAGGGCTACGCAATAGTTTACAGTATTCCCCCCCAAGAAGATTTCTTGTGCGAATACCCCAAAGGGTCCAGTAAAAGCCCTGGCCATGAAGTCCTTATTAAAGGAGCTGATGTAGCAGGGTGTAGTGCTTCAAGTGCCACCAGTGGTAACAAGGCTTTTATTCTCATTTTCTTGGTAAGAAAGCCAACCAGAAAATTCCGATTGATCCTTTATCTAAAACCTCTGAACAAATCTGTAGGTTCAAGATGGACTCCATTTTTTTTCAGTCAGAAATCTGCTGACCCCAGAATGTTACATGGCATCAATAGATTTTAAGGGATGCATACCTGCATATCCCAATCTCACTTCAGTCCCAGAAGTATCTCAGGTTGGCTGTAAATATGGAAGGTGTGGTTCATCATCTGCAGTTCAGGGCCTTGCTGTTCGGGCTGTCATCCTCACATTGGATCTTTACCAAGGTGATGGCGGAAGCCCTAGCTCCGCTTCGTCTTCAGGGAATCGCAGTGATTCCCTATTTGGACGACCTATTCTTCGCCCCCTCAAGGGAAAGGGTGCAGGTCAACTTGGCCAAAGCACACAACCATCTGGAATCTCTAGGATGGATTCTAAACCTCCAGAAATCCTCCCTAAACCTGTCACAGGAGGTTTGCTTTCTGGGCTACCACATCAATTCAGTAGAACAGAAGATTTTTATCCTCCAAGAAAGAAATGCCGCGTACACACGGTCGGACTTTTCGTCTACAAAAGTCCGACAGCCTGTCCGACAGACTTCCGGCGGACTTTCGGCGGACTTGCAGCAGACTTTCTAACGAACGGACTTGCCTACACACGACCACACAAAAGTCCGACGGATTCGTACGTGATGACGTACACCGGACTAAAATAAGGAAGTTCATAGCCAGTAGCCAATAGCTGCCCTAGCGTGGGTTTTTGTCCGTCGGACTAGCACACAGACGAGCGGATTTCGGGGTCCGTCGTAGTTACGACGTAAAGATTTGAAGCATGTTTCAAATCTAAAGTCCGTCGGATTTGAGGCTAAAAAAGTCAGTTGAAAGTCCGGAGAAGCCCACACACGATCGGATTACCAGCCAGCTTTAGTCCGTCGGCGTCCGTTGGACTTTTGTAGACGTAAAGTCCGACCGTGTGTACGCTGCAAAAGGACAAGGTTCAGTGCACTGTGTCAATGCTGCAGACCAACCAGCCGAAAAGGCAAGTTATGTCAGCATTAAGGTTACTGACCTCAACAATGCTGGCTATTCAGTGGGCAAGACTGCACTTCAGGTGTTTGCAAAATTTTCCCCTGAGGTCATGGGATCACAGATTAAGATCCCTGGACACGCAGGTGAAGAGGTCACTGTGGTGGAGGAGTCAGGAGATCCTATCAAGGGGTCTAAATTGGGCCTTTCCAGTCGAAAGAAGACCACAGATGCCAGCTCTTGGGGATGGGGGGGCCTGCCTAGAGGAAAACTTTGCCCAGGAAAGTTGGTCCAAGAAGGAGGTGACAAGGTCCTCAAATTGGAGAGGGCTATAGGCCTTATCTCTACTAAGGTTCGCGCAAGATCTCCAGTTTCACCACGTTCAGGTCTTGACGGACAACGCCACTGCTGTGGCTGATCTAAACAGACGGGGGCAAAAGGAGCAGGTCCTTACAAACGCTGGCAACAGATATCCTTCTATGGGCGGAGAAGCACTTGCTATCCCTATCAGCAATCCACCTAAAGGGGACCCTGAACAGAGTGGCGGATTTGCTGAACAGGCACCCCATTCAGGAGGCAGAGCGGTGTCTGAATCCGGAGGTCTTCACAACAATTTCCAGTATGTGTGGACAGCCAGAGGTGGACCTGTTTGCCTCAAGAGGTAATGCACAGGTTCCTCAATTCTTTTCCTTAAACAATAACGCTGGATCACTAGGGACAGACTCTCTGGCGCATCCATGGAGATTTCAACTTTGCTGTGCTTTCCCCCATTCCAGTTAATCCCACTGGTATTAAGGAAGATCCAATGGGAAAAAGTACCAGTCATCCTAATTACTCAGTTTTGGCCGAAAAGGGCCTGGTTGTCAACCGTTCTGGGAATGGCGACCTTGCCTTGTTGGCACCTACCTCTCAGGCAGGATCTGCTAATCCCAGGGTCCAGTAACTCGCCCAGAAGTGGCCAGCCTGTCTCTTGCAGCCTGGTATCTGAGGAGCAGCTCCTGAAGAGCAAGGGGTTTTTGGACCGTCTGATTACAACATTACTATCAAGCAAAAAAGGGTAACAAGGGCCATTTATACTAAAGTCTGTAAGGTCTATAATTCATGGTGCGATTCATCTGCCCAAGGAGGCTTGTTTCTAGCTTGGAGTTTTTGCAAGATGGGGTAGATTGGGGACTAGCAGTCAATACCTTGAAAGTACAGGTTGCTGCACTAGCGGTGTCCTTAAATAAAAAAAAAAAAAAAAAAAATGTGGCTCTGAACCGCTAGTAGCCAGATTTTATTTTATTTTTTATTTTTTTTATCTCTTGCAAGATCAAGGCCAGCACGGTCAAGAATTTCCCTAAGTGGGACTTGTTGGTAGTCCTGCAATCCCTAGCAAGGAGTCCATCTGAACCTCTGGAAGAAGCGTCACTCAAATGTCTCGCTCTTAAAGCTGTGTTCCTAATTGCCATTACTTCAGCATGCAGGATCAGTGAGCTACATGCTCTATCAATTAGGAAACCATACCTGTCAGTGTTTCTGGATAGGTATTCTCAGGACAGACCCAAAGTTCTTACCAAGAGTAGCTTCAATACATAATTGCTCGCAAGACATTGTGCTTCCAACCTTCTGTGCTAACCCTTTGGGGGAGAAGGAGACCTTTTTTATACTTTGGATGTCAAAAGGATTTTGTTATGCTATCTAGAAGGACTTTAGACGTGCAGACTCGTTGTTTGTGTTTTTTTTTTTTTTTTTTTTTTTTGGGGCAACAAGAAAGGTTGCCAAGCTTCTAAAGGATCATTACCCAGATGGCTGAAGTTATCCATCCTGGAAGCATACTCACATGCAGAGTTGTTTCTACCAGATGGAATTCGTGTAAACTCAACCAGAGAGCTTGTGGCCACTTGGGCAGAAAGAGCTGGTGCCACCCCTGAACAAATTTGCAAGGCGGCAACGTGGTCAAGTTTCCGCACCTGTGTGTGACATTAGAGGCTGGACCTCACATCTGCCAGCGATCAGGCATTTTGCAGGAAGGTCTTGCAGGCTGTTGTCCTGCCCTAAGGGGGTAAGTCTCTGTTATCCTCTCAAGTGCTGTCCTGAAAGACTCCTTGGGAAAATTCAAGTTAGACTTACTGGTAACTTGTTTTCCAGAAGTCTTTCAGGACAGCAATGAACCACCATATTAGTTTGATGTACTATGCTGTGACTAACATATGTGCTTATGTGTTACAGCTGGGAACTGGAGGTTCTCTTCTACAACTGAGGTGTGGTAGGGAGGTGCCTCCCTTTGAAGATCTGGAGGAAGAAGGTGTTTCCTGTTGTCTGGTGGGAGGAGTCACTATCTCTCAGGTGCTGTCCTGAAAGACTTCTGGAAAACAAGTTACCGGTAAGTCTAACTTTTGTAGAGGTTGGTTCTCCTAGAAATTAGCTTAAAATTTTTTCTTTGAGTTAGTGAATTGAATCGCCCACTACCACTCAGGTACTTTAGTACAAGGCTGCCAAACTAATCTTCTTCCCTTTTTTTTTTTTTTCTTTAAAGATCTTATATTGAAAAGGACGGCCTGCCTTTTTCCCAGCCCTCTGCTCCACCAAGACAAATGGTTTCAAAAAGCCTTAGATTAAGATACCATCCCCACCAAAAAATTCTACCTTGGCTGGCTTTCAGCTCATCGAAAGTGTTTTCTTTGAGGGCCCAGCTCTACCGGAAGGCACAGGTCATGTCGCTGTGCATCAAAAGCTGGGCTACAAATTGCACATATATAGATATAGCCAGTGGTGTTAGGGGTGGGAGGCAGGGACTGGCAAATGATAGCAGACTTTCTGTTTTCTGTGGAAAGTCCACTTTAACTCTTAAAAGCCAACTCCTCCTGAAACTGATGTTTCTGGTTTGGTTGCTGTCAGTTTTAATCTCATGTTGGCCTTTTGTTTTGCTAAGTGAGCTTCTGTGATGGCTCAACCAGTATTACCTGTTCCAATAGGCAGAGTTGTGCTGTGCCCCCTTGCTTATGTAAAAACATATTGAGAAGTTCATTTTACTTTAGAGTGACACCTATATTGTGATTTTATATAAAAGGTTGTGGAGACCAAAGTTCTTTTGGGAAAACCTAATTTTATGAAATATGACAGGTGATTCAGTTCACCGGTACCCACCTACAATCGCTATTTCCACTTTGAATGGTGTACAAAGCTATGTTTGGGTTGATTTTGTATAGTAGCTGTAAAGAATTTGCTGTTTAAAGGCTTTAAAAGTTCCTAATACTGATTTATGTGCAACCCCATTATTTTTTGAGACTTTTTAGGAAACTTTTGAAATGCCTGTCCATAATGGTTATGATTGGTTGGCAGCTCTGCACTGGTGGAATGATCATGATTTAGCCCCGGTTCACACAGGGGCGACTTAGCTGCCTGACAAGTCGCATCCCTTTCTGTACTACGGAACCGTTCTAATAGGAGCGACGCAAGTCGCTCCGACTTAGAAAAAGGTTCCTGTACTATTTTTGGGGCGACTTGCATTGACTTCTATACAGAAGTCGTTATGCAAGTCGCCGCTGAAGTCGTGTGCAGGTCGCCTCTGTGAGTCGGCCTGCAAGTCGTGCCGCCCCTGTGTGAACCGGCACTTAGGATGATTCAGGCCATCAGCACCTATCCATAACAAAACTATCAATTTTTTTTGGGTGGGCTCACTATTAATGGATTCTTTTAACAGTGCAAATCTTGTAACCATGGTAATGCTGTACATAGATTGGGATCAATTTATTTGGAATCCCTTTTTTTTTTTTCTCAGATTTTGGAGCTATTAATACAGCAGGATGGAGAGTTTCAGGAACTCATGAAGGTGGCATACAGTCAGGGCAAGATTCATCAAGAAATGCAGCTTTTAGAGAAGGAAGTTGAGAAAAGAGACAGTGATATCCAGCAACTACAGAAACAGCTGAAAGAGGCAGAACACATACTGGTAAGTGGTTCTTAATGTTCCATAATCTATATAACAGTAACAATTGAAGTCAAAACAACCCAGCTCACACTTTATATTCTCAGTTACTGCAAACATTTTTTTTTTCCTTCTTGGGATAAGGGTTTTGGATAAATAGAAGCTGATAATTGTAAGCACCCCTGGCAGTGTTAAATGGTTTGTACCATCCCTGTAACCTGGTACATCTGGAAGAGCTTGTTTTGAAAAACAGACTTATTGGCTGGATCACCAGGGGAGAAAACAGAAGTAAGAAAACGAATGCAGCCATCCAGGACTCAACAAATCCCAGGCGCCAGGTTGCCATTGTGGCTAAAAATGGCATCCTGGTGCCTGGGCATTTGTCAGCCCCAGTAGTGTAGCATGGGGTGGCTGCCGGGCGCAATGGCAGTCACTGCATCAGTGTTTCAGGAACAATTCTGCTATTGCTGAGCAGCCAGTAGGTCTCACTATGCCTCATGTGCATAAGGGGTGACGGATTCAAGGAGAGGGGCGTGTTAGGGAAGATGCTGGGTTGTAGGATGGGCAGATCAGAGGCGGAGCTGACCGGTGGAACGGAGCCCCTAGCAGAAAGTGTCTAGTGCATCTGTGTCCCCATAGTGGTGTGGACTCGAGCCTCTCGCTCCTGAAGCTCCTCCAAAAGTGGTTCCAAGTCGAGTCTGGACAGCCCGGGAGCTTATCAGTGCAGCCTCATGAGTGCCTCATCAGGGCCCATTATTGCCCATCAGTGCTGCCTCTTCAGTGTCCATCGGTGCAGCTTTTCAAAACGTTCGGTCTTTTTTCATGTATTTAGCAAAAAAATAAAAAGCCCACTGGTGATTAAATACCACCAAAAGAAAGCTCTATTTGTGTGGAAACAGTTGCTAAAAATGTCATTTGGGTACAGTGTTGCATGACTAGCGCTGAAAGCTGAAAATTAGCCTGGGCAGAAAGGTGGTGAAAGTGACCAGTAGGCAGGCAAGTGGTTAAAAAAAAAAAAACTGGCTCCTAACTTCTTAAGCTGGCTCCTAGATTCAAAGCAAATTTGTCAAGCCCTGCAGTCATACCATCTAAGGCCAGCCATAGACTGTTCGAATCTCAGCCAGTCCAGCAGGATCCAGCCGAGATTCAAGCCGTGTGTGGGCTGGCTGAATGTACTAAGTTGACTGATCAACTTTAGTACTACCAGCCTGCCAGATTCACTTGCGATTTATTGCTAGCGGGTGCTATAGCCGCTGGTAGAGCTGCACGATTCTGGCCAAAATGAGAATCACAATTTTTTTTTTTCCTTAGAATAAAAAGATCACGATTCTTGCGACAAATCTTTCACATTTTACAAAATAAAAAAGGGCTAACTTTACTGGTTAGTGTATTTGGTTGTTGTTGTTGTGGTGGTGTTTTTTGTTTTTTTTTTTTTTTTTGTTTTTTTTTTGTTAAAGTAATTTTTTCCAAAAAAATTGCATTTGAAAGACCGCTGCGCAAATACAGTGTGACATAAGATATTGCAACAACCTAAAAATCTACTGTCTACTAAAAAATATATATAATGTTTGGGGGTTCTAATTAATTTTCTAGCAAAAAAAAATGATTTTAACTAGAAACCAACAAATGTCAGAAAAAGGTTTAGTGTTTAAGTGGTTAAACTTTTTTCACTTACACACAGTAAGACATTGACAAATTTTTACAATGTTTATACTTAGTGGATGTAAACCCGAACATTTTTTTTTTTTGGTCATAATGTAGAGTATAAGCTTTCCTATCATTTGAACCCAGTATTGCCACAGAGTGTTAATCCAGCTCTGAGCAATCCTTCCTTTTTTTTTTTTTTTTTTATTGTTCAGTGAGATAAAACTTGACAAACCGAGAAAAACTTTGTCAAATCCCCCCCCTTTACATATCTCGTGCACTAGCCTAAGACATGCATTATTTTTTAATTCCCACCCCCACTCCTTTCTTCAAGAGCTCTGCAAGGTTTGGCTGTTCCACACCTCAGCATGATTTGGCATGCTGAAGTCATGTGGTTACTTTCCTATCTTTTCACTGGATGTTAGAGATCATAGCAGAAGTTCAGTGTAAGAAAGCACAGGAGAAAATGCATGTTGACAGGTGGAGTGTAGAGGTGGGCGGGGAGTCTACTGACATCACGACTCCACCCACCGAGCTCCAGACAACAGACCCACCCACAGAAACTGCAGTTTTTCGGCTCTCATAACAGAGGGGAGACATTTGACAGGTAAAGATACATGCAGGAGGCATGTATATCCTTATAGATAACCCCTATGGCAGTAGTTTAGAAAGGATGACATTGGGTTTACATCCACTTTAAGTTCAACTGATAAAGAATGTTATGATTCTTGGCAGACTTCCCAGTTTTTCTCTTCCTTTCTTTTTTTGGCTGTGGCTTCAGAAGAGCAGAGAGAATTCTTTTAAATGCCTTCTGTAAAGGCATGCAAATCCTTCTTTAAAGCTGAATTCTAGAAATCCAGCTCCTTTTGTAAAAAGTGAAGGCACACTATGAGTTAAGTCAAGGGTGGTGCTTGACATCTATCTCCTAGGCTTATTTCTATTTACATCTGACCATTTTTTTGCACTCCCAGGAGACAGATGGCACTGTATTTCCAAGAGCCTGAAGCTTATGCTTCAGGTCTAAGCATCGTCAACGTTCTATTTTGGTGCAGCAGCTATGCCTGCCCCTCCCCTCCTTTTGCCCAATCGCAGAAGCCTTTGCATTATGTAAACTCTTTTTTTTGCAAAGGCTTCTCTAAATGGGCAGCAGTGGGGAGGGGGCAGGCATAGTTGCTCTGTGTGCCTCTCTCTCCTTTGAGCCCTGAGTTTGTGTAATGCTCCGGCAGAGCCATAAGAAATAGAGATATTGAATAATAGGGATGAGTTCAGGCGATATCGTGCACCTCCTTGGACTTGCCTCATAGTGTGCCTGCACTTTTTACAAAGTGTATGTTTAAATTCCTGGAATTCAGCTTTAAAGTATAAGTCCACCCTAAAACTAAAATCCCTGCATCCTACAGACATCCACAATCTAACACTAACCTATCTAGCCCTGTAAAGAAGAAATCAGTATACATACCTTTTCTCAAGCCGATCTCGCCCTCTCTGCAACAGCGGAAGCTCTGCAGGGGACACAGCCGGCAACGGCTGTGAAATGAATGGGGAGTGATGTCACCCATAGTTACTATGGGGCTTCCGTTGTCGGACATGTCCACTGAACCCGCCTCCACAGCAAAGCCGCAGCTGAGCGTGGGATCCAGTTGGATCGGCTGCAGAAAAGGTATGTATGTTGATTTCTTCTTTACAGGGCTAGATAGGTTAGTGTTAGATTGTTGATGCAGGGATTTTAGTTTTTAGGGTGGACTTCTATCTTAATGCCCGTGGATATACAGCATACTATATATGACTGAGGCCGGGTTCACACTGGTACAACACGACAGTCGTACCACTTTGGATCCAACTTTGCCCTGTGTGTGTGTCTGTCTCTCTAATTAAAAAAAAAAAAAAAAATATATATATATATATATATATATATATATATATATATATATATATATATATATATATATATATATATATATATATATATATATATATATATATATATATATATATATATATATATATATATATATATTTTTTTTTTTATTTCTATTTACATCTGACCATTTTTATATAATTTTTTGATAACTGTTTTATGCAACTATCACGGGACCTACAAACTGTGCTTTGGAGGTTCTTTTAACATTTACAAACTCTAAAATCCAGGGGGGGGGGGGTTTAGAGAAGGGGGATGTAGAAAATTGCAAAAATGGTGTGGGTACCTGAGGTATAAAGTGGGAGTGCGGGGCCTGGCAGCAAAATGGTTATAGATTTTGCAGTCTTAGGCATTTGGCTTTTTTTTTTTTTTTTTTGTGGGGCTCTTGGGCGGAATCGCTGTAGCTCTGCATGCAATCTCAAATCGTACTGCAATCACAAAATGCATGTTCGGGTGCTGTTTTAGCGCGAAGCTTGTCGCCCAAAAAAGAGCAGGAGCTTTTTTTGGGCGAGGAGCGTTGTGGCTTGCTGTGTGATAATCACAGCGAACCAGCGCCGCATTTAGGTGCCATTGAAAATGAATGGCACCCAAACATACATTTTTGAGATTGTGGGCATAATCGCAGCAATTCTGCTCAAAATCCCAAAAGGCCAAATATGAATGAAGCCTTTTTGTATGGTCCTTAAATGGCCAGGAGAACATGAGAAGGGAAATGTGTTTTATCAACTCTTCTAGTTTAATTTGAAATACACCAAAGATTTTTTCATTTCTTACCAGGCTACAGCAGTATACCAAGCAAAAGAAAAGCTGAAATCAATAGACAAAGCAAGAAAAGGTTAGTGTGACTGTTTTTTAAGTTTCTATGTCAGCGGCCCCCAACTTCCCGTCACCAGGGACCGGCCTCGGTGATGACAACCCCTTCACGGAGTGGGTGGGAGTATTGGTGCTGCCGTTTCTTGTTACCTCTGGGGTGTGCGTGTGACCTGGTCCCCTTGGGGAGAAGGGGGGTTTCAACCTGTTACCTCTAGGGGTGGGTGCTGCCTTTTACCTCCCTTGTGTGCAGCCTGTCGCCTCCGGGCCTCTCCCTTGCTCTCCTTCTTCTCTCCCTTGCTCTCCGTAAGTAAGGTGACCACAGAGGTGGAATGGAGTAGAGATGCTAAGAGAAGGGAAGCGGGCACCCTCTGGTGGTAGGTGGGTGGTGGCAGTGCAGGTTGTGCTGGCTAGCTTGCCTGCTGCGTGTCCTGGGGGTTGAGAGCCCTTGTTTTTACATAAATTTTTTATTTTTATTTTTTTTTATTTTTGCGCTCTGAATCATCCAGCCGGCTCTCTCCTCTCTCTTCCCCTCAGTGAGTGCTGGGAGAAGGACTCCCATACAACTCACTGGCCGGCGGTGCTCGCCCCCCTTCACTTCCAGGCAGCCCACACTCGCTAGCCCTCAAAATCCACTCGCGAGCAGGCAAGTGAAATTTTCGAGGGCTGCTATACAGTATGGTACTTGGTTTAGACAACATGTTTGTAATTTTTCCACATTAAGCTGTGTACACATGGGGCTTAACTATGTATTTGTATTAGGGCGGTGTCTGCAACAAATTTTTACAAAGCATTTTACAAACATTTTAAAGCGGGATTCCGGCCTTACCTGTCCTGGGTGCCTGCGATGTCGGCCGAGGTCGACCCGCCCCTTGGCTCTTGGGTCCCGACACCGCCATCCTAGGTAAGGGAAGCGGGCAGTGGAGCCTTGCGGCTTCACTGCCAGTTTCCTACTGCGCACGCGCGAGCGGCGCGGCTATCTGTGAATGGCCCCGTGGTGTTCTGGGAACACACACACAGTTCCCAGAAGACAACGGGGCCGCTCACCAAGGAGAACACGCCGTGGAATAGGAAGAGGCAGATTAGGAAGACTGCCTAGCAACAAGGGTTTAGGTAAGTATAATTTTTTTTTTTTTTCCAAATGGTTTTTTTTTTTTTTTTTTTTTTTTTTCCAGGGTGGCCCTCCACTTTAACAGTTTGCAGCTTTCTTAAAGCCTTCAATGCACCCTTCATCTTGGGGCTGTCAAACATCGATCTTACTGGGAGTGCTGCTGTTCCCTTTTTAAACAAACTGCTCACAGGTTTTTATCAAGTTCTGTTTGGGCTGAAGCTTTCTGAAAGCTGTCTGAAGACTGCTAGCAACTACGTTAAAGTGACAGGCAGCACTGACCTTAATGAGCTGTGTTTAACATTCAGAAACTGGAGCTAAAGTGTGCTTTAAAACTCTTAAAAATAAATAAATAAAAAGCTGCTCAAGGCAATCTGAAAGCTTTCCAAAACTTTCTAAAAGTTTGCTGTACACACTCGAGTTTAAGTCGTTCCGAGTATCAGTCGAGTCCCTAATTTACCACAAAAATGGGAAAAACTTATTGACCCGAGTATAAGACGAGGGTGAGAAATGCACAGCTACTGTAAGTGGAAAAGAGGGTCAACAATGCCCATTTGCATGCCTCACTGTGCCCATTTGCAACCACAGGTCCCCCGAACTTCAAACTCGGTAGTTAAGGGTTCCTAGATGCCCCCTAGCTGCAGCCAAAATTTGAGGTCTCTGAACCCAAAGGGTCCCAAAATGACATTGCTGCAGATGGACACAGTTGACCGAATTTGGGGCCCCGTATCTTGGTGCCACTTAGTGCTAAGAACCCCAAATTTGGTGTGCAAACCCAGTGGAACTAGCACCATAAAATATCTAAAGCTGGGTTTTCTAGCACCAAGTGGCCCCGAGATACAGGGCCCCAAAAATCGGTTCAGAAAATGTCAAGCACTTTTCTGTAGCAGAGAATGACATTTTCCGAACCGGCTTTGGGGCCCCTTATCTCGGGGCCACTTGGTGGATAAGTTATGGTACCAGTTCCACTGGGTTTGCACACCAAATTTGGGGTTCCTAGCACTAAGTGGCCCTGAGATACGGGGCCCCAAAGTCGGTTCAGAAAACGTCAAGCACTTTTCTGCAGCAGAGAATGACATTTTCCGAACCGATTTTGGGGCCCCGTATCTCGGGGTTGCTTAGTGCTAGGAACTCCATCTTTGGGGCCCCAAAGTCGGTTCGGAAAATGAAATTTTTTGCTTCAGAAAAGTGCTTGACTCCAGTATAAGTTGAGGGGGGCACTTTCAGCACAAAAAAATGTGCTGAAAAACTCGACTTATACTCGAGTATATACGGTAGGTATGCAGACCAAGCTTTCCGGCAACATTTATGCCCCGTACACATGATCCAAAAATCGGATGACAGATTGACTTTTTTCGCTTACTAGTCGTAAGTAGATATTGAATAGGTTACTAAAGTCATAAATTTTCGTACGACAGAAAAAAATTTGGAAGTGATGTCATGTGTTGTAGTGTATTTGTATTGTATTTTCGGACAACAACTGTACTGACTAAACGTAAATCGTACGGTCTGCTATAATACGAGGAAAATTTTTGCGCTTGTCCTATCGGATGAACTGTCGTGATCGGCTATCGAAAGCTCCGTACGAACGATCAGATTATCGTACGATCGCTTTGAAAGCGGTATTTTTCGCACGATTTTTGGATAGTGTGTACAGGTAATTGGAGGGGTAGGTACATCCCTATCAAGGGGACTTTAAATGGTCACTTCTTTTTTTTATTTTAGTCGTGTTCATTTGCCTCAGCCTTGGCACTGTTGAAAGACAAATTGGTCAGTAAAAACAAAAATTGCAAATAAAGGCATGTGAAATAAAAGGAATTCATCACTAAATATTGTAGCACCCTGGTGTTTACCTGCCAGGTATAGCTACCTTGGCCTATTGTTAGATTGAAATCCATGTATCCCCAAGTCTGGAATTGCTGCACTTCTCTTTTGTCGCTAGGTGGCTGGGTACCTGGTGGCATTAGATATGAGAAGGGCAAAGCAAGGTCAGATTATGGGTATATAGGGTATCCCAGCCAATGGGCAGGGGTTTTCTTAAATCCCTTGGCCTCCTGGGGGAACCTATATATTTGGGTGGAGTCAGGGGATCAGGGTTTTGTGCCACCTGGACAGCTGTCTGGGTGTAGCTGTGTTGTATTGCCCGGGCTGCTGGGCCAGATTTTGAGCCTATCCCGGGGACATCTGGCTGCTAGGCTGTCTAAGGGGCCTATCCAGAAGCAAGAGAGCAGCACAGGGTTGGGACTGTGGCTTGCAGTCCACCCAGTAGTGACAGTTCTGCTGGCTGGTGAACCTGTCAGTGGTCGGAGGTAGAGGGGAAGCTGTTGCCACTAAGGGACCAACCACCCTTTTTGTACCGGAGCAGAATTTTCACCAACCGTGCTACATTGTCATTACTTTAAGTAACTGTATACAGTTTCAAAATACTGTACAGTATTTTTTCAGTGTTGGTTAATAACTCTTTAAATTAGGGCTTGAAACAAAGAGCAGCACCTGTATTTACCTACCCAACACTGACTGTGTATCCTTTATAATTTTTTAATTTATTTTTCCTAATTATTTATGTAGTGTTGCACTCAGAAGGACCAACCCATGGGTATATGGACTGGTATTTCCATAGCAGAAGGATACAAAGAATGTGCTTCCCTTGCTATGGTACTACCCACACCAACAACATGAACCTGTTGCTAATGGGTGCCAGGGTCCAATAAGGTGATATTGGTGGGGAGTTTTTTTTTTTTTTTCCCCCTGCCCTGTGACTCGTGGAATATTTATCTCTTCACTAGGCAAAATTCAAGTGTAAGAAAAGCTCAAGTCTAACTATTCTAAAAATGTTCTCTCCTACTTATACTGCCTAACCTATATAAAAAAAGTGTGTACTTGCCTATTTTTATACTGGTCCAATTTGGTCACGCGATCCCTGTCACCTGTGTCAGTGAGCGGCTGCTGCGGGTGGGAGGAGGGAGCAAAGACAGCGTCTGGGCTTTTGTGGATAACATCATGGCTCCTTAGGAATTCCCAGCTGTTGTCAAGTGCTATCTAAGCTGGATTATGTGACTGAACTGGAGCGGATTAAAAATACACACACACCCTTTTATTTTTCATATGGGTAAGAGCCCTTTAACGCCGACACCCCTGCGCTGGCAGTGTTAAAAGTGCTGCTAGTTTTAGTGGCGCTTTACCGTTGTTTTAGAGGAGCTTTTAACCCCTGCTAGCAGCCGAATAAGTGCTGCTGCCACCCATTGATTTCATTGGGCAGGGGCGCTTTAGGAGCGCCTCAAAAATGCTTGCAGGACTTTTTTTGACGTCCTGCCAGTGCAGCGCCCCAGTGTAAAAGCACTCAGGCTTTCACACAGATTGCAGATGAGGCATTTTACAGGTGCTATTTTTAGTGTTAAAGCGCCTAAAAAAAAAAAAAAAAAAGGGGGGGGGGGGGGGGGGTCTTGGGCTTTTCTTCCACTTTAAAAAAATCCGTAAACTCGTATGCATCGCTTCAATAACTGTTATATCCACAAGACATCTATTTAAAGTGAACATGTTGCAGGCAAAAAGGACAAGTGGTGCAATCCTTTAAAAAAAACAAAGAATAAGAGCAAAAACAATTGTAGGCTGAATACTTGGAGCAGAAGCTTCCTTGGAAACCCACTCCTTTATAAAAGGGTTTTCACTGTTTATAAGAGCCCTTTCACACTGGGGCTGTTTGCAGGCGCTATTGCGCTAATAATAGCGCCTGCAAACCGACCCGAAAGTGCCGCTACTTTCAATCCAGTGTGAAAGCCCCGAGGGCTTTCACACTGGAGCGATGCGCTGGCAGGACGGTAACAAAAGTCCTGCCAGCAGCATCTTTGGAGCGTGTATACCGCTCCTTTACCGCTCCTGCTCATTGAAATCAATGGGATGGCGCGGCTATACCGCCGGCAAAGCGCCTCTGCAGAGGCGCTTTGCGGTGGTATTTAACCCTTTCTCGGCCGCTAGCGGGGGTAAAAACTGCCCTGCTAGCGGCCGCATACCGACAGTAAAACACTGCTAATAATAGCGGCGTTTTACCGCCGACGCCGCCCCCCGCCCCAGTGTGAAAGGGCTCTAAAGGATATCGGACCAGAGTCTGACCATGTATATTCTGGAATTTCAGCTCCTGATCATGGTTTTAAACTGGAAAGCTGTTAGGTCAGGAAACCCCGCCTTGTTTACAAGGATTAAGTGACTGTTGCATTTAAACCCATGTTTGAAAAGTAGTAGGTTTTAGTACCAGCTGTTCAGCAGCATTTATATTTGGTGTAAGAATGGTAGCTACTTTAAGGGCTAGTAATGTCCAGCATTTATAGAGTTAAGGATAGGTGTATTAGCTGTAATAAACTTTTTTGGTTTGTAAAATATAAGATTATTCGGGGCAAGAGTGTCTAAGGCCCACATCCTGGCCAATACTTTCCTGTCCAGTGATCTTCTTCCTCTGTCGCAGCTTCCACCATCCCCATTGTTGCTTGTGTTGGGAGTTCAGGGGAGTAGTGATAGTAGCCTCTCTATCATGTGATTGTGCCTATGTCTAGCAAGTGGCTTCTAGGCCCAAGCACTGCATCATGGGAGCAACACATGCTCTTCTGCACCTGGGAACACCAAGTATTTGGTAATGGCAGCCACAGAAAAAGGGGCAGCAGTGGAGCGCTGGAGGGGTGAGTACAAAACTGTTAGAGGGATGGGCTTTATGTACAGATTGTTGCTTTTTCTTGACTGGACAAGTGCCTTTTTAAGGCCCCATGACAAGTTGTACCCCATGATTTCCAATGAGAACCATTCATATCTGTGCAACTTCAAGTCACACTGACTTCAAAGTAGTTCCTGTACTACTTTGGTCTGACTTTGATGCGAGTTGAGGTCCATAGACCGTTCCCTAAAATCGTGGCAAAATCGCATGA
This sequence comes from Aquarana catesbeiana, assembly GCF_042186555.1. NCBI lineage: Eukaryota > Metazoa > Chordata > Amphibia > Anura > Ranidae > Aquarana > Aquarana catesbeiana. Next base: position 193,459,560 of record NC_133325.1, read on the forward strand.
CTTTTAAGTTGCTGCAGTGTGAAAGGGGCATGAGAGTTTAGCGTGGGTGCCTTAAAGGATAAGTTCACCTTTTTTTAACAAAAAAATAAATGCATGTTTTTTGCTAGTAGAAGTGCATTTACTATCTTTGTTTTAGGAGACTGGAAAGCATTGCACCAGCGATTAGCAGATTGCTGATGCCATACTGGTCTCCTGCAGACTGAAAAACTGCCTGTCCATACGATGTACGAGCAAACCGCTTACACTAACAGTAAGTCTCAATGAACTATCCAGTTGCTCAACAAAGCCATGGTAGTTCATTGAGAACTACCAGCCGACAGCTGTGAAGACTGTTGGGACTTGTCGTCTTCTCATTCACAGAACACTGTGAATGGATGATGTGGCCAGGTTGGGGGATGTGGGGGCCAGTAAACTTGTAACATGTTACAAAAGTTGAATTTCTTCCCTTCCCTTCCCTTCCCTTCCCTTCCCTTTCCTTTTCCTTTTCCTTAATACCAGCTTTAGGCATTAAAAACATAAAATGCTGATGAATTTTGCCCAAGACTTCTCAGTTAAATTTTTTTCAAAAAGTTAGCATAAAAACATCTTGTTTCACATGTCTCCCAGGTGCCATCTCCTCTGAGGAACTGATTAAATATGCCCATCGGATTAGTGCAAGCAACGCAGTGTGTGCTCCACCAACATGGGTTCCAGGTAAGAATTTTTGTTTTTAATTTTATTTAACCCGGTGTTATCCACAAAGGCACACAGCTTTATTAAAAAGGAAAAACAGAAAACCTGCGCTACCAAGCAAAAATTAGTGTGACTGCAGCTGCAACAAAAACCACAAATATCAATGAGGTAAAAAATTTAAATAAAAAGAAAAAAATGTGTGCGCTTGCATTAGATACTTTAAATCTATATTCCTGTGTGATTGTCATAAATAGATGAATAAATGAATAAACACCATCAGAGTTAATTTTAAGTGTAAGTGAATAAAAAGTCGCTATGCGACACAGCAAATAGCGATATGTAAATCAAATACTAATATTAACCATTCCATACAGATAAATATAGAAAACTTGTGTGCAAAAAACAAGGTTATTCCACCCAAGTGCAACTTCATAAGTGAAAGAGTTCAAAATTGCGTCATGAGTCGCAAAAAAAACGCATGTCCAAAGTTTATAAGTTGCATTCCTTAGTGTGTGTATAAAGGAATAAGGGGACGTGAAGGGACCTTCAACCACCAGTGGATCCAAAGGTTGATAACAGATGTATTCCTACCAGACGCATTGAACCTCCTTTTTAGCAAGGTCTTAGAAGCATACAGATTTAGCCCTCTGCTGGGACAGGAGATGACAGCTCACCACACGACCGGAGATGATTCTGACACTTCCGCGTTGATGTAAATACTCCCTCGTTTTAAACTCGTGAATAAATAAGGGGAGAAAAAGAAACTCCAATAATGTAGTAGATAATAAAAGGGAATTTTATTGCCTCAGACAACTAGGCATCATATAAAAGCCGGCAAAATATAAAAACAGCAGAGACGCCCGTGCTAAATTACATGGGGCTCTATGGCGATCTGGCATACACTGCGTAGCCACACCCTACATGATTCGTGATAGGTCACGTCTTCACGTGCCCCTTTGAAGACGTGACCTATCACGAAACATGTAGGGCGTGGCTACACAGTGTATGCCAGATCGTCATAGAGCCCCATGTAATTTAGCACGGGCGTCTCTGCTGTTTTTATATTTTGCCGGCTTTTATATTTTGGATGTTTTTGTATGATGCCTAGTTGTCTGAGGCAATAAAATTCCCTTTTTTTATCTACTACACTATTGGAGTTTCTTTTTCTCCCCTTCTTTATTCACGAGTTTAAAACGAGGGAGTATTTACATCAACGCGGAAGTGTCAGAATCATCTCCGGTCGTGTGGTGAGCTGTCATCTCCTGTCCCTGCAGAGGGCTAAATCTGTATGCTTCTAAGACCTTGCTATAAAGGAGGCCCAACGCGTCTGGTAAGGATACATCTGTTATCAACCTTTGGATCCACTGGTGGTTGGAGGTCCCTTCACGTCCCCTTATTCCTTTATACACACTAAGGAATGCAACTTATGAACTTTGGATATGCGTTTTTTTTTTTTTGCGACTCATGACGCAATTTTGAACTCTTTCACTTATGACTTTGCACTTGGGTGGAATAACCTTGTTTTTTGCACACAAGTTTTCTATATTTATCTGTATGGAATGGTTAATATTAGTATTTGATTTACATATTGCTATTTGCTGTGTCGCATAATGACTTTTTAATTAACTTACACTTAAAATTAACTCTGATGGTGTTTATTCATCTATTTATGACAATCACACAGGAATATAGATTTAAGTATCTAATGCAAGCGCACACATTTTTTTCTTTTTATTTAAATTTTTCACACAGCTTTATTGCCAGCAAGAGAATACGGTCATGGAAATAACAAATACTGCTGCTGGAATGAAGTTTAGACGTTGAACATACCTGCAGCAGCCTCTTGGACCCTCCCATCATAGAATAATCCCTAGCCATTCTGATAGGCAAAGCCTCCCCCAACCTATTTGTATTTGTACATTACTATGATGGTAAGAATGTCAGGTGGCACGAAGAAGCAGGCAGGCTTCCACATGATCAGGAGGTTTCAAAGTTTTTACCTGTCAAAATGGCCTGGGATTCTGCTGTTACAGTAGGCTTTTAGAGGTTCTGTTTAGGTGCCTGCACTTTATGTTTTTAAAAATTGTTCTTTTTAAAGTAAATTAGTAGCAAGCCTGAAGTTTTATAGTTGGCATATGATGGGAAAAATAGCTGTTTCCAACCTCCCAAGTCTTCCTATTGGTCTATGATGCCTTCCTTTTACATTAAAGAATAATAGGAATATGGGAAGAGTGGGCCCCAAGTACAAGTTTTGGAGGTTTACATACAGTGGCTTGCGAAAGTATTCGCCCCCCTTAAACTTTTCAACCTTTTGCCACATTTCAGGCTTCAAACATAAAGATATAAAATTTTTATTTTTTGTGAAGAATCACCAACAAGTGGGACACAATTGTGAAGTGGAACGAAATCTTTTGGATTTTTGAAACTTTTTTAACTAATAAAAAAATGAAAAGTGGGGCGTGCAAAATTATTCGCCCCCCTTGCGTTAATACTTTGTAGAGCCACCTTTTGCTGCGATTACAGCTGCAAGTCGCTTGGGGTATGTCTCTATCAGTTTTGCACATCGAGAGACTGAAATTCTTGCCCCTTTCTTCCTTGCAAAACAGCTCGAGCTCAGTGAGGTTGGATGGAGAGTGTTTGTTTGTGAACAGCAGTTTTCAGCTCTTTCCACAGATTCTCGATTGGATTCAGGTCTGGACTTTGACTTGGCCATTCTAACACCTGGATACGTTTATTTGTGAACCATTCCTTTGTAGATTTTGCTGTATGTTTGGGATCATTGTCTTGTTGGAAGATAAATCTCCGTTCCAGTTTCAGGTCTTTTGCAGACTCCAACAGGTTTTCATCCAGAATGGTCCTGTATTTAGCTGCATCCATCTTCCCCTCAATTTTAACCATCTTCCCTGTCCCTGCTGAAGAAAAGCAGGCCCAAACCATGATGCTGCCACCACCATGTTTGACAGTGGGGATGGTGTGTTGAGTGTGATGAGCTGTGTTGCTTTTACGCCAAACATATCGTTTTGCATTGTGGCCAAAAAGTTCGATTTTGGTTTCATCGGACCAGAGCACCTTCTTCCACATGTTTGGTGTGTCTCCCAGGTGGCTTGTTGCAGACTTTTTATGGATATCTTTGAGAAATGGCTTTCTTCTTGCCACTCTTCCATAAAGGCCAGATTTGTGCAGTGTACGACTGATTGTTGTCCTATGGACAAGACTCTCCCACCTCAGCTGTAGTTCTCTGCATTTCATCCAGAGTGATCATGGGCCTCTTGGCTGCATCTCTGATCAGTCTTCTCCTTGTCTGAGCTGAAAGTTTAGAGGGACAGCCAGGTCTTGGTAGATTTGCAGTGGTCTGATACTCCTTCCATTTCAAAATGATCGCTTGCACAGTGCTCCTTGGGATATTTAAAGCTTGGGAAATCTTTTTGTATCCAAATCCGGCTTTAAACTTCTCCACAACAGTATTACGGACCTGCCTGGTGTGTTCCTTGGTCTTCATGATGCTCTGCGCTTTCAACAGAACCCTGAGACTATCACAGAGCAGGTGCGTTTATACAGAGACTTGATTACACACAGGTGGATTCTATTTATCACCATCAGTCATTTAGGACAACATTGGATCATTCAGAGATCCTCGCTGAACTTCTGGAGTGAGTTTGCTGCACTGAAAGTAAAGGGGCCGAATAATTTTGCACGCACCACTTTTCAGTTTTTTAATTGCTAAAAAAGTTTAAAATATCCAATAGATTTCGTTCCACTTCACAATTGTGTCCCACTTGTTGGTGATTCTTCACAAAAAATTAAAATTTTATATCTTTATGTTTGAAGCCTGAAATGTGGCAAAAGGTTGAAAAGTTCAAGGGGGCCGAATACTTTCGCAAGCCACTGTATATGGTTATCTGTAACGGTTGATCTGCATTTGACATCTCATTTTCACTAAAAGTAAACTGCTTCTTATGTATGTGTTTTTAAATGACTTTGTTTTATTTAAACCAGTCAACATACGACATGGCCACATGTGATGGTGAAACCCGCCTGTGTTTGGATGTAAGATGTATTGATTTTATGTTGACCTCAATTATTATGCTTTTGTTGTACCTGCATTTAATGTATTTATATTTCTTCATTAAAGGTGATCCACGTCGCCCTTATCCTACAGATCTGGAGATGCGAAGCGGATTATTGGGTCAGATGAGTAACCTACCTACAAATGGTGTTAATGGACATTTGCCTGGAGATGCACTGGCAGCAGGGAGACTACCAGGTAAATTGAAGGCATTTTTTCAGCTTAGTAAGAAAAATGTTGGAGAATGAGATCTATTCAATCCCAACATTAAAAAAATGGGGAATTTAATTTTTTGCTTTCTTGACTGAGCATTATTCAGAAACAGATTGTCTGTTTAGTACGTGACTTTACTGATGCTAAAGGGGAATACGGTAGTTGTCTTATTAATTCTGTAAATGTACGTACAGTATCTCCCAAAAGTGAGTACTCCCCTTACATTTTTGTAAATATTTTATCTTCATGTGACAACACTGAAGAAATGACACTTTGCTACAATGTAAAGTAGTGAGTGTACAGCTTGTAGAACAGTGTAAATATGCTGTCCCCTCAAAATAACTCAACACACAGCCATTAATGTCTAAACCGCTGGCAACAAAAGTGAGTACACCCCTAAGTAAAAATGTCCAAATTGGGCCCAAAGTGTAAAAATTATTTTCCAGCACTGCCTTAACCCTCTTGGGCATGGAGTTCACCAGATCTTCACAGGTTGCCACTGGAGTCCTCTTCCACTCCTCCATGACATCACAGAGCTGGTGGATGTTGGAGACCTTGCGCTCCTCCACCTTCCATATGAGGATGCCCCACAGATGCTTAACCACTTTACCCCCTTCCTGACCAGAGCACTTTTTACAATTTGGCACTGCGTCGCTTTAACTGCTAATTGTGCGGTCATGCAATGCTTTACCCAAACGAAATTTGCGTCCTTTTCTTCCCACAAATAGAGCTTTCTTTTTATGGTATTTGATCACCTCTGCGGTCTGTGCTGTAAACAGAAAAAGACCGAAAATTTTGAAAAAAAATGACATTTTCTACTTTTTGTTATAAAAAAAATCCAATAAACTCAATTTTAGTCATACACTTAGGCCAAAATGTATTCGGCCACATGTCTTTGGTAAAAAAAAATGTCAATAAGCATATATTTATTGGTTTGCGCAAAAGTTATAGCGTCTACAAACTAGGGTACATTTTCTGGAATTTACACAGCTTTTAGTTTGACTGCCTGTCATTTCTTGAGGTGCTAAAATGGCAGGGCAGTACAAACCCCCCCCCCCCAAATGACCCCATTTTGGAAAGTAGACACCCCAAGGAAATTGCTGAGAGGCATGTTGAGCCCATTGAATATTATTATTATTATTATTATTATTATTATTATTATTATTATTATTATTATTATTATTATTATTATTTTTTTTTTTTTTTTTTTTGTCCCAAGTGATTGAATGACAAAAAAAAAATTTACAAAAAGTTGTCACTAAATGATATATTGCTCACACAAGCCATGGGCATATGTGGAATCGCACCCCAAAATACATTTTAGCTGCTTCTCCTGAGTATGGGGATACCACATTTGTGGGACTCTTTGGGAGCCTAGCCGCGTACGGGGCCCCGAAACCAAGCACTGACTTCAGGATTCCTAAGTGGGTAAATTTTTGATTTCACTCCTCACTACCTATCAGTTTTGAAGGCCATAATATGCCAAGATGGCACAAACCCCCCCAAATGACCCCATTTTGGAAAGTAGACGCCCCAAGCTATTTGCTGAGAGGCATGGTGAGTCCATGGAATATTTTATATTTTGCCACAAGTTGCAGGAAAATGACAAACTTTTTTTTTTTTTGCACAAAGTTGTCACTAAATGATATATTGCTCAAACATGCCATGGGCATATGTGGAATTACACCCCAAAATACATTCTGCTGCTTCTCCTGAGTACGGGGATACCACATGTGGGACTTTTTGGGAGCCTAGCTGTATACGGGGCCCTGAAAACCATTCACCGCCTTCAGGATTTCTAAGGGCATACATTTTTGATTCACTCCTTACTATCAGTTTCGAAGGCCATAAAATGCCAAGATAGCACAACCCCCCCCAAATGACCCCATTTTGGAAAGTGGACACCCCAAGCTATTTGCTGAGAGGCATGGTGAGTATTTTGCAGCTCTCATTTGTTTTTGAAAATGAAGAAAGAATGAAAAAAATTTTTTTCTCAAGTTGTCTTCCAGGACGGCACCCTGAGAGATGACTGGTCCACCTGACAGGAAACGCAATCAATCAAGAGGTTAAAGGCCCCCGCCCCTCCCGATGCTCCTCAGTTTTTGATTGTGTTTCCCCACAGCGAAACCGTTTGTTATTTTTCTGTTGACCTAAAAGCCTGGGGCTGGTGGTCTCCCCCTGGGAGCCGGACCAAATGCCTGGGAAGCCGCTGGGTCCGGCCAGATGGTTCTCATCCTTCCTGGGGGGTTTCCCAATCCGTGTCTCGGGGGGGGTAGGGGGGGGAGGCAGCAGAAGCAGGACCCTGGTCGGTGACCGTGCTTCTTTCCGTGGAAGAGCCCCCCCCCCCGAGTGCTGAAGAACCCTGGGTACGGTGGTGTACCCAGAACTTCAGGGGCCAAATTTCCTATTGCCCTTCCTTACCTGTGCGGTGGCCGCGCAGTTGCAGGAGTTGGTGGTTTTCCTTCTACTGGCTACAAGACCACAGGGGACCCGTTCTGGGGTCTGGCCGGGGCTGCCGTTCATCTGCCCGCCCGCCGACCGTTCGCGGGGGTCGCGCGGCATGGAGAGCTTTTCTTCCAGGGGCAACCTTCTCCTTGCTGAGGGTAGCTCAGCGCCATTTTCCTGAAGATCAGGAAATGACATCACTTTCTCCTAAGAGGGGGGAGTGGGAAGGCTGCGGCAGGAAGTGACCTCAGGTCCAGTACCACTTCCGGTCTTCGGCAAGATGGCGGCGGCGGTGGCGCGATGCAGCCAGCATATAGAGGATATAAAAAGCCACAGGGAACAGGCGCCCATGTCTCCTCTGCGTTCCTGTTTGCAGCACCTCCAGGGAGAGATCGGATTAGCATGGAACATGAGAAGGAGAGACCTGCAGGGTCTGCGGCCATGGAAGAGACCACAGGGGGTGAGTCTGACCGGCCTTCGGAGGTTTAGAGGGGGAGGGTACCCCAACTCTTCTCCTCCGACTCTGTGTATGCCTGTGGTTTTTTTTTTTTTTTTTTTTCAGGGGACGACGCTATTGCCAGTGAGGTTGCCAGCCGTCCTGTGAAATCCTCCACCCGCTCTAAACGATGTGGGAACTGTAATGACAGGCTACCCCCAGAACATCCAAAGCCCTTCTGTTTTAAATGCATACAGAAGTTGACAGGGAAGGAGACATCTCAGATGATGAAGGAATTCCTTACTGTGCAAACTGAGATGCTGTCCACATTAAAGTCTTTTTTCAGGCCACCCTTAAGCCTAGGGATTCAGAGGCTCACTCTAGTAAGGATGCCTCTTCCCAGGAGAGCTCCGCCTCCTCTAGGAGGTATCGGGCGGAAATACTGGAGTATCCACTCCCCCACTATTCAGAGGAAGAGTGTGATTTAGAAGTTCCTAATCAGGAGTTTTCTGATGAAGGGGTGGTGGACAGCCAAGAGGAGGATGGGAGGGAGGAATCCAGGTCTAGCAGACATATATTTTCTGCCGATGACATGGAAAATCTTCTGAAAGCTATTTATGCCTCAGAAGAGATTCAGGAGCCTGCTGCACAGGTGTCCACTCAGGATAGGATGTATAGAGGCTTGATTAAACCTCAGGCCAGGGTCCTTCCGGTACATTCCGCCCTTAAGGAAGTCATCTTAAGGGAATGGTAAGAACCAGAAAGAAAGCTTCTGAAATATAAAACCTGGAAGCGTAGATGCCCCTTCTCTGAGGAGAATGAGGAAAAGTTTTTCAAAACTCCTAGACTAGACGCCTCCTTAGCACAGGTCTCTAAGCAGTCGGATCTTTCCTTTGAAGATACCGGTAATTTAAAGGATCAAATGGATCGCAGGGCTGAAACCATTTTACGCAGAGCCTGGAAAGCTAACGCTGCGGCTGTGAGCCCCGCATTGGCCTCAGCTTGCATCGCAAGGAATGCCGACACGTGGGTCTGTAAACTAATGGACCACGTATCCCGAACCTCCAAATCCAAGGAGGTCCTGGATTCTCTGGAAGTCATAGGGAATGCGGTCGCATATTTAGCAGATGCTACGGTTGAGACAGTGCGTACAACCGCTAAGACAGGTGCCTTGCTAAACTCAGCCAGGCGAGCCCTCTGGGTTAAAACCTGGGATGGGGATAGCTCATCAAAAACCCATCTATGTGGTCTCCCTTTTGAAGGGACGCTCCTTTTTGGTGCTGGCCTAGATCAGGCTCTAGCCAGATCTACCGAGGAAGGGGAAAAAATTTCCCACCAAACCTAGGAGAGAGAGGAAGCATTTTTTTTCGTGGCCCCCAGGCAAAGAATTGCTTCTCCGAGAAAAAGGTCTCCCCTATTAGACGTTGGGGTGCAGGAAAAGACAAACAAAAAACTGGCGTTCTCTTTTCCAGTCAGAAGTCAGTTGACAAGACCCCCAAATGACTTTCCCACTTTGCCTCTCAGTGGGAAAGGATCACCCAAAGCCCCTATGTACTTCGGATCATAAGAGAGGGTTACAGATTGGAGTTTCTCTCCCCTCCACCCCCCAAGTTTCTCTTGACTTGCCTTCCCAGGGATCCCTGCAAGGTGGTAGGAAACCTTCAGAATATAAGAGAGCTGGCCAGTCAGGAGGTTATTATACCTGTTCCAGTGGACCAGCAGGGCCAGGGGTTTTATTCCCACATTTTTGTGGTACCAAAACCCTCAGGAAGGTATCGTCTTATTATAAATCTAAGGAACCTCAATGTTTTTCTTCGTTACAAGAAGTTCCGCATGGAGAGTGTCTATTCCCTCAGGAGACATCTCCTCAAAGAAGTGTTTATGGTGACCTTGGATTTAAAAGACGCCTACCTTCATGTCCCCATTTTTCAGGGCCATCAAAGCTTCCTGAGATTTGCGATCGCCTCTCCAGAGGGAGTGCAACACTGGCAGTTCACAGCCCTCCCCTTTGGACTGGCATCCAGTCCGAGAGTCTTTACAAAGGTCATGGCAGAGGTGGTGGCTTTTCTGCACCTCCAGAGAGTGGCATTGATTCCCTACCTGGATGACATTTTGATTTACAGTCTAAGTCGGGATCAACTACTTCTGGATCTATCCAGAGTAATGGAGACCTTAGAAGCCCTGGGATGGATTGTCAGCAGGGAAAAGTCCTCGCTGACTCCTGCTCAGACAAAGCTGTGTCTGGGTTTCCTGGTGGACTCCTCAGAACAAAAGTTAGTTCTTCCTCAGGGCAAGGTAGAAGGCCTCATTTCAGCGGTCACGTCGCTGTTACAGGCAAGCACTATCTCCTACAGAGGTATCATGAGAGTTCTGGGTCTAATGATGTCAGCTATCCCAGCAGTTCCTTGGGCACAGCTACACTCCAGGCCCCTCCAGCACTTTCTTCTATCCTCTTGGGATAGAAAAAGAGACTCTCTGGACATCCCGGTCGAAGTAAAGAATTCCCTTCACTGGTGGCTCCGGCCTCAGAGGCTTCAAGGGGGCCTCCTTTGAAGCCAACTTCAGCCTCTCAGGATTACTACAGATGCAAGTTTCTGGGGGTGGGGAGCCCACCTGGAGGATCTAATAGCTCAGGGATCCTGGGATTCAGAACAAAGAAGGGCCTCCTCCAACTTTCGATAGCTGTTGGCCATAGGAGAAGCACTAAAGGCTTTGGAGGAAAGGATCAGAGGCCTGGAGGTGCAGGTCTTGTCAGACAATGCCACAGCAGTGGCATTTCTGAATCATCAGGGGGGTACCAGATCTACAACACTCCTATCCCTATCAGCAGAGATCCTGTCCTGGGTGGAAAGTCGGATTCCTTCCATCTCCGCAATCCACATAAAGGGGACGTTAAATGTAGAGGCAGACTACCTCAGTCGGCAACCGATTCTGCAGGGGGAATGGGAACTGAACCCAGAGGTCTTTTCCCTGATAATTCGGCGTTCCAGAGATAGATCTCTTTGCCCGCAGGAAAAGCAGAAGGGTAAAGAGATTCTTTTACCTTACTCGAGAGAGAGGCTCAGAGGGGATAGATGCGTTGGCGCAGGTCTGGGACTTCCGACTGGCCTATGCCTTTCCCCCTCTGGGACTAATTCCGAGGGTCCTTCAAAAACTGTTTCTCTTGGAAAGCTAGTTGATTCTAATAGCCCCTTGGTGGCCCAAGAGAGCCTGGTTTCCAACCCTGCAGGGTTGGTCCATAGCCCCACCGCTTCACCTTCCGGTCCGGGGCGACCTTCTCCTTCAGGGTCCAGTCCGCCACCCAGACCCCAGCTTTTTTCAAGCTGACGGCCTGGCTCTTGAAAGGCAGAACCTGCGGGAGAAGGGGCTGTCTGAGAGAGTAGTGGATACACTGCTCCTTAGGAAGCCAGTCACAAGGCGTATCTACGCCAAGACCTGGGCGATTTTCTCTCGCTGGTGCCAGGAGAGAGGGACTTCTCAAAGAGAGATCCCTGCTATCTTAGAATTTCTCCAGGATGGAGCAGATCTAGGTTTGGCAACCAAGACCCTTAAGGCGCAGGTTTCAGCCCTGTCCTGTTTCCTTGAGAAACGTTTGGCTTTACACCCCCTGATCAAGAGATTTCTCTTGGTCAGGGAGAGGTTGTCCCCTGTTCAAATGTCCAGGTGTCCTCCTTGGGACCTTACACTAGTACTGGAGGGGTTATCAAAGGCCCCATTTGAACCGATAGATCAGATCCCCCCTTAGGATCCTGACCTTTTAAATTTAGCCTTTTTACTAGCAATCACCTCAGGAGAGTAGGTGACATTCATGCTTTTTCTATTAAAGAACCATTCTTTTTATTTGAGGACAGGGTTATACTTAGGCAGGATCCCCTGTTCCTCCCTAAGGTAGCATCAAAGTTCCATAGGACTCAAGAAGTGGTGCTGCCTTCCTTTTTGTAGTAACCCCAAAAGTGAAGGGGAAGTTTCTTTTCATTGTCTGGACGTCAGACGCTGTTTATTATCCTACCTAGAAAGGGTTAAGGAATTCAGAAGGTCCAGCCATCTTTTAGTTAATTTTTCTGGCTAAAATAAGGGCCAACAGGCATCCACGGCTTCTATAGCTAGATGGATACCATTTCGTTAGTCTATGAGCAGTCAGGTAAAGCAGCTCCTAGAAATCTTAGAGCGCATTCCATGCGAACTCTGGCAACCTCCTGGGCGGAAAGGGCCGGAGCTTAGATGGAGCAGATATGTAGAGCCGCTACATGGTCAAGCCAGAACACATTCCTGAGGCATTATAGAGTGGAGTTACCATCTCCTCAGGACCTGACATTTGGCAGGAAGGTCCTGCAAGTGGTGGTCCCGCCCTAAAGGTAAGCCTGAGCTACTTGCTCTTCTCTCAGGGTGCCGTCCTGGAAGACGACTTGAGAAAATAACCAGTTACACTTACTGGTAACGGTGTTTCTGGGAAGTCTTCCAGGACAGCAGGCCTTCTTCCCACCCGTTCTATTTAGGAAACATGTAATGTTTTAGAGTGTGGTGGTGGTTATGTTTTTCACTCTCGTGCACTGGTGTGGGTCAATACTTTGTCACAACTGAGGAGCATCGGGAGGGGCGGGGGCCTTTAACCTCTTGATTGATTGTGTTTCCTGTCAGGTGGACCAGTCATCTCTCAGGGTGCCGTCCTGGAAGACTTCCCAGAAACACCGTTACCGGTAAGTGTAACTGGTTATTTTTTTTAAAATTTTCAAAACGTTGTGACAAAAAGTGAGGTCTGCAAAATACTCACTATACCTCTCAGCAAATAGCTTGGGGTGTCTACTTTCCAAAATAGGGTCATTTGGGGGGGGGGGGGGGGGGGGTTGTGCCACCTGGGCATTCCATGGCCTCCAAAACTATGATAGGCAGTGAAGAGTGAAATCAAAAATTTACACCCTTAGAAAGCCTGAAGGCGGTGCTTGGATTTCGGGGTCCCGTACGCGGCTAGGCTCCCAAAAAGTCTCACACATGTGGTATCCCCGTACTCAGGAGAAGCAACAGAATGTATTTTGGGGTGTAATTTCACATATTCCCATGGCATGTTTGAGCAATATATCATTTAGTGACAACTTTGCACAAAAAAAAATTTGTCTTTTTCCCGCAACTTGTGTCACAATATAAAATATTCCATGGACTCGACATGCCTCTCAGCAAATAGCTTGGGGTGTCTACTTTCCAAAATGGGGTCATGGGGGAGGTTGAACTGTCTTGGCATTTTATGCACAACATTTAGAAGCTTATGTCACACATCACCCACTCTTCTAACCACTTGAAGACAAAGCCCTTTCTGACACTTTTTGTTTACATGAGAAAATTATTTTTTTTTGCAAGAAAATTACTTTGAACCCCCAAATATTATATATTTTTTTTAAAGCAAATGCCCTACAGATTAAAATGGTGGGAGTTTAATTTTTTTTTTTCACACAGCATTTGCGCAGCGATTTTTCAAACGCATTTTTTTGGGGAAAAACCACTTTTTTAAAATTTTAATGCACTAAAACACTATATAGCCCAAATGTTTTGATGAAATAAAAAAGATGATCTTAGGCCGAGTACATGAATACCAAACATGACATGCTTTAAAACTGCGCACAAACGTGCAGTGGCGACAAACTGAATACATTTTTAAAAGCCTTTACAGGTTACCACTTTAGATTTACAGAGGAGGTCTACTGCTAAAATTACTGCCCTCGATCTGACCTTTGTGATGATACCTCACATGCATGGTGCAATTGCTGTTTACATTTGACGCCAGACCGACGCTTGTGTTCGCCTTTGCGCGAAACCGGGGGGGGGGGGGGGTGCTTTTTTTTTCTTTATTTTCTTAAACTGTTCCTTTCATATTATTTATTTATTTTTTATTGTTTTTATTATCTCAGGGAATGTAAATATCCCCTATGATAGCAATGGGTAGTGACAGGTACTCATTTTTGAAAAAATTGGGGTCTATTAGACGCTAGATCTCTCCTCTGCCCTCAAAGCATCTGACCACACCAAGATCGGTGTGATAAAATGCTTTCCCAATTTCCCAATGGCGCTGTTTACATCCGGCGAAATCTAAGTCATGAAATGCTCGTAGCTTCCGGTTTCTTAAGCCATAGAGATGTTTGGAGCCATTCTGGTCTCTGATCAGCTCTATGGTCAGCTGGCTGAATCACCGGCTGCATTCTCAGGTTCCCTGTTGGGACAGGAGAGCCAAAGAAAAACATGGAAGACTGTGGTGGGGGGGCATTCCCACTGCTTGTAAAAGCAGTTTAGAGGCTAATTAGCCGCTAGGATTGCTTTTACATAAAAGCCGACTGCTGGCTGAAAAGAATGATATCAAGATGATGCCTAAACCTGCAGGCATCATTCTGGTATAACCATTCAAAGTCCAGCAACATACCCGTACGTTGCTGGTCCTTGTTGGGCATATATTGTAAACTTTTTTTTTTTTTTTTTTTTTTTTCATGCAGCCTGTGGGCTGAACGAAAAAAAGATATATTGATCAGTGGGTATGCCCACCATTAGAATACCTCCCTTCATCCACCCACTTCTAATGATGGGCATACATGCATCGTTTATATATGCCGAAGCATGGGGGCATCCTCCCGCAAAAGGTAGGAGCAAATCGCTCCTCCACCCACTGCTGGCCCCACGCTTCGGCATATATGCTGAAGTATGTATCTGTGGTGGTGAAATCACCTCCGACAGTGCTGGAGTTGCGGCTTTATGTATCGTGGGAGCAAACGCTGTTGCTGTCAAGATAAATAAATCCGCGCTGCAGCTGAATGGCGTACCTGAAAACAAAAAAAAGGTTAACAAGAAAATATAGTAAAGTATAAAAAAAATTGCATACCTATAAAGCAAACATGATAAAAACAACAATAAAACATTGCAGAATAGAATACAGTAAAAAAGAGCAGAACAATAGAGAGAACAATAAAACAACAACTATCTGATGATCAAAAAGGTGACTAAAAAGTGGCACGCTCGTGTGTAATTGTCCACGTGCAAGTGGTACCCCTTTCCAAATAAGGGTGAAAAAAATACCCCCAAATAAGGTTGTGGGACTTTAACGGCAACAGCGTAATGTAAAAACAATTTTATTCCATAGAAAAATTTATATATGTATACAAAACATTAGCATAGTTAATAAACATAACACAGTGAACACAATAAAAAGCTGAAACACAGCTGTACTGATGTGCATTGGATAAAGATGCTTGTAATGTCTTTCACGAAGGCCTACGCGTTTCGGGACTGAAACTGACCGTCCCTTCGTCAAGGGCGACTTGTGGGACAAGCTCTTACTGTAAAATACAAGATTAGAAAAAATATAAATAAATACAACATTTTCTACCGCATAATATTGTCATAGCATTGCATAGAGAACATGAAGTCTATGAAACCAAAACAAGAGAAACGGCCTACCCAAACATGACAGTGTTGGAGCACCCATTGCCCAAATCACGGTGGCGGATATGTCAAAACCACCCACGGATCCAAAAACCAGAGCCTGGGTGTGTGTGACTGGCCCCACTCTGCCCACACTGATCCACCCCCAAAAAAGAGACACCGAATCGCGGAGCCTGTCCAAGAGGGTACTGTGTCAGGAAGGCACA
This sequence comes from Aquarana catesbeiana, assembly GCF_042186555.1. Lineage (NCBI taxonomy): Eukaryota > Metazoa > Chordata > Amphibia > Anura > Ranidae > Aquarana > Aquarana catesbeiana. The sequence continues at coordinate 193,475,017 of NC_133325.1, forward strand.
GACCCAAGTGGATGTCTGAAAAGGATAATAAAAAATATGGTATTCAATTAAAGATTATCTAAGTCAAAAATATCAATCCAAGGGTCATAGTCGGCTCAGTAAATAGTATCGTACCTGAGTGCTAGAGAATATACAGTGGCGAATACAGAATATACAGGGCGAGTAAAAAAAAAAAAGGGCTATATGAAGGGAGTGTGGGGTATCAATTGAATGGTCATTGATTAGCTCGCATGAACATATTGATCTTCACACCAGCAGAGTCTGCAAACAGAGTGCTGTGTGAGAGAAGGTAAATCAATGTAAAGTAAGTAAAGTGCCTGCACTTATATAAAGCGACAAGGCAAAAGCTTACATACCAGTATAAGGCTCTTTAGTTAGTGGTCGTCAGATCTTGCGGTATCTATGTCCAAACGGGTCGCCTCCGTTCAGGGTAATGATAGACTGACACTGATCACTGCAGCATTTAAAAGACTGAAGGGGAGGGGTCGGGCGTGACACTGATCTGTCAATTAGCATGGATCACGTCAGTTAGCATGGAAGAGGGCAAAGAAAAAGGAACCTCCAGGTGAAAGTGATTTCGTGGCGACACCGCACTCTCTGCGGCATCCCCACATTCTCGCTCCAGTCAGGATTAGCCCAGAACTCCTCCCACTCTTCTGTGAAAGGAGACAGAGCGCAGCCAACTGTAGCTTAGCAGCCAGGAGCGTCGTAACAATATAATAGCAGGCTACATAGTAAGACCACAGGATAGGAGGATCATGTCAAGCACAGATGCATCCATGGTTCTCCATGTTTATTATGTGAACTTATTAAACAAAAAAGGGGACCTGCTGTATATTCAGAGCTTTTGAAAGTAGGGGGCAACATGTAAAAGGTGTCAAACAGGACGGGGGGGACCCCGAGCCATCACTGCATGGCGCACCCCACAGGTGTGGGCCTGAGAGGTGGGTCATGCAGCGGTGACCCACCGGCGCAGAGAGGGCGGCCGAGCCAGGCATCTAGATGCCCGCAAGGACGCCACATGAAAAAGGTCCCCCAAGAGGGACACAGAGTCCCTGGGAGGCCCCCCTGCGCCGGGCGGGGCAAAGAGGGGCCAACAGATGTACCCGAACATATAGTGCGCCATAACCGGACATGGCAATGAGAAATCCAACTGCAGGGCATGAAAACAGGTCAAATGTACATCATCAAGGAACTAAAACACGATGAGCAGGTCAGGGGTAGACAAATCTAAGTAGATGATTTAAACATAACATTACACAGGTGACCAACCTAGATTGGATGATCGGACAGTATGTTAGATCAAAGGAGGAGGGGGGAGAGGGGGAGAAACCACGATATAGGAGACTATAGATCTTTCTCGCATTCTCCTGATGTAAACCCCTCTAAAAATGGCCTATAACTAAATTGTTCATTTAAGCCCAGGAGCGAGGTGGCAGCAAGGTCAACAATCCAACGGACTTCCCGTTGTAAGAGGACCTTGTTCCAGTCCCCACCCCTGGGGTTGGGATGGATTCTATCCAGGATCAAAAATTGAATTCCTGGAAAGATCCCCTGATGTTCATGAATTACGTGCCTTCCCAGAGGGAGATCTGGGTTTGCCTTTTTCATGGAAGTGATGTGCCTGGAATTTCACCTATCAATCTAGGGATGTTGGCAACATACATGATCTAGCTGGTATGGTAACCTTTTTCTATTTGTTTCCAAATAAGGGTGACACCAAGTCCCACAACAATCTTGCCAGCGCTTCCTACCCTGTTTCCCCGAAAATAAGACCTAGCGTGATTGTCAGTGATGGCTGCAATATAAGCCCTACCCCCCAAATAAGCTCTACCCTGTTTCCCCGAAAATAAGCCCTACCCTGAAAACAAGACCTACAAGGACTTTAACTAGGGCTTATTTGGGGGGTAAGGCTTATATTGCAGCCATCACCGACAATCACGCTAGGTCTTATTTTCGGGGAAACGGGGTATGTAGTCAGGGCGGTTTGTCGGCTCTACGTGACTATCTTTGCCCTCGTAAACCATAAAACTACATGTATAGCCTGTGGCCCTGTCACAGAGCTTATACATCTTGACCCCGTATCTGGCACGCTTGCTGGGAAGGTACTGTTTTTTTAATGACAAGCGGCCAGAAAACGTAATCAGGGACTCATCAACGCAGACAACTTGATGTGGAGTAAACAAGTCTGCAAAACGTTGGTTGAAGTGGTTTACGAGGAGCCGAATTTTGTAGAGCCGATCGTATTTCAGGGTCTCCACGAGGACGAGAGTTCATTGTTGTTGTGCATGAACTGCAAGATCTGCTCGTATCGTGTCCTGGTCATGGAGGCAGAGAACACGGGCATATGGTGAATTGGGTCAGTGGTCATTATGGCCACAACTCACTCTTTTTGGTTATGCCCATGAGTAGGGAAAGGCCCAGAAAGATCTTAAATTCGGAAACCGTAATTGGTTTTCAATCTCTGGCAAGGGAGGACTGGGGAATAGTGGCGATGTGTTGACCAGCGTAGAAATTGCTTTGGTCCACAATAGATCTATAGAGATCTTCGGTGAAAAACCGCGAATAAAAATCCAGTGACGTAAAATCAACACCTGAATGCCGGGTTGGCCATTGAATGGGGCAAGTACAGGTGCTGCAGAAGTGGTGGGTTCCCAATTAGGATTGGCGAATGCAGCAGGAAGGGCACTATGGGCACGACGGGCCTGTGTTCGTCTTCTTGGTGGCAGCGGGACACTACTTGCTACTACTCGCCAGCTTGAACTGCCATTATGGGACTCGCCACGTCACCAAGTGTTACTGCATTGCTGGATGTACGACCAGGGTGTACTAGGCCGCTGGTGCTTGCCAGTTCACCAGAAGGAATAGCGGCGCTAGTACTTCTCTGCTCCATACGAGAGCCCTGCGGTTCTTGCACCTCAACAGCAGAAGAAGATGATTGGGGTCTGGTACGCCTGACCTTGGCAGGGACCACAACTCCGTCGTCAGAGCTATCTGTCATGGAGCCGCTGTCGTCTACAGGATCGTATTCTGAGCCTGAATCTGACAGATGAGTGACTTCCTCTTCACTATCTGTCATGCTCAGAAACGTGTAGGCCTCTTCACTAGTGTGCCTTCGATTTGCCATTTTGGGCTCTAAATTTAGTGGTACACTAGTAAGACTCACAGGCAAAAAAGCTCCTGACTGTTAGCGACTGTATCAAAACGCTACCAACAAAAACTGTTAGTGATCGCAGGGATCAGGCCTGACTGACGCTGGGCCGAGGGCAAAACTCAGGTGCTAGCAGGTATCTGGGTTGGTCCTGCTAACACTGCGTTTTTGAGAACCCTAAACTGCTGGGGACGCTAGTATAGATCTGATCACATATTGATTCGTTCAGATACTATACCACTAAGGGAGGTGTATGGTGCGTGCGTGGGTGTTAGCGGTACTGGCGCTAACCTGACGCTGCCTGGGGCGACGCAGACCTTATCTGACCCTAAAACTTAACTTGTATCACCGCTGGGCGATTAGGGGGTAAAACCTTTATAAGGTAATAAACGGTGGGTGCCCTGAAACTATAATAAACAAACTAACCAGCATCACCCGTAACAGTTATACGGTGATCACTAGTGAAAGGGTTAATTAGGGGGCAATCAGGGGGTTAAAACCTTTATTGGGTAGTATATGGGGGTCCCTGTCGCTATAAAACACTGACGGCGAACCTATATACTTACCTCCCTAACTAGCGTCACCTGTGACACTAATACAGCGATCAGAAAAACTATTGCTTAGTGACACTGGCGACGGGGGGTGATCAAGGGGTTAAAACTTTGTTAGGGGGGTACCCTAGACCTAAAGGGGGCTAACCTTAACTGCCCTACCACATAACTGTCACAAACTGACACCAATGCAAAAAAAAAAAACCTGCTATTGGTGTCACTGTGACAGGGGGGTGATCGGGGGGGGAGGTGTGCCTGGTGTGTTCTACTGTAAGTGTAGTGTTGGTGCAACTCACATTGATGTCTTCTCTCCTTGGTGCCGGAACGAAAAGACCGGCTCGAGGAGAGATGACATCACTTCCTCTGCCGTTGTTTACATTACAGCAGCAGAGGAAGATTTTCATTCGTTGGAACCTATACGAGGGGGTGGCCACGAATGAGTGGCCTCCCCCTCAGCCTGGATCGCTCCCCTAACGAAGCCGACCTCCTCCTACCAGGTACGTGATTTTGCCTGCCCGTGCCATTCTGCCGCAGTATATCTGTGTTAGGCGGTCGGCAAGTGGTTAATAGGGTTTAGGTCTGGAGACATGCTTGGCCAGTCCATCACCTCTACCCTCAGCTTCTTTCGCAAGGCAGTGGTCGTCTTGGAGGTGTGTTTGGGGTCCTTATGTTGGAATAAGGAATTGGAATTAATGGCTGTGTGTTGAGTTATTTTGAGGGGACAGCAAATTTACACTGTTATACATGCTGTACACTCACTACTTTACATTGTAGTGTAATGGAAATTTGTAAGTTCTGTATACAATTGTATTGTATTTTGTATGTATTGCACTCTGCCCTCACTGTGCACACGGCACTAATAATGTTTTCAGTAAATGTTTACATTCTTTCGAGTCCTGATTAGAATTAGCCTGCCTATGTAACGCCCCTTGTTACCATAAATGTACAATTGCAATATTAATGTGATACCTACGTAATCATGTGCATAAAAACCTTCAATTGCGTCATAATAAAGCAGAACAGTAATTTGGAAAGATGCTGAGCGTATCTTTTGTGTCTGTTCCCTACTGCAGTAGTTATTATTAATTTGGAACCACTAATCAATATGAGGATAGGAGTTGCCTATCATCAATTCAACCGAGTCAGTAGCAAAGTGTCATTTCTTCAGTGTTGTCACATGAAAAGATATAATAAAATATTAACAAAAATGTGAGGGGTGTACTCACATGAGATACTGTATTTCTTGCGTTCAGTGTTTTTAAATGATTGTGTATGTGGTAAATTTCTAAATGTTACTTTTTTTTATTTGGGTGTTTCAAATTATGGGAAGGGTTTTTTTTTTTTTTTTTTTTTTTTTTTTTAACTAAAAGGTAGACCTTGTCAGGGAGAAATGTCTATCCTTTTAATGACCATTTTAAGCTTTTCTGGCCCCAGGTATTTTTTTGTTAAACTAATTAATCCACATTTCCAGAAAATGTAAGACCTTTTACAAAAAGATTTTGTTTTTTATAAAGGTATTCATGTCGGCATTAAAAAAAACAAGTAAGCAGTGCCAGCTCTTATATTCTCATTGGACAGGTTTTGTTTAATCTAGTTTTGATAATTAAGTTGTATGTTTGGTCTTCCCAGATGTCCTGGCTCCCCAGTACCCATGGCAGTCGAATGACATGTCAATAAACATGTTACCGCCAAATCACAGCAATGACTTCTTAATGGAATCTCTGGGGCCCAACAAAGAGAATGAAGATGATGTTGAAGTGATGTCTACAGACTCCTCCAGTAGCAGCAGTGATTCAGACTAAGCTATATACAGAATGCAAATGTTACTTGTGTTAGGGAAACGCATACATCCTGGCTCTTCTATTCATAAACTGAACTTTTTTTCCTTCTTGACCCACTTGCTTAGTTTCAATGAACTGGGACATTTTTTGTAACTTCATCATTATTTTTTAGTGGAATTTGTAATTTTTGTATACATGAGGGTCTTTATTTTGTCGTGTATTCATTTTGTCCCATTATTTGCCATTTTATATTTCCATAAATGGTCTTTGTTACCCACTATATTTCTGTAGCAAGAACAAGTTGGCACCACTGTTATTGTATATAAGTTCCTGTGTATACCTGTGTGTATGTAATATATAGGTTTATGTTTACACATGGTGGTATGCTTGTATATGCTAAAGTGTACATACTGACAATGTGACATTTCTAAATATAGATTTTTGTAATGTAAATTTGAATGCTGTTGTATGTTCGGTTTTATACCTTGTAAAATGTACAGCAAGTCTTTAACATTTGGCTTCTACTTCTACCTGCAGGATAATTGTACAATGGTAAAAAATGAACATTTCCAGTGGGTTCACAATAGAAGTAGTAAACGCACCATAAAAGGGATGTACTGTATGTGCTTTCCAGCTGGTGTGTGTTCTTTCTCAGGAAAGCAAAAATGGACATTAATGAACCCACAAATTTACTAAAACTGGAGAGTGCAAAATCTGGTGCAGCTGAGCATGGTAGCCAATCGGCTTCTAACTTCAGCTCATTCAATTAAGTTTTTTTTTTTTTTTTTTTAAAAACACCCTGGAAGCCTTTTTGTTTATGTATTTTTATTTTATTTATACAAATCAGGAGTGCTTTGAGAACAAAACAGCACAGGATACCCATCCCATTGACAATATACAGTGCCATACATACCATATTTATCGGCGTATAACATGCACCCCAAGTTTTTAGGAGGGAATTTTAAGGAAAAAACTTACATCAATACAGCCTTATCAGTGTCCATCTGCAGCCTTGCAATGCGTCCATCTGCATGCTTGTCCAGTGTCCATCTGCAGCCTTGTCAGTGTCCATCTGCAGCCTTGCCCAGGCTGCAGTTAAACTGCAGTGACTTGTCAGTGTCGCTGCAGGTTGAAAATGGTGCCGAGATACAGAGCCGGTCCTCGGCTCTTCTTGTAGTCCTGTCCAGTCCCGCCCTATGATGGACATAACACAGGTCCAATGGCGTGACTGAGCGGAGCCGAGCGCTGCCCATATACATACATAGCCAAGTGTATTCGGCTAGCTCAGCTCACAGTCACGCCCAGTCCCTGTGTTATGTCCATCATAGGGCGTGACTGTGAACGGAGCTAGCCGAGTACACTCGGCTATGTATGTATATTGGCGGCTGGCGCACGCTCCGCACAATCAGTGGGGGGGATCAGCATATAACACGCACCCACGATTTTCCCCTGATCTTAAGGGGGAAAAAAGTGCGTGTTTTATATGCCGATAAATGTGGCATCTGACGAGTTAAAAACAGTAATAGAACTCCACGATATAATTCAGTGGAGCAATATACGTTTACAAAAAGAACAGCGAGTCCCAGCACAAATGCATAAGACTTAAAAGAAGTATGAGTTTTTTTTTTTTTTTTTTTTCTCTCTGATTTTATACGGTTTTTTAATTTCTGTTTGACCCTACTGGTGAGGTTTTTTATTTTTTAGTTTCATGTCCTTTTGGCACTCTACCTTGTTGTTGTGGTAGCTACCAGGACAGAAAAGCACAGACCACAATAAAAATTGTCAGTGGTTGTAATACCTCACTTGAGGTATTTTTTTTATATATAAATAATAAATATATATAAATTTTTTTCTCTCTCACTCTCTCACTCTCTCACTCTCTCACTCTCTCACTCTCTCACTCTCTCACTCTCTCACTCTCTCACTCTCTCACTCTCTCACTCTCTCACTCTCTCACTCTCTCACTCTCTCACTCTCTCTCTCTCACACTGTGTCTGTCGGAAAGGATTTCCCATTACTTTCTGTTCTGACCTCAAGCAAGTGGAATTCTCCATAATAGAAATAGAGGTGGCAATAAAAAAAAAAAAGTCAGTGACTCTAACCTTTCAATATTTTCAGTATAAAATGAAATTTTGGCCTGGCGTTAAGTACCCTAAAGCGGTTTAAAATGTATAATGCAAAATCCTGATTTATTTTGTGTATTCTTGACTGTGTAATGAAGCTGAACATATACCCCTTATACAGAATCATAAGATGTCATTCATATACTGCCAATTGTTTAGCTTCATATTCTGCAAGGTTTACCAACAAACACAGATGCACCATTTAACTTTTAGTATTGGTATCATCAGAGGCTAACCAGTTATGGACATGTGATAGTAGTGCAGCAAAGAATATTTCTGAAGATCTGGACAGGCTAAACCACCCTCTGGCCAGGGCCTTTTGAGTATAGATTAAATTATTATGGGGGGGTTAAACTTCCACAGAAAGGTTATAGTGGAGTCAAATTTTTGAAAGAGGGCTTTGGGGATCCAAATTGGGGAGTGCCTCAGAGCATAAAGAAAAACTGGGAGGAATTTCATTTTGAGTAGGTTTTCCTGTCTATGAGGCATAATGGCAGATAATTCCAAGCTCGAAGTTTGAGTTGGGTGAGTAAGGGGTATAAATTTAATTTAGCAAAGTCAGAGACTCTAAAGGTAATGTTAATGCCCAAATATTTGATAGAGGAGGTCTAGGTCAGTGAGACAGAGGGGTCTGCATGAAGTTTTGCCTGAGAGTCAATAGGTAGTGCTTGAGAGTTGTCCCAATTGACTCAGCCCAAATAATTAGGAAAATGCAGAAATAATATTCAGAGCAGCACAGAGGGAGGGACCCGGGTCATTGAGAAATAGCATGAGGTCATCCACGTATAGAGCGAGCTTTTCAGTGATAGCGCCTACTTTAACGCCCTTTACTGAGTCTGAGTTCTTGAGGGCCGTAGCCAGGGGTTCCATGACCAGAGCGAACAAAAATGTGGAGAGGAGACACCCCTGCCTGATACTTCTCTCTACTGGGAAAGGATCAAACAGCAGGCCCCCTAATTTGATTTGTGCTACTGGGGATTTATACAATATATCTATCCACTTGCAGAAGGAGGGACCGAATCCAAAGGCCTGAAGGACTGCTTTCATGTATTGCCATATCGAAGGCTTTTTCAATATCTAATGCAACCATTACACGGGTTTGGGAATGAGAATTTGGGAGCTGCAGATGAGTGAGAAATCTTCACAGGTTGATGTCAGTGGATTTTCCTGGGATGAATCCAGTTTGATCAGCGTCAACCAGTTCAGGCAGAACTCTGACCAACCTAGTGGCGAGGAGCTTGGCCAGAATTTTTAGGTCGTAGTTTAATAAAGAAATAGGCCTGTAGGAAGCACCGAGTTTTGGCCCGGTTTAGGGATGAGTATAATATGGGCACCGTACATAGTCGGCAGTAAGGAGTTAACCTCTAAGCAGTGGGAGAAAAGTAGCTGAAGTTTGGGAGCTATCTTGATATTTTTAACATACAGCAATTATCCTATTAAGAGCTGTCCTCCACATTTTTTGTATTCTTTACTCCCACATGCAAGCTGCTAATTTTTCTGCTCTTTTTTTAGTAAATGGCTAAAAGTTGACATATCATTCTCTGCTAGGGAGAAGAAAACACACAGGTTGCTGAATTATGTATTTTAGCTAGGAACAGGCTGTAATCAGAAATCTTCCGGTTTACATTATTCTATGCTTCATCAGATGGTGCATTTATGTCACCGGGTGGCCCCGCCCTCAGCTATATAACAGCTGTCACCGAGAAGAAGCGTCACTCGGTGGGAGCCTCCCACGGAGGCGGAGCTGTTGCGGCTTTTTTTTTCTTTTTTCGGCTTGTCGGGCGGCATGAGATGGATTTATATCTTGCAACTTTTTTTTTTTTTTTTATCTTTTACTAATCCCAAAGTGTCTCCTGTCTTTTTTACTATTTTTGACACTTTTTTTGTGAAATGGTAGGGGTACAATGTACCCGTTACCAATTCACTTGGGGGGAGGCCGGTATCTGGGGGTTCCCTTGTTAAAGGGGCTTCCAGATTCCAATAAGCCCCCCGCCCGCAGACCCCCACAACCACCGGGCAAGGGTTGTGGGGATGAGACCCTTGTCCCCATCAACATGGGGACAAGGTGCTTTGGGGGGGTTACTCCAAAGCACCCTCCCCATGTTGAGGGCATGTGGCCTAGTACGGTTCAGGAGGGGGGCTGCTCTCTAGTCCCCCCTCTTTTCCTATGCCCTGCCAGGTTGTGTGCTCGGATAAGGGTCTGGTATGGATTTTGGGGTGACCCCTACGCAATTTTTTTAAAAAATTTTGGCGCCGGGTTCCCCTTAAAATCCATACCAGACCTGAAGGGCCTGGTATGGATTTTGGGGGGGACCCCTACACCATTTTTTATTTGGCGCAGGGTTCCCCTTAATAACCATACCAGACCCGAAGGGCCTGTATGGATTTTGGGGGGACCCCACACAATTTTTAAAAATTTTTGGTTCGGGGTTTCCCTTAATATTCATACTAGACCCAAAGGGCATGGTAATGGACTGGGGGGAACCAATGCCGTTTTTTTCAATGAGTTTTATCTATATTGCCAAGACCAGACAATTTATTACAGCCGCGATCAGTTTTGAATGACTTTTTTTCCTTTTAGAAATGTCATTTTGCTGTGGTATTGTTCTAAACACGGAAAAACTGCATCACTTTACAGGCATACTATAGACAGCCCCCAGGCACGATATTTAAATATATCATTTCACTTTAAGCATTATTAAAATCACTGCTCCCGAAAAAACAACTGTTTTTGAGGCAGGACCCGGGTCCCCAAACACTTTTTATGGCAATAAATTGCATTTAAGCCTTTAGAATGAGCACATGTGGTTTTTCATAAACTAACGGTGTTCTGCGGCTTTCGAATTTGCTGCGAACACCGCATAATGTTTGCTGTTCAAGTCGAACTTACGTTCAACTCGAACATCTGGCTCATCCCTAATAGTCAGCTTGTAAGTGTTTACAACCGGTGCTGCAAAATATACAATATGATTAATAATACTTTGGTGTCTTTTTAATAAAAATTTCATTAGATGAAAGTAACAAGCATTTGTCCAGGCTGCAGGAATTTTCCATCTATTTTTTTTCTAATACTATAACTTCCTATGATCAACAGTTCCATCTAGAGGCCAAAATGCTGTATATTTTCTGACTGCACTTTACTAGAAAAATATACTGCACTTTGGCCACTAGATGGAGTTGACAAACCTAGGATGTTAGAGTAATAGAGAAAATACAGAAAAGTTTTGTGCAGCCTGAATGAATGCTTGTGACATTAGCCCAATAAATGTTTTATAAATGCTCCCCTAGGTCTTTTATTACTGCTTTGTAAAGTGCTTCAAAACATTTAAACTATGTCCGTCACAAATATTACTGCCTACTGTATAAAATGTAATTGGTGGAGTCTTTGCTGGAACCATTCTTTGCATTTATTTCTGTAACCGTTTCTAGTTTCCAATCTAAAACAGAAAAAGTAGTGAGGCAATAAAAAACAAAACTATAACCCTCAGCTAGTTAAACTACAAGTTATTACAGCTGGAAGTTAGGTTGAAAACACAGAAGGTAAATAATGTACGTTGCCATATCAAAGCATATTAAAGAAAATGTGCAGTAAATAGATTTTCTATTATAAAATCTCTTGTTGTCCAGGGTCATCTCTGGGCTGGGTAGAGATGATTAAAATCCTCTGTGAAGGGATTATATCCTTGCTGTCTTAAACAGTACAAAGCCCAGAACAGCTGGTCATTTGGAGGAAACTCTTCCCACTTAACCCAATTCCAGCCTACAATATGAACAAGAACAAAAAAAAAAAAGAAAACACAATTTGCAGTCATGCACAGTATATCTTCAATTTGTTTGTAAACTTTACATATACCCAGTGAAGGGACTATCCTCAGGTGGTACACATAAATGAAACAAATCTTTCTACATAAGTTGTACCTGTCTATATGCAGTCTTCTCTACATCCATTCAAAGTGCTGAACTTATAAGCTTGTCTGAGAGTTCAGAAAAAGGGGGCGGAGAGCTGAAGTTACACTTTGCCAAGCTCAGCTAAGAGAGCTCTGAGAGCTGATTGGAGGGCAGGGACACCCCCCTCCCTCTCTCGCTAGACAACTTACAGGTACAAAGCCAAGGCTGTCAATCAGCTGGAGGTCCTTCCCCATCACTATTTTTCTCTTGGTGTCAGGAAAACTTGTCAGAAATGACACTTAGTGCTCTTAATTGAGACAAGTACACACTATAAAGGAATATACTTTGTTCATATTTCATGTCTGAGGTCTACAACCACTTATGGTTAATTTTGGCTGAATGAGAACAAAGCCCATGACATAGGATCTACATATGATTTTTTTGTAGGCTTTAAAAGGGGAATTTGGAGGAGGGAAGGGGGAATTTCAGACCCCTGCCACGCATCCCTCAACCAACAGGTATGAAAATATGTCTGGAGCCAAAGAGCTCAGAGTATACTTCTGCCTTTTCTGGCGATTTTTTCATGCCACAAAAACATGTTCATTATGTGGCTTGTCGTTGACTTGCTTTGCTTGGTCCAACAGCATTTTTAGCACAGCCTAACTACTGATATTGGGTGCTTTGCTTCTATATCTAGGTCTGTGGATACTTAGCCTAAAGAGCAGGCTCTACAATACTTTAAGATTAATTAAGAATGGATATTGCTGTCTGCTCTCGGTTATACACTGCAGTATTGCTCAATAACGCAGCCTGCATTTTGTGGCCCATTCTTAAAATGCAGTCCCTGGTATCGAGCTTGTGTTCGTTCACAGATCTCTCTCTGCAGCGAACTGTGTGATTGCACATCTTCCCTGCTATATTATTTTTCATATACAGATATAAGCTTAAAGTGAAATCTTTATTGCCAATTTACATTGGTCTAACTTGGCTTTATATAATTATCCATAATTTATATCTGGAGAGCTGCAAACCACTGTTGTAGCTCATGCTACATACAGTTATAGCCGTGATCGTCTAGGTCCTGCTTGAGTGGCTTCCCTCTGTACACTGACCACAGGGTTTTGCTTACTTGGCACTGCCGCAATTCATAGAATGCACTGTATTTTTCAATGAATATAAGGCGTTCTCTGATTGGACAAGGTGGGGAGGAGGGGCAGTTGACGTCACAAAAAATGCAAGACATTCTCTGAACAATGGCGCTGCTGAGTAAGGACCCCCAAATTTAGTGTCTTTCAGAATCCCCAACAGCCATCCAGGTACTGTATATGATATGGATACTTGCATTAGGCCAAGCTGGGCCATTAATAACCACTTCCCCACTGGGCACTTATACCCCCTTCCTAACCAGGTACATTTTCAACTTTCAGTGCTCTTACATTTTCAATGACAATTACTCATGCAACACTGTACCCATATGGAATTTGTGTCCTTTTTTTCCCCCCACACAGAGCGTTCTTTTGGTGGTATTTGATCACCTCTGAGAAAAAAAAAATGCATTTTTCTTTGTTTCGGTTATAAAATTTTGAAAATTTATACTGCTAAATATCTTTGGTAAAAATGACCCAAATCAGTGTACAGGTGATACTCGAAAAATTAGAATATTGTGCAAAAGTTCATTTATTTCACTAATGCAACTTAAAAGGTGAAACTAGTACATGAGATGGACTCATTACATGCAAAGCAAGATGGTTCAAGCTGTGATTTGTCATAATTGTGATGATTATGGCTTACTGCTCATGAAAACCCCAAATCCACAATCTCAGAAAATTAGAATATTGTGAAAAGGTGCAATATTCTAGGCTCAAAGTGTCCCACTCTAATCAGCTAGTCAAGCCATAACACCTGCAAAGGGTTCCTGAGCCTTTAAAAGGTCTCTCAGTCTGGTTCAGTCTGAATCACAATCATGGAAAGACTGATGACCTGACAGTTGTGCAGAAAACCATCATTGACACCCTCCATAAGGAGGGAAAGCCTCAAAAGGTAATTGCAAAAGAAGTTGGATGTTCCCAAAGTGCTGTATCAAAAGCACATTAATAGAAAGTTATGTGGAAGAAAAAGGTGCACAAGCAGCAGGGATGGCCGCAGCCTGCAGAGGATTGTCAGGAAAAGGCCATTCAAAAGTGTTGGGGACTTTCACAAGCAGTGGGCTGAGGCTGGAGTCAATGCATCAAGAGCCACCACACACAGACAGATCCTGGACATGGGCTTCAAATGTCGTATTCCTCTTGTCAAGCCACTCCTGAACAACAAACAACGTCAGAAGCATCTTACCTGGGCTAAAGAAAAACAGACCTTGTCTGTTGCTCAGTGGTCCAAAGTCCTCTTTTCTGATGAGAGAAAATTTTGCATCTCGTTTGGAAACCAAGGACCCAGAGTATGGAGGAAGAATGGAGAGGCACACACTGCAAGACGCTTGAAGTCCGGTGTGAAGTTTCCACAGTCTGTGTTGATTTGGGGAGCCATGTCATCTGCTGGTGTTGGTCCACTGTGCTTCATTATGTCCATGGTAAATGCAGCCATCTACCAGGACATTTTGGAGCACTTCGTGCTTCCTTCCACAGACAAGCTCTATGGGGATGCTGACTTCATTTTTCAGCAGAACTTGCCACCTTTAGCACCAAAACCTGGTTCAATGACCATGGGATTACTGTGCTTGATTGACCAGCAAACTTGCATGACCTGAACCCCATAATGCAGTGGTTCTCAACTCCAGTCCTCAGGACCCTCCAACAGGCCAGATTTTAGGTATTACCTTGGGGAGATTCAGACAAGAATACTGCAATCACTGAGCAGCAAATGATATCACCTGTGATGTATTTCAGTTATCTTGCAAACCTGGCCTGTTAGTGGGTCCTGAGGACAGGCATTGAGAACCACTGCCATAGAGAATCTATTGGGGCATTGCCAGGAGAAAGATGAGAGACATGAGACCGAACAATGCATACGAGCTGAAGGCCACTATTGAAGCACCCTGGTCTTCCATAACACCTCAGCACTGCCACAGGCTGATAGCTTCCATGCCACGCCGCATTGAGGCAGTAATTGCTGCAAAAGGGGCCCAAACCAAGCACTGAGTACATATGTCTGCTTATACTTTTCAGAGGTCCGATATCATTCTATGTACAATCCTTGTTTTATTGATTGCATGTAATATTCTAATTTTCTGAGATTGTGGATTTGTGGTTTTCATGAGCTGTAAGCCAAAATCATCACAATTATGACAAATCACGGCTTGAACTATCTTGCTTTGCATGTAATGAGTCTATCTCATATATTAGTTTCACCTTTTAAGTTGCATTAGTGAAATAAATGAACTTTTGCACGATATTCTAATTTTTCGAGTATCGCCTGTATATTATTTGGTCTCTATTATTGTAATCTATTACCGGAAAGCCGTGGAGGCTGCAGGCCCGCCTTGAGGTACCCAGTCTTCCACGGCTTTCCGGTAATAGATTACATCTCTTTCAGACTGCAGTCCAGGTCCTCTGCTTGGTACTGTCTGCACAGCCTGATCTGGCCGTGCCATACTGTGAACCGGACATTATTATTAATTCCGGCTTCCGGGCGACAGTCCGCGCTGCGAGGGCCTCCCCCTTTGCGTCTGTGGGGTGTCATTGCAGCGTGACGTCACGCGCCGTATTTTGGCGCCACAGGGAGGGATATTTAAATCCCACATGGTGCAGATGCTTTTGAACAAGCTGGGAGCTCATGAATTATATGGACGAGGTTGAAGGTATTTATTTATTTGAAGTAAGACTGGCTACATTCCTATTTGGGACTTTGATGGACTTATGAATGATGATGCCCTGTGTGTGTGTATATATATATATATATATATGTATATATATATATATAATATCTATCTTTTTGCTGTATAGATTGATCCCTGCCATATTTCCCCCGCTGGGAACTTGTCTGTTTGGCTTAGTGCTATTCCCTCGTATCTTCTTAGCTTTGGCATCTGGGGAAGACTGGAGTCATTCAATAGTAAGACATACTGAGGTGAGAAGTTTACTTTGAAACTATAAGGATGGGTTTGAGAATTTTCTCACATTACAGAGTACTTTCTTAGATGGGTGTGTCTGGCTTATACATAAAAGGATACGCCATTGCTTTGCTTGTTTTTTTTCGTCCATATGAGCTCCCAGTATAGATATTACTATACCAATAAAGAAATAGGTTTGAGGTGAGTACAGTTCATTTAGGAGTTCTATATGGACTTGTGCCCCCTCCATCCTTAAAATGATGTAATCTTATTCTAAGAGCCCTTGCACACTGGGGCGGTTTGCAGGCGCTATTGCGCTAATAATAGCGCCTGCAAACCGCCCCGAAAGTGCCGCTGCTTTCATTCCAGTGTGCAAGCCCCGAGCGCTGGCAGGACGGTAAAAAAAGTCCTGCCAGCAGCATCTTCGGAGCGGTGAAGGAGCGGTGTGTATACCGCTCCCTTACCGCTCCTGCCCATTGAAATCAATGGGACGGCGCGGCTATACCGCTATACCGCCGGCAATTTTAACCGGTATTTAACCCTTTCTCGGCCGCTAGCGGGGGTAAAACCGCCCCGCTAGCGGCCGCATACCGACGGTAAAACTCCGCTAATAATAGCGGCGTTTTACCGCTGACGCCGCCCCCCGCCCCAGTGTGCAAGGGCTCTAACATATTGCAGGTATTGCTGCACTCTCATTTGACTGTCTTAACCACAAAAATCACATCCCTCCCTACGGGAGCTCTGACATTTTAGGACTGGTTTTGGATGCAGGTTTTGGGGCCGTTTGGGATCTTCCCTATTGAGCTCACTCCTAGACTTCTATTTGAGGTACTGTGTTTGGGCTTCTTTTGGGGTTGAGGTGGTTATTTTCTTTTTTTTTTTTCCCCCTCCCGAGCGATGAGTGGGGGCATTTCCTTTGCTCTATTTTGTGGATGATGTGTGGTCATGCATGTGCAGTACTATATTGCGTTAACTTTTTTGTATTGCAATGTATTAATTTTTGTGTTTTCTCTTTCTGTTTACACACCTAAGGTTGTGCATATTTTGCTGTTTTTACATTAATTGAATACCCTCATCTTTTTCCTGATGAAGCCGTCACGGCGAAATATGTCGAAATTCCAGGACGTGGAAATAATTTGTATGTGACTCCAGCTCTCTTATTGGTCAGGGTTAGGATATGTGTGTATACCCAGGACTATGATTGTAACTGCAGTCCTTACTTTTATCTGGTCTTTTCTAAATAAATTATTTATATTTTTTATATTATCATATTTGTCTTGCCTTGTATATGATGTACCTTTAAAGTACCATCTTCTCAATTCCCTCGTTTCATACATACAAAGAAACCAAAACAAATACATTCAGAAATTAAGTTACCATATTTATCGGTGTATAACATGCACAGGCGTATAACACGCACCCTAATTTTAAGAGGGAAGTTTCAGGGGAAAAAACTTTCCACAGCCCCGGCACAGTACATGGACCCCTGCACAGCACTGCACAACACACGGTCCCCCCACACAGCACACGGACCCTCCCGCACAGCACATGGTCCCCTTTCCCTGCACAGCACAGGGACCCCCTACACAGCACCCCACGCACAGCACAAGGACTCCTGCACAGCACACAGACCCCCACCCAGCACATGAACCCCCCGCCCAGCTTACGGACCCCTTTCCATGCACAGCACACGGACCCCATGCACAGCACACGGACCCCGCGCCCAGCACATGGAACACCCCGCACAGCACACGGACCCCTTTCATTATAAAGTCCCCCCCTGCACTCCCAGGAAACCCCCAGTCTCCTGGGACAACATTGCCAGCATACTCTAAAGTTGAGAAAACATCAGTCAGCCCTTTCTCATACACCGCTCATCCTGTGTCACTCTCATTGTAAATCAAAGCTTCTATATACCTCAATTAATGCCACTCTCTCGTCGACACGGTCATGTGACTCACCTCTGCTGTTTCATTGATGGTCACATGACCGCTCTCCTCCAATTAAAAGCTACACTCGAGGAGGAGGCGGAGCAGGAGGAGGAGAGAAGCCAAAACAAGCGGCGTGACTTGCGGTTAATACAGGCTTCCATTTATATTGAGAGTGATACAGCAGGAGCGTTTTATGAGAAAGGGCTGGCAATAATGTTTTCTAAAGTTTTTAAAGTATGGCAGCTCTATCCCAGGGCCAGGAGAGGCGGGGCGGCCGGCCTCCTAATGGGTGGCACCCAGGACGAACCTCCCGGTCCCTGCCCCCCCTTGGTAAAAAAAAAAATATTGGCGTATAACACGCAGGCACGGTTTATCCTCTACTTTCAGAGTAAAAAAGTGCGTGTTATACCGATAAATACGGTATGTGTAATAAAATGGAATGACACAGGGAAAGAGTATTGAACTAACTGAAATTCATTTAATACTTCGTACAAAATCCTTTGTTGGTAATGACAGCTTCAAGACACCTCCTGTATGGAGAATCTAGTCGCATGCATTGCTTGTGGACCATTCTTCCACACAGTCTTCAAATCTTGAAGGTTCCGTGGGCCTCTTCTATGAGCTGTGATCTTTAGTTCTTTCCATAGATTTTCTATTGGATTCAAGTCAGGTGATTGGCTGGGCACATTTTTGTAAATATTTTATTATATTTTTTCATGTGACAACAGTGAAGATATGACACTTTGCTACAATGTAAAGTAGTGAGTGTACAGCTTGTATAACAGTGTAAATTTGCTGTTCCCTCAAAATAACTCAACACACAGCCATTAATGTCTAAACCGCTGGCAACAAAAGTGAGTACACCCCTAAGTGAAAATGTCCAAACTGGACCCAATTACCCATTTTCCCTCCCCGGTGTCATGTGACTCGTTAGTGTTACAAGGTCTCAGGTGTGTTAAATTTGGTATCTCTCTCACTCTCTCATACTGGTCACTGGAAGTTCAACATGGCATCTCATGGCAAAGAACTCTCTGAGGATCTGAAAAAAAAAAATTGTTGCTCTACATAAAGAAGGCCTAGCCTAGGATTTACCTAGGATTTCTAAGACCCTGAAACTGAGCTGCAGCACAGTGGCCAAGACCATACAGTGGTTTAACAGGACAGGTTCCACTCAGAACAGCCCTCGCCATGGTCGACCAAAGAAGTTGAGTGCACGTGCTCAGCATTATATCCAGAAGTTGTTTTGGGAAATAGACTTATGAGTGCTACCAGCATTGCTGCAGAGGCTGAAGGGGTGGGGGTGGGGGGTCAGCCTGTCAGTGCTCAGACCATTCGCAGCACACTGCATCAAATTGGTCTGCATGGCTGTCACACGAGAAGGAAGCCTCTTCTAAAGATGATGCACACAAAAAAGCCAAACAGTTTGCTGAAGACAAGCAGACTAAGGGCATGGTTTGCTGGAACCATGTCCTGTAGTCTGATGAAAGCAAGATAAATGTATTTGGTTCAGATGGTGTCAAGAGAGTATGGGGGCAACCAGGTGAGGAGTACAAAGACAAGTGTGTCTTGCCTACAGTCAAGCATTGTGGTGGGAGTGTCATGGTCTGGGGCTGCATGAGTGCTGTGACACTGGGGAGCTACAGTTCATTGAGGGAACCATGAATGCCAACATGTACTATGACATACTGAAGCCGAGCATGATCCCCTCCCTACGGAGACTGGGCCACAGGGCAGAATTCCAACATGAAAATGACCCCAAACTCACCTCCAAGATGACCACTGCCTTGCTAAAGAAGCTGAGGGTAAAGGTGATAGACTAGCCAAGCATGTCTTCATACCTAAACCCTATTGAGCATCTGTGGGGCATCCTCAAATGGATGGTACAGATACAAGGTCACTAACATCCACCAGCTCCATGATGTCATCATGGAGGAGTGGAAGAGGACTCCAGTGGCAACCTGTGAAGCTCTGGTGAACTCCACGCCCAAGAGGGTTAAGGCAGTGCTGGAGAATAAAGGTGGCCACACACAATATTGAAACTTTGGGCTCAATTTGGACATTTTCACTTAGGGGTGTATTCACTTTTGTTGTCAGCGGTTTAGACATTAATGGCTGTGTGTTGAGTTATTTTGAGGGAACAGCAAATTTACACTGTTATACAAGCTGTACACTCACTACTTTACATTGTAGTAAAGTGTCATTTCTTCAGTGTTGTCACATGAAAAGATATAATAAAATATTTACAAAAATGTGAGGGGTGTACTCACTTTTGTGAGATACTGTACATACTATATATTTTTTTTTCTGGTGCTTCCAAATATCATATATATATATATATATATATATATATATATATATATATATATATATATATATACACACACACACATACACACACACACACACACACTGTATATAGTATAGCAGTAAAGTATTGCTGATGATACTCAGCCTTCCACTGCCAAGCATGCTCTTGTTTCTAATACAGTAAGGTAAGTTAGGTGCCTGACTGGGTTTTGTTTTGTATTCTCATCTATTTGGCCCTGAATTATCACTTTAGTTTGATAGTAAGACATTGAAAAAAAAACATTTGTACTGGGCCCACTTCACTGTCAACCCCCTGGTTATACAGATAATAAACAGTTTGCTGTTTTCTAGTTTCTCAAGAGATAAAGACTTACCTTCATTTTTTTCAGGCTCTCTATTTGTTGGTTCTGATGGATAATTCAAGTCTACTTCCCCTTTCATTAGAATTGTGATATAATGATAATTATGTTCAATGCTAATTGAATTGACTACTGAAGCAAAACGGACATTGGTAAGGTGAAGTCCTGCTTCCTCCAGGGTCTCCCGCTCCGCACAGGCCTCCCAGCTTTCACTGAAACAACAACACATCAGTAATCACTGAACTGTCAGATTAAAAGATTTTAAAGCCATAAGCACAAAAGTATATAAATGCTGACATTTGCAAAAATCACAATCCAAATTAGTATAAACATATAATGGTTATATATTCGACCAGATCTTCCTGAACAGGCTGATTTTCGATTCCACTATGGTCCGATTTAGAGTCGTGTCATAATAGATTTAGATAATATTTTTTTTTTTAATTGGCAATCAAGTTACCTTGCAAGAATTTCACACAAACCTGATAATCTCTAAATCATGTTAAAGGCAATTATTATTATATTATTATTATTATACAGGATTTATATAGCGCCAACAGTTTGCGCAGCGCTTAACAAAATAAAGGCAGACATTACAGTTACATTACAATTTGGTACAAGAGGAATCAGAGGGCCCTGCTCATTAGAGCTTACAATCTAAAAAGGAAGGGTCAATTGATACAAAAGGTAATAGCTGTGGGGGATGAGCTGATGGAGGAAGTAAAACAGTGTATTAGAAGCAGGATAAGCTTCTTTAAAGAGAAGGGTTTTCAGGGATCGTCTAAAGATGGATAGATTAGGGGATAGTCGGGCAGATTGGGGTAGGGAGTTCCAAAGGATGAGAGAAGCTCTGGAGAAATCCTGGAAGGAGGAGGTGACAAGGGAGCTAGAGAGCAGGAGCTCTTGGGAGGACTGAAGAGAGCGGCTTGGTTGCTATTTTGGGACTAGGTTAGTGATGTAGCTGGGGGCTGAGTTATGGATGGCTTTGTAAATTATTGTTAGTACTTTGAATTTTATTTGTTGGGTGAGTGGAAGCCAGTGGAGGGATTGGCAGAGAGGGGTGGAGGACACTGAATGGTGATTGGTAAGGTGGATGAGTCTTGCAGCTGCATTCATTATGGACTGAAGGGGGGCTAGTCTATGTAAAGGTAATCCAATGAGGAGGGAGTTGCGGTAGTCAAGGCAAGAGATAACCAGGAAGTGAATTATAAGCTTGGTGATGTCATTAGTTAAAAAGCGGCGTATTCTGGAAATGCGGAGGCTAAGGCGGCATGATTTGGACAGGGATTGGATGTGGGCCTGAAAGGACAGTTCAGAGTCTAAGGTTACCCCTAGCACCCTGGCATGTGGCGAACGGACAGATAGATGTGCCATTGATCTTGACAGAGAAGTCAGGGGAAGTCGCACGAGGGGGAGGAAATATTAAGAGCTCAATTTTAGAAGTGGTTTGACATCCAAGCTAATATGTCTGTTAGTAAATCAGTGATGTGTGAGGAGACTGGGTGAGCTGAGGGGCAGAGAGATAGATTTGGGTGTCATCAGCATATAAATGGTAGTGGAAGCCATGGGAGGCTATCAGCTGACCCAGGGAGAAGATGTAGTTCGAGAATAGTAGAGGTCCAAGGACAGAACCTTGGGGGATCCAAACGGTAAGAGGAGTTGGAGAGGAGGATGTAGAGTTGTAAGTGACACTGAAGGTGCGATGAGATAGGGAAGATTCGAACCAATGGAGAGCGCAGCCATGGAGACCAAGCAAATTGAGTTTTTTGAGGAGGAGGGGGTGGTCAACTGTATCAAAGGCAGCGGTAAGGTCCAAGAGTAAGAGTATGGAATAATGACCGCAATGAGAAACGAATTGGTCCTGATACATACACAATGCTATTTGGCGAAAAACTCTATTAGGACTACATCTTCATTAAAGCCTAACCTGAAAGGCATAAAAGGGGCTGCCAAGGCTAAAAATGCAAGTTGCCTAGCTGCCATGCCAAATCAGATATAGAGTTCTGACTTTATTTTGGTTTAACTTGCTGTCTGCTTGTTCCTGGCAGCGTGGACTAGTGACTCAGATTGTACTTCGCAAGTTACAACCAGGCAGCTAGCATTAACAAACACAGGTCTGCAATTGCAGCAGCATAATCCTGTCAGCACTGGCTTTGTTCAAGAATGGATTCAGTGGCAAGAAAAGCCCTTATCTAAAAATGCCATCTGTCCTCCACCGGCTCTAAGGCTGAGAACCGATCGATCAAACACCGCTGAATGCTCAGTTCTCAGTGCTCCCTGAGAAAAGAACTGCTGACTTTCAGTCACCACTCTCTGCTCTGCCCCCCCCCCCCGCTCACTGGAGTGCTGGGCTGTGGAGGGGCAGGAGCACCTGTCTCAGTCTCTCAGCAGCTTGTGGTCCAGGCATGTGGACAGATCCTGATCTTGCCCGAACCTGGACTGGCTGTGTGACGTCAGCCGACAGCGGGCTTTAGCCCGCTGTCTGCTGAAAACCGGTCACAGGAGTGCAAAATGATCTACACTCCTGTGATCGACAGGAGAAGTACAGCCAAATGAGCTTTGTACTTCCCCTTTAAAGTGGCACTACATATGAATATTTTGTGAAGATCGCAAGCGTAAAGACCAACTCCTGAAAACAAAATTTGTACCCTTGCAGTTCCCCCCTCAAGAGTTAAAGCCTAACTGTTATTTTTAAATAGTTAATTTGGGTTAAGATGGCGCAAACAAACTATTTCCTTTACTAACAAATGTGTGTGCTGTGTAAACTGTGTGTCAGACCAGCTACATACAGTATGCATTGCTTTGTTCCAGGAGCTGATGAGAGTCTGTCACACTGCTGGAGGAAACCCGTTGCAGAGCAAAATAAGATCAGTATTTCTCTTTATTCCAGCATCCCTGTACATAACTTGAATTTAAACCTTGCAGTACAAGGGGCCCACTGCAAGGGCATTTTTTTTTTTTTGTTGTATTTGGAGTTGGGATTTAAACTAGAACTCCAGGAAAACAGCTGAACACACAACTGAATAAAACAGAAATATATACTGTTTTAGCTGCCAAAATATTTACAATTCTGTACAGCCAATCTTGTGATTTACATTAAACACAGTGTACAACCAAGAAGATCACTGTACAGCAGGGGTGCCCAACCGCAGGCCCGCGACGCCCTCCGATGTGGCCCACAACTTCCTGCTCTGGGAAGGTGGGTTGGCAATCCCAGATCGCGGGTTACCGACCTGACATCCCAGAACATCATAGGAAAAAAGGAGATCCGGATGGCCGCACTCCAATGAAATATATTTATTAGTGTCAGTCCATACAACAAAGAATAGAAAAGATCGTTGACACATTTCATACCGTGGTTACAGGTGCTTACTCATAGCTTGATCTTAAAACAGATAATAATGACATATAGAAACGGAAACAGGCTTAATTGCCCAAGGGGTCAAAATTGTATCACGTAGAGCCCCTATCCCTGGTGTAACTTTGTCACCTAGCCACTACACTAGTAAACGATCACGTTCACATTGGCTACAATTCAAGGATACATTTAGATGTAGGCAGAATGGATGTTCATGTTGTCCCCATATTTTAAAGGGGGACTCCATTCAGACTACTGCCATTAACAAACTATCTAGAATCAAATAATTTATGAATTGTAATACCAGGTATTTGGTGTACATCATTACATGCAAGCTGTGCCATGCACAGTATGTTGGACGGACAACACGGAGGTTGTGGGATTGTCTTTACGATCATTTATATGACATACAGAAGGATCATAACACCAATATAGCCAGACATGGAATGAGGTACGCCAAAAAGATGTTTCTGGTTTAGTTATTTAGGCAGTGGAAAAAATAGTTATGCCAGTTAGAGGAGGGGATAAATTCAGGGTTTTATGTAAAAGAGAGGTCTACTGGATCTTCTTTTTTAATACCAGAAAGCCGGCAGGTATGAATCATGAATGGGATGTTTCCCATTATTATGAATAGTGTTTTGAATCTTTTCTACTCAGGAATCTGAACATTTATGGTTTGTGTTCTTGTGTGGGGCATAATTGAAAATTCACCAGTGAATTTTTGTTTTTGTTTTTGATTTAATGAATTTGATTAGATAGATACAGTTATTAAAACATCTTACTGGTGACGCACATTTAGTGCGACATGCATCATGATGCACATGATGTTCAGACATTTTTAGATATTTTTGTATATCCATGTTACCTTGTATATCAGATGCATTTCTCTTTTCCATTTTGTGTTCATCTCTGTTCTTATTTTGCATGCCTACAGTGTAGATCATTTATTAAAATAAGTTTATTATGAATTCAATTATATTGGAAGCACATGTAGCCATGCAAGGGATAGGGGGTCTTATGTCATGTTAGTGCTGTTGGGGCTCTGTTTAGCTGGAGGAACACTCATATAGAAGAACTATGATGATTTTATTTTATATATATATATATATATATATATATATATATATATATATATATATATATATATATATATATATATATATATATATATATATATATATATATATTAGTAGATGGATAGATAAATTCACTGTACAGACTACAGACTGTGTCAACATACAGTTTCTACGTGAAGTTCTTCAGATATCCTCCTTTTATTTATTGAAGTTTTTACTTTTCAAATTTTGTTTTTATGTGATCCTTTTAGGTGGAAGGTTTTTCACTAGCCAATTTTTGCATCATGAAATGTATAAACTTTCATAAGGATTTGGGTTTCAATTGTGTCTGACTGCTCTACCCACAAGGAGTTATTATGATATCTGTGAAGAGGAAGACTTCAGCTGTTTCATCTCAGTATCAAATAGAGAGAGTCTACCATTTGTAGTGGGTGTGCACAGTTTTTTCAATTAAGCCTGTTTCCGTTTCTGTATGTACATATATGTCATTATTATCTGTTTTAAGATCAAGCTATGAGTAAGCACCTGTAACCATGGTGTGAAATGCGTCAGGGATCTTTTTTTATTCTTTGCTGTATGGACGGACACTAATAAATATATTTCATTGGAGTGCGGGCCATCCGGATCTCCTTTTTTCCTCTACATATGGTTTGCCTACAGTGCCGACACCCATACCTGAAGAGGGAGGAGATATCTAGGCTCAGACAACTGGAGCGGGTTCTCTTTTTGTCTATGATCCCAGAACATCAATGTGAAGAAAGGAGCTGGCGGTATAGGAAGAATGTTGCTGCAGTAGAGAGTAGAGTCGATGCTTTTGGTATAGCGCCGGTTCCTGTCACAGGTGCATTGATACCAAATGTTACCTGCCTGGGACAGCAGCTGTGAGCGATACCCACCCTGGGGGACAGCCAGCAGTACCTTCTATCATACCCGCCCTGAGGGGCCAGGAAGCAGTATCTGGAAAAACAACAAAAAAGTGTGGCGCTGAACAATGTCATATAAAACTGTAAACAAGTCAATAGACAGTAAGGAGGATCAATTGTATCTGCTTTTAAGCATATAGTCCTCATATGAAATTCAAAGATACATAGTCTATATGGCAATATGTTAAGACAAAATATTGAAGACTTATATAGACATCTTGACTGAAAATCCGCTCACTACCACCAAGAGTTGAGGAGGCTTACCAGATGAGGTGGACCCAATGGGGCATACGCCGGATTGGGTCGGACAAGGCTTAGGTGGTGAGTGGCTGTATATACTCCAAGAAGGATGCGGTCTCACGAGTTTGTTGTATTCATCCAGATAATACCAGGAACTTGAGAGGTGTGCGCAATCTCCCGGATGTGGGAGGTCATGTAGATCTTAAGGAAGTGGTGGGGTGTTCCATAAGCAAACCCCTGGTTTCACAGTGACATCATGTGTGCAATTGCTGGTTGCAATGAGAGAGTCTGTTAGAGAATGTCTCTGTCTTCGCTTTCATTTAAACCATTATCTGAAAAGATACAGGGCTTTCTGGGTGGCCAATTAAGGACACCTGAGAGAGCATCTGGGCTTTTCTTCAGTGGATCAGAGATCCAGTCAAGCACTGTATGACCTCCCTGAGCAAGGGGGTCACAGGATTTCTGGTTGAGAAACAATACATATGCCACCCAGAAATCCCTGTATCTTTTCAGATAATGGTTTAAATGAAAGCAAAGACAGAGACATTCTCTAACAGACTCTCTCATTGCAACCAGCAATTGCACACATGATGTCACTGTGAAACCAGGGGTTTGCTTATGGAACACCCCACCACTTCCTTAAGATCTACATGACCTCCCACATCCGGGAGATTGCGCACACCTCTCAAGTTCCTGGTATTATCTGGATGAATACAACAAACTCGTGAGACCGCATCCTTCTTGGAGTATATACAGCCACCCACCACCTAAGCCTTGTCCGACCCAATCCGGCGTATGCCCCATTGGGTCCACCTCATCTGGTAAGCCTCCTCAACTCTTGGTGGTAGTGAGCGGATTTTCAGTCAAGATGTCTATATAAGTCTTCAATATTTTGTCTTAACATATTGCCATATAGACTATGTATCTTTGAATTTCATATGAGGACTATATGCTTAAAAGCAGATACAACTGATCCTCCTTACTGTCTATTGACTTGTTTACAGTTTTATATGACATTGTTCAGCGCCACACTTTTTTGTTGTTTTTCCATTTTACACTTTGTTGGTCGTGTTGGCTGCTTCCTTGTCTTTCGTTTTAGGGTAGCGCAGAATTATTCTATATCTAGTCCAGGAAGCAGTATCTGCCAGCCATATCCTCCCTGAGGGACAGCCAGCTGTACCTGCCAGCCATACACGCCCTGGGGGACAGCCAGCAGTACCTGTCAGTCAAACCCACCCTGCGGCACAGCCAGCAGCAGCTGCCAGCCATTCCCGCCCTGGGTGACAGCAGCAGCCACCAGCCATATCCACCTGGAGGACAGTAGCAGCTGCCAGCCATACCTGCCTTGGGCAGCCAGCAGCCAGCGATACCTACAGGAATCCTGAGGAAGAAGTGAAGATTGAGGTTAGTTTTTAATTAAAGTCAAACAGCAATGGGCATATCTGTTCTCTACACGGGTACACTAGCTACACTGGGCTGCTTTCAAGTTGCACTGGACCTGCGGGTTACCTGCACTGAGTCATAGACTTCTGTTATTACCTGCAGGTTTGGTGCATTTTCAGAAAGTGCACCGCACCTGCAAGATATAATAGAATTTTACGACAAAGCGCAGCTAACCTGCAGGAAAGCCACATGTACACTTTTCTGCACCCACGATGCGAGAAAACCACAGTGCATCAGTGTGAAAGCAGCCTTAGGCCCCCCTTTCACCCAATCAGTTCATCGGGTCTACCTGTGCCGGGGCAGACCCAATTAGACCCTCTATTCACCTCTGTTTATACCCGCCTACCTCCAATCGATCTGCTAAAAAAAAACAGAAGGGGACACCCCTTCTGTCTGGGTGGATGGGATTGGAGGGCCCATAGAGTGGAGTGTGCTGTGTCCCTGTCTGCTATGCTTATGCAAAGTGGACACAAACCTGTCATCCTCCCGCTCAGCTCATTGTGGCCCATGACTGGCTACCAAGTCACTTAAAGTGTTACTAAACCCACAACAGTAAAATCTGTTGTCTGTATATGCAGCATATCATGCTTGTTATACTCACTGTGGAACTTAATCCTCTGCATTGTGTAAAAAAGGCTGTTTTAACCTGTATGCACAGATCCTTCCCTCCTGCACTGTCTATCTGGGGAAGGCCAGCTAACACAGGCAGAGTAACTTTTGCCGAACCAATCAATATACGCTTATTGGGATTTTTTTTTACCAAAAATACGTAGCATAATACATATTGGCCCAAGCAGGACACGGGAGCGCGCCTGCACGGGTGTCCTGAGGGAGAGTGGCTCTCCTATGGGGCACTCGAGGAAGAGCCAGGAGCACCGCTGAGGGACCCTAGAAGAGGTGGATCGGTGGCCACTCTGTGCCAAACCAACTGCACAGAGGAGGTAAGTATGACATGTTTGTTTAAAAAAACCAAAAACAAAAACCTTTAGATATCCTTTAAAATAACGCAGTGCTGTATAGCAAAAAATGTCCTGGTCATTAGGGGGGGGGGGGGGTAAATCTGCCAGAGGTCAAGTGGTTATTATTATTTCATTATTTTAACTATACATTGTTCACCATGTGCATAAGCCATACCCAAATTCCAGATGTCCTCCTGGTAGTTGATACATGCCGGCTCCTGGAGATCCCTTTGCTTTCCTTCTTCCCAGCAGAACACAGCCTGGATGAGATGTACTTGTAATCACAACACCAACTCCGACTCCGGGTCTACCATTGGTTGCCATAGTACCTCAGATTTTATACAGGTTTGACAAAATGCAGATACTTCTGGCTACTGCTGGCTGGTCCTGTAACTGAATAATTTATTATAAATACATTTGTTTTTTAACTATAAAAGGACACAATAATGACAAAATAAGGTTACATGTACAAACATGCATTATAAGTAATGACAATGGCAGCAGGACCAATCTGGAAATGTAAAGTACCTACATAATAGAAAAGAGGCTACGTTTACCCGGGACTGGATGATAGGTATCGTTCCGACACAGTCATGTAACTATATTATCATGTATTCAAGGATCACACCAGCCCAGCACCAACAGTAGGAAACAACAGAAATGTTTGAGCAATATTTCCAGTAAAGAGCAGTGTTTCTCAACCTTTGTTCTGTCATGGCACAATTTCCAAGTATACAAAATCTCTAGGCACCCCAGTTTACATTTTATACTCTAAAGACCTCATGCACATCGCATGCGTTTAGCCACGGTACATAAGGCTCTGGTCTTTAGCTGTGAGTGGAGGGAACAGGTGCACCATCCTTGCCTTGCTGCAGATAGCCTGTCAAACTCTGTGAGGGGATGACAGCTGCTGCAAATGGATGGGGCAGAACAGCATGTACAGTATCTCGCAAAAGTGAGTACACTCCTCACATTTTTTGTAAATATTTTATTATATCTTTTCATGTGACAACACTGAAGAAATGACACTTTGCTACAATGTAAAGTAGTGAGTGTACAGCTTGTATAACAGTGTAAATTTGCTGCACCCTCAAAATAACTCAACACACAGCCATTAATGTCTAAGTCCCTAAGTGAAAATGTCCAAATTGGGCCCAAAGTGTCAACATTGTGTGGCCACCATTATTTTCCAGCACTGCAGTAACCCTCTTGGGCATGGAGTTCACCAGAGCTTCACAGGTTTCCACTGGAGTCCTCTTCCACTCCTCCATGACGACATCACGGAGCTGGTGGATGTTAGAGACCTTGCGCTCCTCCACCTTCCGTTTGAGGATACCTCACAGATGCTCAATAGAGTTTAAGTCTGGAGACATACTGTATTTATCCAGTCCATCACCTTTACCCTTATCTTCTTTAGCAAGGCAGTGGTCGTCTTAGAGGTGTGTTTGGGGTCGTTATGTTGGAATACTGGCCTGCGGCCCAGTTTTCGAGGGGAGGGGGATCATGCTCTGCTTCAGTATGTCACAGTACATGTTGGCAGAGGAGGGACAACGTAGATGTCAGATTGTGCCTCGCTGTAAACCCGCTGCACAACAGCGAGGCACTACAAATATGGTGTTCCTCCTCTGTTTGCATACCATTCAATTGTGCCCGAGAAATGGTATCTCCCATCGAAAAAAAGGCTCCTGCGATGTGCGCATGCGCTATGGTGACGTCACTCCAGCTGATCGGGAAATCAGCTGGAGTGGAGTGCCCTTCCTTTCTGTGCATATGCGGGCACTTTTCGACAGCGGGCACATGACGACAGAACACCCGCAGCACTCATGCAAACCCAGACCATGACACTCCCACCACAATGCTTGACTGTAGGCAAGACACACTTGTCTTTGTACTCCTCACCTGGTTACCGCCACACTCGCTTGACACCATCTGAACCAAATAAGTTTATCTTGGTCTCATCAGACCAGAGGACATGGTCCCAGTAATCCATGTCCTTAGTCTTCTTGTCATCAGCAAACTGTTTGCAGGCTTTCTTGTGCATCATCTTTAGAAGAGGCTTCCTTTTGGGACGTGTACTGTCTCACTTTTGTTGCCAGCGGTTTAGATATTAATGGCTGTGTGTTGAGTTATTTTGAGGAGACAGCAAATTGACACTGTTATACAAGCTGTACACTCACTACTTTACATTGTAGCAAAGTGTAATTTCTTCAGTGTTGTCACATGAAAATATATAAAATAATATACAAAAATGCGAGGGGTGTACTCACTTTTGTGAGCTACTGTGTGTTTAGGGCAGTATGTGCCCAGAGACTAATGCTTGGAAAGCAGACTGCTTGCATTCTGGGTATTTGTCCCTGGGCATATATACATCCCTACTGTAAACGTAAGCACCACTAGGTGCACCATCCAGCCCCAGCAGCTGTCAGCCTCTTATAAAGTTTGACAGGTTGCCAGCAGCGGGGCTGGACAGTGCACCTGTGCCCTCCATGAGCAGGTAGACGCCAGAGCCTCATGCACCGGGGCTAAACATAGATTCTTGAGGGTGGTTGTAAGTGCTGCATGCAAGCAGTTGCAGCTGTCCAAGGCAGCCAGATTGTCATTTCTGCTGAGTTTTGGCCATGCACAGTGTAGTGCTGATGCATCTGGAGGCAGCATTTAGCCACTTCTGAAGACAGCAATTTATTGCTGCTAAACTGCTGTGTGTATGGAGCCTAAAATGTAAAGCTTCATTCACACTGCCTTTATGTTAAATTCTCTGTTTCAGAATGCAGGCAGCTGCTTTTGCCTGTAGTGAGCCGCAATGAGGGAGTGGTGTAATGCGCATATCAGTGCACCACAGTTTACTGTTATTTTTTTATTTTATTTGAAGTGCAAAAACTGACAGTTAACCATGTCTCTGCACAGCAGTGCGGTAACATGCAGTGCCATTCAGCACGCTGCGGAAAAGCGCAGCATGCCTGCATTTTTTCACACTGCAGCGCACATTACATCAGCAATGTGGGGTGAACGGGGCATTATAGAAAACAATTGTTTTACACTACACACTCCGATTGTACAATCTTCTTTATCTATACCAACAGACACGTAATATAAAAGCTTGTGTGAGTGTTTAGGAATTGGTTGGTTTAGGTTTGTCCTTATATTACATAATTTTGTTAA
Organism: Aquarana catesbeiana; assembly: GCF_042186555.1. Classification (NCBI taxonomy): domain Eukaryota; kingdom Metazoa; phylum Chordata; class Amphibia; order Anura; family Ranidae; genus Aquarana; species Aquarana catesbeiana. Next base: position 193,506,311 of record NC_133325.1, read on the forward strand.
ATGTAAATGAGATTGTACAGGGATTACTCAGTGAGGTTGTAGTGAAGTATGGCCACCCTATGCTGGGTGAAAAATTATCAGCTGAACAGTGCCTGCATCCTATCAGGGCAAGCAGTGGCCCCGTAATCAAAAAGCTGCGGAGGGATGAGCTCAGGCGTGTTCAGATCCTAGTCCCAACCCACCTGAGCTATCCTGCCAGGAAGCTGTCACTGTGCACTGCCAATCATAAGTGACCGGGGCATTCCCCACCCTGCAGCTGCACGTATTTATGCCCTTTTCATATGAGCATCTCAACCGCTTATGATTGGTGGTGCACAGTGACAGCTTCCTAGTGGGATAGCTCAGGTGGGTTCAGATTAGGATCCAAACACCCCTGAGATGATCCCTACTGCTGAATAACCCGCAGCCGTGAAAAGCATGGGTGTGTTCAGACTAATGGCCCGTACACCCGATCCGAATATCGTACGAAAACTAAGAAGGATCGTACGATATTCGGATCGTGTGTACACTACTTTCAACAGCCGATCAGGACCGTTCATCTGATATTATCCGATCGGACATACACGAAAATTTTCCTCGTACGATTCCATATCATACGATTTTCGTTTAGTCAGTATAGTTGTCGTCCGAAAATACAATACAAATACATTACAACACATGACATCACTTCTGATTTTTTTGTCTGTCGTACGAGAATTTTCGTGACTTTATTTAGCTATTCAATTTCTACTTGCGACTATCAAGCGAGAACGGTCGTACGATCGATCGTACGATATTCGGAACGTGTGTACGAGGCATATAGCTGGCCATAGATGGATCGAAGCTCGGCAGGTTAAGCAGGGACCAACGGAGGTTTGATCCATCTATGGGCAGGCTGATTGTACTTAAGTTGATCCATCGACTTGGGTACGACCAGCATCTCAGATTTTTAGCATGCAAACATTGCCAGCCGCCGGGAGGGGCTGAGTCCCAGTTTTACCCCCCCCCATCCCTACCCCCTTTAGCTGCTGAAGCAGCAGCCAAAGGCGTACACATGATGCAGCAGGAATTAAGCCCCCTGTTGTTTTTACAAAGCGCTACTGCCTGCCAATCGTAACCCATTCAAGTAAATGCACCTACTCTGCAAGTGCCCCGCAACTGCAGCAACATTCTTCTGAGGGGTACAAGGGGTTAAAGCAGGTGCTGAAAAAAAACCCCACAATGCTGCCTGCTTTAACCCCTTGCTTGCTGTACTGCACAAGGTTGCAGGGCACTGGCCTCATTTACTAGGTCAATAGGTCATGCTTGGCAGGTGCTACCCACCAACCATGACAGGGCATGTAACTCCTACTGCAGCTGCAACATGTGTACACCCCTGGCCACTGCAGCTAAAGGGGTAGGGGTGAAAAAAAAACAAGTCTTAACTACGATATCCCCCCCCCCCCCCAAACTGCAAATTTAAACAAACCCCTAAGGCCGGTTTACACTTCTGCGATGTGGGAACCCTGCAAATCCACTGTGGGTTCCCGCATCGCATGTCTCCAGGCAGCAGTTCACACTGCCCTATGCGAACTGCTAGGAGTGTCAATTAAAAGTTAATGACACTCCCAAATCAGTTCGCATATCACAGTGTGATCTGCAAACTTGGACAGGAATAGGATTGTATGGGTGTGAACACCCATGCGATCCAATTCTGCTGCGGACCAAAAAAAGGGTCCTGTGTGAGTTTGGTCCGAATGCAATGCAAATTCAGCCATACTATGTGTATGGCTGAAATTGCATTGCAGAGATTGCATGTGATTTGCACTGCAGTGCGGTGCGAATCCCATCCAATCTCAGACATCGCAGCAGTGTGAACCTGCCCTTACTATTCTGAGCCACCTACAAAGTTGTTATCACACTGATGTGCTGCAGTTCACATGCACCACGGGTGTAGCGCAGTGCATCTGCAACTTTCCTGGATTAAGTGTGCTTTGCCATAGACTTCTATTATGTCCTGCAGGTGTGGTGCACTTTCTGAAAGCACACAAAACTCCTGCATTCAGTGGTGTGGGTAAACCGCAGCACATCAGTATGAAAGCAGCCCTATACTATTATGCCCAGTGTATTGCTTCACACTGATCTGAAGATCTCTTCTTTCCTGCTGCTGGCACCACTCTGGAGACTACTAGCTGGGATAAGAGGTGGAGTGCAGTTGGTATCACTTCCTATGGGACAGTAGTAGAGATGGGCTCGGGCATGTTCGGGAGCCCACGTGCCCGATCCCGCCAGGAAGTCGACACCGCACACCGCTAATCAGGGCTGTTTTTTCCACTGGGCATGCTGGGCAGTTGCCCGGGGGCCCCACTTGTCTGAAGTGCTGCAATCTGCTGCTTAAGTTGACTGACTGCACTGGTTGCTCACTTGCTAGAATCGTCAGCCGCCCGGCGTCTAGCTAGCAACCAGTGATGCCAGTCAGAGGCCGCGGCCGCCCCAGCATTCATAGCTCTTCGCGGCCGCCCCAGCTGCTAGTGAACAAGCTCCGCCCACCTCTGCCATGTTCTTCAGACAGCGTGGAGAGAGAGCGGAGTGGAAGGACGGCCCTTGATAGCTGGCGCTGCCTTGCTGCTGTGAGTGACACACTGTACTGCACCAGGCCGGCGGCCTCAAGTAAGTCTAACACTCTCTACTTAAGTACGTTCAAGTTGTGCATCAAACACAGCCACTGTCTGTGCCCCTCAAAAGTTGCCACTGTGCCCATCAATCACAGCCACTGTGCCCATCAAAGCTGCCACTGTGCCCATCAAAGCTGCCACTGTGCCCATCAAAGCTGCCACTGTGCCCATTAAACGCAGCCACTGTGCCCATCAAACGCTGCCACTGTGCCCATCAAACGCTACCACTGTGCCCATCAAACTCGTGTTATATTGTCCAAACGTTGTGTTAATGTTTAAACACTGATTTTGTTGGAAGTACCGATAAATATAGCCTTATTGATAATTAGCATTTTTATTCTTGTGCGTGATTGTGTAGACAGAGCCCCAGTGCACTGTATTGCCCGGGGGCCTATAATGCTCTTAAGATGGCCCTAATCACAGGCAGTGAGACATTTTTTGCCTTCCTCTGGATCAACTGTGGGTATAGTATTGGGTATATTGGATTGTACGTTTTTTTTTTTTTTTTGTTTTTTTTATGGTTGGACTGGATGGACTTGTGTCTTTTTTCAACCTAACTATGTAATTTCCTGATCTGTGCAGCCGCGGACCGGGAAATGCCTGTGATTAGCGTTGTCCAGTGTCGGTTTCCTGATGGGCTCGGGTAAGTGGGATCCGGAAAACACCCCCCAAGCCCGTTCCTAGACAGAAGCCAGCACTACAGAGAAGGCATTGGTTTATGCGGCTCTTGCTCCAACTTTACCAGTAGTCCCTCTGCATTGCACAGTTTGATGCTCAGGAATGGCGGGTCAGCAATCTCAGATCCCAACCTACCAGATACCTGTCTGCAATCTACAGGGTGCTGACCCCCGCTTTAGAGCAATGGGGGCCTCATAGGAAGCTTTCTGTTTTCTTTACATATTACATTTCTGTCCTGTTATCAGGTACAAAGGTGATCAGCGCAGTTCTTCACCATACAATACTTTTTATGTCCCATAACTACATGCTGCTCTAGGACTTTCAAATCACAGACATTGCAAGGTGCAGAGAAAGAGAATAAGGAATACAAGCCAAGGGTGATTATGAAAATAAATAAATGTGTCCAGAATGAATGAAAACAAAACATGAGTGGCACTAGCTAAGCATTCCAATTATTTACCTTCCCAGTGTCCCAGTTAATGTTCACAAGTTATAGTCTTCTCTGGTTCAGTCCCAGTCCTGATTGAGGATCGAGGATTGATATACTTACTGTGCCTTACATCCACATTGTACAATCTCCTGATGTCCTCACTGCAGCACCATGCTTCCTGTACTGCTGGGGGCGGAGCCTGTGACATCAGAGTGAAGTGTCAGCCCAGGCTCTCTGCTGATGTGTTGCTGTTCCCTGTAATAGATGTGCAGAATCCTATACAAACACACAAGTGAGGGTACAGGAAATCTATAGTGCATTAGGTTTTTCCTTTGCATCTATATTTATAAATCAATGTAAACTGCTGATCACTGAATTTCCTTGTAAAGAACGTACTTCTGTTTATACATTTTACTCATAAAGGATCATGGGCAGCCTTATTTATTCAAAAAGATTTGGGGGGTGGGGGGGAGAATTCATCAAAAATTAAACAGACAGAATCCAGAGCAGCTGTGCATGGTAACCGATCATCTTCTGTCTTTAGCTCATTCCGTTAGGCTAGGTTCACATTTGTGCAATGTGGTAGAGCACGTGTTGCCGGGCGTTACCATGCGTTGTGGTAGGGTAACCCATTCATTTGAATAGACTGACTCCTGCATCTAAATCGCAAAAAAGAAGTGCATGGCCCTTTTTGTTAAATCACGCTGCACCAAAATACAGGGTACTTTGTTACTATGGAGTTGATTTACTAAGGCTACTTTTAGCTGCACTTTACTGTCATTTTAGTGGTGCTTTTAGGCCGCTAGTGGTTCGCTTTTAACCCCCGCTAGCGACCGAAGAAAGGGTTAAAACCGCCCATGTTATGGAGCTTCTGAAGCGCTTTTCAGGCTTTTTCATTCCAATGGGCAGGGGCGGTTTAAGAGCGCTGTATACAGCACTCCCAAACCGCCCCAAAGATGCAGTTTGCAGAACTTTTTGTAACGTCCAGCAAGCGCACCAGTGTGAAAGCATGGGAGGCAGTTTTCAGACGCTTTACAGGCGCTATTTCTAGCGCTAAAATGCCTGAAAACCGCCTTCTAACTTCAGCTTGTTCATTTAAAGGGTTCACCTTTACAGAAAGATCTGTGAGGTGAAATTGCAAAGGATGCCTTACTCAAACCCCCCCCCTCCCCAGTCCCGCCGGCCTGAAGTGCAGCGATCTCCCGTTCTGACCCCTGGTATAGCCGTCTTAGTGGTCCGGGGCTTGGAAATCCCTTCTGCTGAATCTCCAAAATGTACCTCGTCAGGCGCCGACCAATCAGAACCTGCGTAGCCCATCCTGTCAGCGGGGAAGAAGATGTGTGAATGCCGAGGGGATTTCTAAGCCCCGGACCCCTGAGGTGGTTATATCAGGGCTCAGAATGGGAGATTGCCACGCAACAGGTCAGCGGGACTGGTGGGGCGAGGAGGGGGTCCTGTGTAAGTTCACCATACAGATTTTTCTGGAAAGGTGAACTTACACTTTAAGCTCCATTCACACCTAAGGGTAGCAATTTAGTTTCGTTTTTGTGGCTTTTACAAGCGTTTTAGAAGTGTATTACAATAATTTTACAGCTTCAGGCATTTTTGTTTAGCTAATAGAAAGTACTAGGGGGGGGGAGAGGGAGAGGAAATTAAGGGTGGAGAGCTGCTGTTTGAGCAGAAAACAAGTTACAAAACTAGGGATGCCACCTCATACCTTTAAACCCGAACACATATGAATTACACAAGTTCTGAGGCTAATTGAATGCAGATAAGGCACCAAGTGAGTTTAATTACCACCTTAATCGGCCACAGTACCTGTGTAATTAATTAATATGTGTTCGTTTTTAAAGGGATGAGGTGGCAACCCTATACAAGATGCTTGTAAAACACTCAAGTCAGGCATTTCTATTGAAGTCTATGGGGCCAAAAACACTTGTAATCTTCTAAAAAAGAAGCTCATGTACTTTTTTGAGCGACAGGCGACAGAATGCCCAAATGTGAACAGGGGCCCTTGAAATTAATGGGATTTGGCTTTAAAGTAGAAGTCCACCCTAACACTAAAATCCCTGCATCTGCAGACATTCATGATCTAACACTAAAGATGAAAATCGAAAGAAGAAATCAGCATACATACCTTTTCTGAAGCCGATCCGACCTGATCCCACGCTGAGCTGTCAGCCGTGGTTCTCGCTGTAGAGGACACATCTGACAATGGAAGCCCCATAGTAAGTCTATGGTGATGTTACTTCCCATTAATTTCCCAGTCGTTGTTGGCCGTGTCCTCTGCAGAGCTTCCGCCGTTGGAGACCGGACCGGCTTCAGAAAAGGTATGTATACTGATTTCTTCTTTACAAGGCTAGATAGGTTAGTGTCAGAACATGGATGTCTGTAGGTGCAGGGATTTTAGTGTTAGAGTGGATTTACACTTTAAGCTTTGAAAAAAAAAACTGGTATTTTTTAAATAGAAGAGTAGTGGGCCTTTAACCGATTCCCGACCAGCCGCCGCAGTTATACCGCGACAGATTGGCTCCCCTGGGCGAGCCGTCATAGCTGTACGTCAGCTCTTTAAGAGGCTGTAGGAGGCCAGGCACCCGCGATCCCTCGTGTCAGAGCGAGAACCGGAATCTGTGTGTAAACTAGGTATGAACAGCGATCAGCCTCCTCCCCTAGTCAGTCCCACCCCCACCACAGTTAGAACACACCTAGGGAACACAGTTAACACCTTGATCGCCCCCTAGTGTTAACCCCTTCCCTGCCAGTGACATTTATACAGTAATCAGTGCATTTTTATAGCACTGATCGCTGTATAAATGTCACTGGTCCCAAAAATGTGGCAAAAGTGTCCGAATTGTCTGCCGCAATATTGCAGTACCGCTAAAAATCGCAGATCACCGCCATTACTAGTAAAAAAAATGTAATAAATCTATCCTCTATTTTGTAGATGCTATAACTTTTGGGCAAACCAATCAAATTTTTTTTTTTTTTTGTAATTTGGGATATTTATTATAGCAAAAAGTAAAAGATATTGGGGGTTATTTACGAAAGGCATGCATCACATGTTTCCATATATCTGATGTTTTTACAATCATTCAATATTTCTTAATTATAGAATAATGCGTATGTTTATGTATATCTTATTCGTTTTTGTACCAATAAAATTTCTTTTTAACTATAATTCAACACTGCTAAATTATTGCATTGCCCTTAAAATCCCATCTTGAGGTATATATTTAGTTCTAAAAATTATAAGGGATGATGGCAATGACACAGCCAACCCTCTGAGTCATACATTTGTGTAAACAATTTACGAAAGGCAAATCCACTTTGCACTGCAAGTGCACTTTCAAGTGCAGTCACTGTAGACCTGAGGGGGACATGCAAGGAAAATAAAAAACAGCATTTTAGCCTGCACATGATTGGATGATAAAATCAGCAGAGCTTCCCCTCATTTCAGATCTTCCCCTCAGATCTACAGCGACTGCACTTGCAGTGCACTTGTAGTGCAAAGTGGATTTGCCTTTCGTAAATAACCCCCATTATGTTTTTTTTTAAATTGTCGCTCTTTTGTTTATAGCGCACAAAATAAAAAATGCAGAGGTGATCAAATACCACCAAAAGAAAGCTCTATTTGTGGGAGAAAAAGGATGTAAATTTTGTTTGGGTACATGACCGCGCAATTGTCAGTTAAAGCGACGCAGTGCCGTATCGCAAAAAACGGCCTGGTCAGGAAAGGGGTAAATTTTTCCGGAGCTGAAGTGGTTAAATATGCCAAATAAGAACAGAATCAAAATAATAATCTATATAAATTTCCTGTCGCATCATGGCAGCATACACTTTGGGTTGTGACTCCGCCCCCACAACCTGATAGGACTACATAGCTATAAATTGTAGAGATGGCCCCTGCCCAGTTTTCTCTTATTTTTCCTCACCTGAAGGACTGAACATATCAGAAGCACCCCCTTACCGAATTCGCCCCAGCCAGGTTCTAGCCTCTCCTGGGTGGAAGTCCTTACCTGTACAGCCTCTAAACGAGCTAGATGGAAGGAACCCCGCTCTGGTGATCTCGGGGGTATGTTGCGGCTCCAGTATAAGCCTTAAACAGGCTTAGTTGTTGTGCAGCGGTCTCCATGTCACTTTGCTTTATTTTCGTTTTCCTCCTCCTTTGCTGGGCTCTGTGGTCCCTCTGTGCCTCCCTTCAGGCTTCCCGGGCGTCTCGGCGCTTCCGCGCATGCGCAGTGCGCACCCTCAGGGCGTCCTTTTGATTTTGCCAGTTTCCAAGATGGCGCCGGGCGCCCCGCGCCGCTACTGCGCATGCGGGTCGTGATCTCGGCGGCCATGGCGGCAATTTTAAAAGCCCTGTTTGTCATTTTTGAGCTCTCCTTGCTTCCTGGAAGACTTCTGGCTGCTGTATTCTGACTTGCTGCATCTCTAAAGTATCCCCCCTCTGGGTAAGTGCCTAATACTTAGGCACTGTCTTTCTGGGTCCTGTTTGCATGCTCTTACCTTCCTATACCCTTCTCAGGTGCTCACCTTCCTCTCCTATGGAGGCCGCTGCCCCAGCAGATCACCACCAGCCTAATAGGTAAGGGGGGGGGATTCCAGTGGTAAGTAGAGAAGATTGAAAAAAGAGAGCAGGACCGTATTAACGCTACCTAATTGGTCAGCCCTGTCAGGTCCGCAAGATCGTCTAAGTCAGGACGAAGAGAATCTTCGCACAGGAGAAGCCGCTCCGGCCATAGACGCAGCCGCTCACGCGGAAGAAGTCGCTCAGGCCACAAGGGGAGTCGTAGACGGAGTCGATCCCATTCAAGACATAGCCGTTCCTACCACAGAAGATCCCCTGCACGAGGACACCAATCCTCTGCGCACCCTTCCCGCCCAGCCGGGAACGCTTGCTGGGTATGCGGGGCCACGGCCCTCCCAGACAAACTAGCCTGCCGCAAGTGCATGATTGAAGCCACCAGGGAGAAAGAGCCGGATTCCATAGAACCCACTGGAGTCTCTACTCCCCAGGTCTCAACTCCTGATGTAGAGCTTACAGCCCATAGCGCCTCACCCACCATTCCCAGTGCATCAAGGGATCAAGAACTCCTGTCGGATGATGAGGAGCTGGAAGCATCAGCTGGCTTTGATTTTGCGCTCATAGAACCGTTCATCAGATCGGTTAAGGAAGCGATTAACTGGGAGGAGCTGGAGGAGATACAGCCAAAACAGAGGAAGTATTTCCCAAACCTCAAGAGAGTCCCGGAGGCTTTCCCATTCATCGACGAATTAGATGAGCTGATTAAGGAGGAGTGGCAGAATCCAGAAAAGAAGTTTAGTCTGTCCAACAGGCTTACCAAATTGTACCCACTCAAGGAACCCAAGGTATCCCCCTTACTTTCTCCTCCAGTAGTGGATGCATCTCTGATGCGTCTAGCCAGGCACGTGACGCTCCCCATTGAAGATACAGTAACGTTCAGAGACGTGCTTGACAGGAAGGTGGATACAGACCTTAAGAGAGCTTACCTGTTCGCAGGAGGTGCCTGCAGGCCAGCGGTGGCATTAGTGGCGGTTGGGAAAGCTATCTCCAGCTGGTCCTCAGCTACAGCAAGACTCGTCACTGAGGGCGCAGATCAAGAGCAGATCACTAAAGCATTACAGGAACTTAGCCTTGCGGGAGATTTCGTGGCGGAAGCTTCCGTAGATACTATCAGATCCACATCAAGGTCCATGTTAGCTTCCGTAATGGCCAGAAGGGCGCTATGGCTTAAACCTTGGTCAGCTGACCCCGCCTCGAAATCTAACTGGTGCAGGATTCCGTATGAAGGGGTGAACCTCTTTGGGGCGAAGCTAGATACCGCAATCTCTAAAGTGACAGGCGGGAAGTCGGGTCTCATACCATCGGACAGAAGGCCGAAACAACAAAGGCTACCTCCCTCTAAACGTAATCTTCCGGAGAGGTACAGGGATGCTAAATCCTATAGACCCGGGAAGGAATACAGAAGGAGCTGGAAGAACCCCCAGACGTCCTTCCTCAAATTTCAGAAGCCCAAAACCCCTGCCTCCAATGACCAGAAGTCCTTTTGAAGGTTCGCCCGCTCTACCAGCGGTAGTGGGTGCCAGACTCACAAAGTTCAAGTTGGTCTGGGCGGGAATGATAAAGGACCCATGGACAGTGTCCAACATTCATTTCGGACACAGGTGGGCATTCAGAGGTCGTCCTCCAAGAGACCAATTCTGCTCAACCAGACTTCCTCCTTCTCAAGAAAAAAGACTATCCCTAGTCCGGTATATCCAGGAGTTGCTCCAAAAACAAGCAATAGTGGAGGTACCGCTATCTCAAAGAGGCAAGGGTTTCTATTCCCCACTTTTCTTAGTGAAAAAGAAATCAGGGGACCTTCGTCCAGTCTTGGATCTAAAAAACCTCAACCGGTCGATACAGATAGAAACATTCAAGATGGAGAGCCTTCAATCAATCCTCCAAGCAATAAACTTGGGAGATTGGATGCTGTCAATCGACCTCCAGGACGCATATTTACATATCCCTATCCATACCGAGTTCCAAAAGTTTCTCCGGTTTACCCTAAACCATCGGCACTTCCAATTCCGAAGCCTCCCGTTCGGGATCTCTACCGCACCCAGGACGTTTACAAAGGTCCTATTACCTGTAATAGCCCACCTGAGAGAAAGAGGGCTGAGGGTCCACCACTACCTGGACGACATCCTACTTCTCTCAGACAGCCAGGACTCTCTCGTCCTTCACAGGGAAATCCTGGTCTCCACATTACAGTCCCTAGGGTGGCTGATAAATTGGAAGAAGAGCAACATCCATCCCACACAGAGAATGGTCTTTCTGGGAGCCGAACTGGACACGAGGGAGAATACAGTGGAACTTCCGGGGGAAAAAATCCCTCCTCTAATTCAAAAGGTGAAAAGGGCAATCTCTGCTACAATGCTCCCGGCCAGGACATGTCTCAGTGTCCTGGGCTCCCTAGCTTCCACCATTCCAATGGTCCAATGGGCACAATGGAATTCGAGGCCTCTCCAGATCTCCTTTCTGCGCCAGTGGAAGGGCACATCAATGTCCCAACCAATCTTCATCTCTCAGGAAGTGAAGCAATCATTGAAGTGGTGGGTACGGCCTCACAACTTGGGAAGATGCAGGCATATAATCACTCCCTATCAAGAAACCGTGACCTCAGATGCCAGGCTACAGGGATGGGGAGCTCACTATCAGGACCTTGCGGCTCAGGGTCGTTGGCCTTTCAGGGCACAGGATACAGTGTCGAATGTTCTGGAGATGAGAGCAGCGTTCCAGGCTCTCCTGGCCTTCAGTTTTCACTTGAGGGGGAAGCACGTCCTCCTGAGGATGGACAACAAGGTAGCTGTTGCCTACATCAACAGGCAGGGGGGCACCAGAAGCAGGTCCATGTTGCAGGAGGTCCGTCCTGTTCTGGAATGGGCACAGCTGAATCTACTGGACCTAAGGGCGGTTTATGTTCCGGGAGTCCAGAACACCTTGGCCGACTCGTTGAGCAGGAATTTCTCCTCCAACAACGAATGGTCTCTGAGTCCACAAGCCTATGCTCTCATATCCCGGACCTGGGGTTCTCCAGAGATAGACCTAGCAGCAACTCCGGAGAACACAAAATGCCAGAGATTTCTATCAAGGATACCGTTTCCTTCAGCAGAGGGGACGGACTGCCTCCAACACCCCTGGAACTTTCACCTGGGGTACATTTTCCCCCCGACGCCTCTCATAGCGAAATTCCTCCTGAGGCTCAAGAAGTCAACAGCAGTGGTGGTAGCAGTAATCCCTTTCTGGCCGAGGAGGCCATGGTTTACTACCCTCATGCAGCTGAACACGGCAGATCCTCTGCCTCTCCCATTGTCGACAGACCTACTCTCCCAGGGGCATCTTCTTCACCCGAACCCGGGGAAGCTACACTTGATGGCCTGGAGATTGAAAGGGCTAGGTACCTAGACCAGGGCTGTTCCCAGAAGGTGGTGGATACCTTACTCCAGGCCAGAAGGTCTACCACCAACATCACGTACAGAAGAGTTTGGGAAAAATTTGTCTCCTTCTCTCAACAGCAAGGTTGGGACTCGTCCTCCCCGTCGGTGTCTCAGATCTTGGAATTCCTTCAATTAGGCCTAGAGAAAGGCCTTAGGTCAAGCACCCTGAAGGTCCAGGTATCGGCCCTGTCCGCCTTGACAGGAGTTAAATGGGCGCAAGAGCCTCTGGTGATCCAGTTTCAGAGGGCCTGTCTAAAGCTGAGGCCCCCCAGGAAACCGTCATTCCCGGTCTGGGATCTCTCAATCGTTCTGGAGGCATTATCCAAGGAACCCTTTTTTCCAACGCAGAGCATATCCCTCTGGGATCTAACGCTGAAAGTTTCATTTTTAATAGCCATAACATCGGCGAAGCGAGTGTCAGAGATGCAAGCTCTAATGGTTAGCGAGCCATATTTGGTTGTTCTTCCAGACAGGCTAGTCCTAAGACCTTCGGATCGTTTCATCCCCAAGGTATCCTCATCTTTCCATTTTAACCAGGAGATTAATCTTCCAGCACTCAGCACGGATCAGGGAGATCCTCATCCACTAGATGTCAAAGGTACCGTCCTGGAGTATCTCTCGGCAACAAAATCCATCAGAAAGTCGGAGAGCCTCCTAATCATCCCACATGGTTTCAGGAGAGGTCAAGCGGCATCCTCACGCACCATTGCCTCATGGCTAGTAAAGACCATCAAGAGATCTTACTCACTGAGTAACCATCAAGTACCTGAGGGCTTAAGGGCACACTCCACCAGGGCAGTGGCAACCTCCTGGGCGGCATATTGTAGAGTCTCGGCGGAGACGATCTGCAGAGCGGCTACCTGGTCCTCCAGGAACACCTTTATGTCTCATTACAAGGTGGATTCCGCCTGCTTATCCACGGTGGATTTCGTAAGATCCGTTATCCAGGCCAATTCTTCTATTCTTTGTTAAATAAACTTAGTTTGAATTCCCACCCAGTCTTTGCGAGTTACTCCCCAAAGTGTATGCTGCCATGATGCGACAGGAAAACGGAAAATTGTATACTCACCTTTCCGTAATTTTCCTTTCCTGTCGTATCTTCATGGCAGCATACAATCTCCCACCCGTCTAAGGTGATATATATACGGAGAATACTGGGCAGGGGCCATCTCTACAATTTATAGCTATGTAGTCCTATCAGGTTGTGGGGGCGGAGTCACAACCCAAAGTGTATGCTGCCATAAAGATACGACAGGAAAGGAAAATTACGGAAAGGTGAGTATACAATTTTCCGTTTTTATTACACATAAAACATTATCATAGACACAATATTAAAAACATAGATATGCACAGACAAATTTTGCAATAAATACAAAAATATGTAAATCTGATAGATACATGCACTTGGTCTACGCGTTATGCGGGATCCCCCGCTTCTTAAGGACCATACATATATTGCAAGTGTGTTATATACAGAGTTTCTTACTATAGAAAAGAACAAAAAAAAAAAAAGTAAATACAAATATACACAATAAACATTTCATCCAATATAATTGCAACTATAAATTACCCTCAGTGAGTGGAAGTAAGAAAAAGAGGGGTAGAGAGGATGGGAGAAGGGAAAGAAAATATTAAAAAATAATATAAATGATATGTACTTACTAGGGATGAGTTTCGTGTTCGAATCGAAAGAAGTTTGGCTCTGTGTCTAGAGGCAACAGTGCTGGTCATGGAGACGGTGCATCCTCATCAGCACGTGGCCGTGGGACACGCTTGTCCTTTTTTTCGGCAGCTGGCCGTGTTGAGCCGCAACATGCGGAAGACTTGGTAGAGTGGATGACCAAGCCATCTTGCTCCTCATCAGCTGGGATCTCCAACCCCACTATACCGTCAGTCCTCTCTGAGACCTGCACTGAGAGGAATGAAGGTATAGAATTAGGTGTGTCACAGCCAAGTACTTGGGGGCAATCTGCTATCAGTACACCGACGTCAGATTGTACCAGGCAAATTTCCCTGCCCCAGCTGCTGCACCGCCGAAAGAAGTTTGACTCTGTGTCTAGAGGCAACAGTGCTGGTCATGGAGACGGTGCATCCTCATCAGCACGTGGCCGTGGGACACGCTTGTCCTTTTTTTCGGCAGCTGGCCGTGTTGAGCCGCAACATGCGGAAGACTTGGTAGAGTGGATGACCAAGCCATCTTCATCCTCCTCATCCTCTCTCACCCAGGCAGGTACTTTGTCTGGCAAAGCAGATGCCAATGCGGCCTCTTCCCTCGGCTCAATGGCATTGGTCACTCCTTCCCTAGCCCCATCATGTCCTCCTGAGGAGTCCCCCGAACTGTTTGACCACAGTGTTGGGTACATGCTCCAGGAGGATGCCCAGCGTTTTGAAGGCTCCGATGATGGTACCCAGCTAGAGGAAGGCAGTAACGTGAGCTCAGAGAGAGGGGGTGCCCAAGAAGGACAGCAATCTGGCAGTCATGTTCCCCCAGCTGCAGCATACTGCCAGTTTTGCTCCAGTGATGAGGAGGGAGGGGATGATGAGGTCACTGACTCCACCAACAAGGCAGGATGCCCTCCAGGGGCCAGCTTAAGGGCAGCACACTGACTGCATTACACCGCAGAGCTCCGCATGTGCAGGGCGCTGCTGTCTCTGCGCGTTATTCCAAAAGTTCTTTGGTGTGGGCCTTTTTTGAGACGAGTGCATCAGATCCCACCGCTGCTATTTGCAACATATGTCTCAAGCGTATCTCTCGTGGCCAAAACATCTCCTGCTTGGGCACCACATGCTTGACCAGACATATGTTGACCTGCCATGCAGTTCGTTGGCAAGCGTACCTAAAAGACCCACACCAAAGAACAAAGAGGACCTCTCCTTGCTCCTCATCAGCTGGGATCTCCAACCCCACTATACCGTCAGTCCTCTCTGAGACCTGCACTGAGAGGAATGAAGTTATAGAATTAGGTGTGTCACAGCCAAGTACTTGGGGGCAATCTGCTATCCGTACACCGACGTCAGATTGTACCAGGCAAATTTCCCTGCCCCAGCTGCTGCACCGCCGAAAGAAGTTTGCTCCCAGCCATCCACATGCCCAGCGGTTGAATGCCAGCTTGGCTAAATTGCTAGCACTTCAACTGCTGCCTTTTCAGTTGGTAGACTCTGCCCCCCTCCGTGAGTTTGTGGAATGTGCGGTTCCTCGGTGGCAGGTTCCCAAGCGCCACTTTTTCTCACGGAAGGCGATTCCGGCTCTCTACCGGCATGTGGAAGGCAATGTCTTGGCCTCACAGGGCGGTCAGCGGTAAGGTGCATATTACCGCTGACTCATGGTCCAGCAGGCATGGATAGGGACGTTACCTATCTTTCACCGCGCACTGGGTGACTCTTCTGGCAGGATGCAGGACAGGGTGCAGTAGTGTTGAAGGTTGTTCTGCCACCACGCCTCCAAAATACTACTAGTGATGATTCTGCCACACCTCTCTCCTCCACCCCCCCCTCTTCTTCCTCCTCCATGGCCTCTTCCTGTGCTGATTTGACTTTGGAACCAGCGGTGCTCCGTAGGCGTTCAAGGGGCTATGCAAGCACGCAGGTCAAAAGATGCCATGTGGTGCTTGAGCTGGTGTGCTTGGGGCACAGGAGCCACACTGGGGCAGAGATTCTGTCAGCTCTGCAAGGGCAGGTTCAGAGGTGGTTGACACCACACCAGCTTAAGGCAGGTATGGTGGTTTGCGACAATGGCACCAACCTCCTCTCCGCCCTCCGACATGGACAACTGACCCATGTGCCCTGTTTGGCTCACATCCTTAACTTGGTAGTGCAGCAGTTCTTAGGCAGGTACCCGGGCTTACAGGATGTCCTGAGGCAGGCCAGGAAAGTCTGTGTGCATTTGCAGGTCATATAATGCCAGTGCTCGGCTGCCTGACCTCCAAAAGGAATTTAACCTGCCCAAGAACCGCCTAATCTGTGACATGCCCACCAGGTGGAACTCAACGTTGGCCATGCTGCAGCGGCTGCACACGCAGCAGAGGGCCATCAATGAGTACCTGTGCGACTATGGCACCAGGACAGGGTCAGCTTGTTTTTTTCCCCCACTCCAGTGGGCCATGATCAGGGATGCATGCACTGTCCTGTCACCATTTGAGGAGGCCACGAGGATGGTGAGCAGTGACAGTGCATGCATCAGTGACACTGTCCCCCTTGTCCACCTGTTGGAGCACACGCTGCGTGGAATAATGGACAGGGCACTTGAGGCAGAACAGAGGCAGGAAGAGGAGGACTTCCTTAGCTCTCAAGGCCACC
The DNA here is from genome assembly GCF_042186555.1 of Aquarana catesbeiana. Lineage (NCBI taxonomy): Eukaryota > Metazoa > Chordata > Amphibia > Anura > Ranidae > Aquarana > Aquarana catesbeiana. Next base: position 193,522,349 of record NC_133325.1, read on the forward strand.
TTTATCCAGACAGTGTTCCTGCGTGCCCGCCGATCACACAGGAAGAGGACAAGGAGGAGGAGGATTGTATCAGCATGGAGGTGGAGCCTAGCACTCAGCATCAGCAGCAGTTTTTAAGGGATCATTTACAGTCCCAAGAAACCCATGGACTTGTACGTGGCTGGAAGGAGGTGGCTGCGGATCGTGTCGTCCTTAGTGACCCAGAGGACTCCGGACCGAATGCCTCAGCAAACCTACGCTACATGGCCTCCCTGATCCTGCAAAGCCTGCGGAAGGATCCTCGTATTCGTGGTATCAAGGAGAGGGATCAATACTGGCTGGCAACCCTCCTTGATCCACGTTACAAGGGTAAGGTTACGGACCTTATCTTGCCGTCGCAGAGGGAGCAGAAGATGAAACATCTTCGGGAGGCCTTGCAGAAAGGTCTGTGCAATGCGTTCCCAGAGACTGGGAGGTTACAAACTCCTGTTCTTGGACAACGTGTTGCTGAGGCTTCGGTCAGTCAAAGAAGGAGCGGTGGAGAAGGTGGCCGTCTGACCGATGCGTTCAGACAATTTTTTTAGTCCGCAGCCCCAAGGTATGATCGGTTCCAGCAACCATCGCCAGCGTCTGTTTTACATGGTGCAGGAATACCTAGGGGCAAGATCTGACTTGGACACCTTTCCCACTGAAAATCCTATGGGTTACTAGGTCTTGAGGATGGATCACTGGCCAGAACTTGCACAGTATGCACTTGAGCTACTGGCCTGTCCTGCATCCAGCGTTCTTTCGGAATGCACATTCAGTGCTGCTGGAGGTTTTGTAACCGATCACAGGGTGCGCCTGTCCATCGACTCGGTCGATCGACTGACCTTCATAAAAATTAATCAGTTTTGGATCACCACCAGCTACCAAGCACCTGATGCTGATGTAACCAAATAATTTTTTTTGTAATGTCAGATCCCTTCAAGACTGCCTATGCTGATGCTGAGTGACTATCCTATTATGCCGAGTGACTATCCTCTTCCTCCTCAATGATCATGCTGATAGCTTGTAAGAATATTTTTGGTTCTGGGCGCCGCCACCAGTGGCTAAGGCCCAATTTTTCAGCCCCTGTTCAACAGGGGCGTGTAATTACAATTTTTGATGCAATATTTTGCAAGGAGGGTTCGTTGCTGCACTCAACTAGAGTATTTGTGAGGGGTTGCAGTGTTGTGGCACCAGCACCAATGCCTAAGGCCCAATTTTTCAGCCCCTGTTTAACAGGGGCGTGTAATTACAATTTATGATGCTATACTTTGCAGCAGGGCTCGTTCCTGCGCTCCAACTAGAGTATCTGTGAGGGGTTGCAGTGTTGTGGCACCAGTGCCTAAGGCCCAATTTTTCTGCCTCTGTTCAACAGGGACATGTAATTACAATTCTTGATCTAATATTTCACAGCAGGGCTCGTTTCTGCGCCCACCAAGAGTAACTGTGAGGACTTACAGTGTTGTGGCACCAGAACCACCACCACCAAAGGCCCAATTTTTCTGCCCCTGTTCAACAGGTGCATGTAATTACAATTCTTGATCTAATATTTCACAGCAGGGCTCGTTCCAGCTCCCACCAAGAGTAACTGTGAGGACTTACAGTGTTGTGGCACCAGCACCACCACCACCACCACCACCACCAAAGGCCCAATTTTTCTGACCCTGTTCAACAGGGGCATGTAAATTACAATTCTTGATCTAATATTTCACAGCAGAGCCCCTTCCTGCGCCCACCCAGAGTAACTGTGAGGGCTTACAGTGTTGTGGCAACACCAACACCTAAGGCCCCAATTTCTGCTGAGTATATAGGGCAGGCTCCTACTTTCAAACATCCAACTTACAAATGACTCCTACTTGCAAACGGAAGGAGACAACAGGAAGTGAGATGAAATCTACCCCTAGGAAGGGAAATTCTCTCCTGTAAGAGTTAATATGGGAAAAACGTGTCTCCTTTCCACTGATGCTTTATCACCAATCCTGGTTTCACTAAAAGCCCAAATTGTCAAAAAACATTTGTCATTGGGACAGAAAGTGAGGTAAAATCTACTGAAGAGGTGCACAGACAGCAAAACAAATGTTACAGGGGTGATAACCCTTCCCTATGTTTTCCAAAAGCTTAAAAATAGATTTTTTGGCTGGAGCTACACTTTAAAAATGTACAAGTTAAAAATGACAAACAGATTCTACTTAACCTACAGTCCCTGTCTTGTTTGCAACGCCTGTATACTGCTGTTGAGAGTATATAGGGCCCGGGGGCCCCACGCCTTTCCTTTTTTTAATTTTGGTGCGGGTTCCCCTTAATATCCATACAAGACCCAAAGGGCCTGGTAATGGACTGGGGGGGGGACCCATGCCGTTTGTCTCACTGATTTTCATCCATATTACCGGGACTGGACATTACATTAAAGCGGTAAGCAGTTTTAAATGACTTTTATTACTTTAAAAATGTAATTTTGTGCAGGGACTGTTCTAAGCATGGGAAACACGTGCCACTTTACAGGCATACTATAGACACCCCCCAGGTATGATATTTAAAGGAATATTTCACTTTTTTTTTTCATTTTAAGCATCATTAAAATCACTGCTCCCGAAAAAACTACCGTTTTTAAAACTTTTTTTTGCATTGATACATGTCCCCTGGGGCAGGACCCGGGTCCCCAAACCCTTTTTAGGACAATACCATGCAAATTAGCCTTTAAAATTAGCACTTTTGATTTAGAATGTTCGAGTCCCATAGACTTCAATGGGGTTCTAACGTTCGTGCGAATTTTCGGTCCGTTCGCAGGTTCTGGTGCAAACCGAACCGGGGGTGTTCGGCTCATCCCTAGTACTTACCACATATGCTGGCAAAGTAAGTCCTGGGATATTTCACACAGGCACGCTCTGCTCTGTTCAGCGGGGGATCTGTAAGCAGAACAGGACAGATGTCACTTTTGTGACATATGTACCCTTTTAGGTTTGTTGTCCGCATTTTGACAGTGGATTGTGGCAGACCCATGTTGGATGTAGGGGCTTATGTCCATTTACATAGACTACCTCCAATCCATCAAATTTAATTTGGGATAAACAGAAAAGGATGCAGTCTTTTTCAGTTTTTTTTTTCTCCAAACCTACATGCTCAAAGGTAAGTGGATGTAAACGGACACAAGTATTACACTGTTTACATATGTCTGCCCATAGGCTTGCATGGAGCTTCCAATCAGGTCCGAGTATAAGCAGGTACTTACAGGGCACCCTTGAATGTATTGCTGTCGCTGTAATAAATTGCCCTATGTGGCTATGCAGATAGGCTGCCCGGGTTGGGAAAGGGTTGAGGTGTTTCTCTCCTTTCTTGGGTTTTTCTTGGGTCCAGCCCCATGGTGTGAGTCTTTTAAGAGATTGTAAACTCTGTGAAAAAAATAAATAAAAAATCTGCAAGACAAAGGCATAATGAGCTAGTATGCATCACATACTAGCTCATCAGGAAATACTTAGAATAATGCCTGCAGTGGTGCCCGCACACCGCTTACATGGCCAACATCTTCCCTGGTGTTTCTCACGGGTTCGCGGTCTCCGACGATTTGTTTGGCTGGAGACGAGATGATGTCACTCCTACGCATGCGGGAGCCGCAGGTCACAGCACAGGCCCTGAAGAAACGTGATTTTGACGCGACTTGAAGAAAAGATAAAAAACCTTCTGCCTTTACAACTCCTTTAGGCTCCTATTAAACTTGTGCGACTTGAAAGTTGCGTGATTTTTGACGCGACTTGAAGAAATCCCTGTGTAATCTCAAGGTCTATGGACCTCAATTTGCATCAAAGTCGGACCAAAGTAGTGCAGGGACTACTTTGAAGTTGCTGCGATTTGAAGACGCACAGATGAATGGTACTCATATCATACCCCATGGAAATCATGGGGTACGACTTAACATGCGACTTTGCAGTCGCAAGTCGCAGGACAAGTCGCACAAGTGTGAAAGAAGCCTTAATGCATTAAGATAAAAAAAAGTTCTGACTTTAGAACCACTTTAAGTCTGCCTAAAGTTTTTAAAAACTTTAAATAGAAATAATTTCAGACTACAGTGAGGGGGGAGAATTTATCAAAACTGGGGCAGACAGAATTGGTTGTCTGCCCCACAGGCAAGCTGATTGGTTGCCATGCACAGCTGCTCCAGATTCTGTCTGCCCCAGTTTTGATAAATTCTCCCCCCTCACTGTATTCTGTTGTACAGAAATTATTTCTATTTAAAGTTTTTAAAAACTTTAGGCAGACTTAAAGTGGTTCTAAAGTCAGAACTTTTTTTATCTTAATGCATTCTATGCATTAAGGCTCCTTTCACACTTGTGCGCATGATTAGTCGTACCCCATGATTTCCAATGAGTACCATTCATATATGTGTGTCTTCAAATTGCAGCAACTTCAAAGTAGTCCCTGCACTACTTTGGTACGACTTTGATGCAACTTGAGGTCCATAGACCTCGAGATTACACAGGGATTTCTTCAAGTCGCGTCAAAAATCACGCAACTTTCAAGTCGCACAAGTTTAATAGGAGCCTAAAGGAGTTGTAAAGGCAGAAGGTTTTTTATCTTAAGGCTGGGTTCACACCTCTGACGGATGCGGCTCGCAGCAGGGGTCCAGTTTGTCCCTTTTCTCTGTTTCAGGGACAAATCAGGGCCGAATTTGGTCCTAAAACAGAGCCAAAGATGCACAAGCCACTCCACAGCCGCAATGGAGATATGTGAACCCGCTCCATAGAGAGCCGGTCACAATCTCCTGTCATCAGAAAGCCTCTGTGAATCTTCATCCAATATTAGTGGGAAGGTGTGGGGATGTCAGGTGGCTAAGGACAGCAATTACTGCATCTTTCCATCTGTATGTTACTCGTGACAAGCAAGAAAATAAGGGTGCACATAGCGTAATCCAATTTTCCAAAAGGTATGTTTATATAATAAATCCTCATACCCAGAGATATACAACATACCCAGAGATATGCAATAAATCCAGTAATATCTGGTAAGTAAATTTCTTTTGGGGGAATGTCATTCAAGCATCGCGGTAATGGTTAATCGTCTGGAGTAATTACCGTATTTATCGGCGTATAACACGCACTTTTTCCCCCTGAAAATAGGGGGAAAATCACGGATGCATGTTATATGCCGATAGCGTACCTCGGAGGAGAACGAGGGGGACGAGCACCGCCGGAATCACCGAGCCGACATGTCCTGTTTACTCGGCTCTGACATCACACACACGTCCCGCCACCGGTATTGGACCAGTGTTCTGTCAATCACAGGAGCTGTATGGAAAACAAAGCAGTGCAGAGCTAAAAAGTCCAAATAAAGTCCTAAAAATTAGAAATCACATGTAGATGGAAAAAGGATTCTCCTCTGGAATGATGTAGGTGCTCAAGAAAATTCCATGCAGTGCTACAAATCCGTGAACCCACCACCGGCCAGCCAAACCGCTCACCTTAGCATATGGACCCCTGAACTAACAGATGGGTCATAACAGCTTTTACCACACTCAGTGGATAAGGATGAAGACTTGTCTAAGTAGATGGTCCCACGGTAATGAAAATAGCACTCGAAATTGCAGATCATATCACATGAAATAAAAATGGAAAAACATAGTGCACACTGCGTGGCTAAAACACAATAACATATATTAAAATTCGGTACTCACAAACACGGCACTATGCCCTAGTGCTGGGATACAGATAAAAATATCATCAAAAGAGTATCGTGATTTGAATGATGGCTGCAGTGATGTCCAAAAGCTCCCGCACGCGTATCGTCCTCTGGACTTCCTCAGCGGTCAATCACAGGAGCTGGTCCAATGGCGATGGCAGAGGTGGGACTGAGAGCCGAGTACTGCAAACAGAAGATGACGGCTCGGTGATTCCGGCGGCGCTCGTTCCTCTCCTGATTTCCTGCACTGCATGAGAGATGGTGAGGCTGCAGATAGGCATCAGGCTGCATTGGATGGGCTCAAATCAGGCTGCAGATGGGCACAGAGGATGCATAGAGGCTACAGATTGGCATCAGGCTGCATTGGATGGGCGCAGATCAGGCTGCAGATGGGCACAGAGGCTGCATTGAGGCTGCAGATGGGCATCAGGCTGCATTGAAGTTGCAGATGGGCACTAATCAGGCTGCATTGATTGGCACTGACTATTATTTTGCTTCAAAGCGGTTTATTTGAAAAAAAAAGTTTTTTCCCTGAAACTTCCCACTTAAATTGGGTTACATGTTATACGCCGGTGCATGTTATACGCCGATAAATACGGTAATTATAATTTACCCTGATCATTTCTCTTTTGGAGCGGATTTTCCTTCATCTTTCCCACATTTTGGCTGCCTATTTTGTCAAAAGTGGACTGTTTATCAAGTTTGAAAGACTTTCAGAATATGTAAGCGCTATTAGTGTTTAAATATTTATTTTGGACACAATTTTGTTACATTGTTTTTTATTATAGTAGCAGCTTGGTTGATATTGTATCTTCACCTTGAGCGTTGAGGGAAAGATATCTATAGTTATTTGATTATTTATCAATTTTTGTTTGTCACAATCTCCTGTCATGCGACTTGGATGGAGATCGATTGGAGAATTCCGCATCCAATTCGCATAGGTGTGAACCCGGCCTTATGTATTAAGATAAAAAGCCTTCTGTGTGCAGCAGCCCCCCTGATACTTACCTGAGGTCCATCTCTCTAGCGATGTCCATGAGGGTGTCAGCTGTCCGAGATTCTCCCCCCTGATTGGCTGAGAACAGCAGCAGCGCCATTGGCTTCCGCTGCTGTCAATCAAAGTCAGTCAGCCAATCAGGAGAGAGAGTGGGCTACAGCTGAATGGACACAGGGAGCTGTGACTCGGTTTGAGTGCCCCATAGCAAGCTGTTTGCTGCAGGGGCACTCCACAGGAGGGAGAGGCCAGGAGCAGTGAAGAGGGACTCCAGAAGAGGAGGATCTGGGCTGTTTTGTGCAAATCCACTGCACGGGGCAGGGAAGTATAACATGTTTGTTATTTTTATTTAAAAAAAAAACAGATTTTACAATCACTTTAAGATAAATAACCTTCTGTGTGCAGCAGCCCCCATTAGCCTCCTAATACTTACCTGAGCCCCATCTCGATCCAGCGATGTTGCACGAGAGCCTTGGATGTCCGGGACTCTCCTTCCCGATTGGTACAGCAGCGGCACCATTAGCTCCCGGTTTTGTCAATCAAAGTCAGTAAGCCAATGAGGAGAGAGAGGGGGTGGGGGCGAGCCACAGCTCTGTTCCTGAATAGACACACAGAGCAGCCGCTCGGGTACCTCCGTAGCAAGCTGCTATGGTACCCGAGAAAAGTAGAATCTGGGCTGCTCTGTAATTTCCAATAAGAAACTTCTCCCACTGTTGATTTTCAAAAACAATCACGCACTTACCTTTTTTTTTCGTCTTCGGGGAAGACTGTGATAGTAATTTATCAAAACCGGAGCAGTCAGAATTTGGACAGATGTGCATGGCAACTAATCGCTTAAATGTTTCATTTTCAAAGCCTAAGGTTACATTCACATGGCAGTTTAGCCGTGGATAGTTTACTGTATTCAGAGGTGGCTACAGGCACCCACCCTCCCCCCTCCAAGAAGTTCTGCAGAAGCTGACACACGCATCGAAAGTTGTCAAAGGTGGGGGGAGGGGAGCGTGGCTCAGGAAGAGACACCTTGGTACTGAGCGGGACACACTAATCATCAGGCAGAGCAGAGTCACCAGGCAGCTGGGGAGGGGAGCAGCATGTCGTCGGTAAAAGACTCCGATTGAACTAAGGGGGAGGGGCAGGGCCGGCATGGGAGGGGACATTGTATGCAGAGCACTTAACCTGCGCTGGGCCCGAGCTGGATACAAAGTTTTATCCAGGAGGGTAAAACATAAAGTAACGGTAAACAAATCCACTTGACATATCAGCGTGGGCTCAAGGGGCAGCTGCTTTGGGCCCCACAACAATGAAAGGCAGCTTCCCCATTTGCCCTGCATTAAAGACAGCCCTGCCTGTAACTACACCAGTGGGTGTCACCCAGGTGTGGTCCGCAACCCCATAGCGACGCCACTGATTGAAATAATATCAGATTCATGACCACAGCATCTTGGTGCTGCTGATTGTTGCAAAACAATCAATATTTCCCACCCAGGCTGATCGGCTCATTTTGGTCGAATGCAATCCCCAGTCTATGGGGAATTAAGGCTATTCAATTATTTGCTGATTCATCATAAGCCTAGGGTCATGTCACACAGCAAATCACCAGCAGCAGAATCACCCAGGGGAGCCTTCCATGACTGCATCTAGGCTCGGACATCTGTCCCTAACCCCAGGTAACCAATTAGAATACAGCTACCTTCGAACAGCAACAGCTGCTGTTAGCCGGTTGTTACTTTGTACAGGCTATTCGCATACACCTGTCATTCCGGCTGCAAGAATCCACAAATTCTTGCTACTGGAATCCATGTGAAAGAGGCTGAAGAAGCTGAAGACCATCAAGTTACTTTCTGACTCAACTCTGTTCCCGAAATAGGCTGTCTAGCTCCAAGACTGGGATCAAGCACGCATGCCTGTGTTCCTGAATGTCTGCAGGACATGCCCACGTAAATTAGTGTGCTTGTGCTTTACACACAACTGGCTGGAAATGACCCTTGCTCTGCATACTGCGCATGTGAACAACTTCTTCTGATGCCATCCTGACAGAAGGCATTGCAAGGCTCACAGTTACAAACATGACTCCCACAGGCAGAGGCATGATGGGACTTGCAGTTTCGCAACAGCTGGAGGGCCCCCAGTTTGAGACCCCTGCAACAGAAGCCAGTTAATGGCTTTCTTCATGCTGACAGCGGGAGGGGAAAAAAAAGCTGATAACCGGTTTCTGCTTACTTCCGTGATCAGCTGTCATTAGCTGACAGCTGATCAAGTGGTAAAGGGACCGCTGTGATTGGCCCTTTTACCCCGATCTGTGATCAGCTGAGTCCCAAGGGAGGCTCCCTGGAGTACGCAGGCAACGTGAGTTCGGGAGGACGTCCATGGACGCGCTCCCGGCATTTTAAGCCTGCGCTGTAACCGCCTTTTGGCTATAGTGCGGGCGCCAAGTGGTTAAAAACTATTTATACGCAGGTGTATGAGCACAATTCCACCAGGACACTCCTTGTTGCCCTTCTGTTTGTACATGTTTGGCCGTATGTACTGTTAATATTCTTTTCTTATATAAAGCTTGTATTAATTCTATACTGGTGTGCATCTATACAGGTTTATGATTTATGTTATATGCTGGTTGCAGTAGTTCTTCTCCCAATTACTTTTATTAGATAACTGGTTAATTCCCCAGAAAGAAGGCCCTGTTCTGGGGGGGGGGGGGGTGGCACTGCTAATTTTATTATCAATCCCACTTTTCCATTTAGCAAAAGTTCTGGTTCTCCTTTTTAACCCGTAGGTTTAGCGCATTATTCTGTTTGGGGAGGGCGATATCTCCTAACCCCCCCCAAAAGAGGGTTAAAATATTTTAGCACTTGGACCATGGGACACAATTGTGGACTTGCTATAGTGAAGCTTTGATGTCTTCATAAATATAACCACATAGGGTTCCAAGAAAGATATGTAAATTACATTTTTCTTCAGATGAATCAACTTTTCTTTTTACTGATACTAGCTGATGTTCCAAAGTCACAGTGACGGCCAATACCAAGCAACAAACAGCTCTGTTAATATTGGTGTGAATATATTTTAGTCTTGCATAATAACATATTGTAGTCCGCTGATGCTCAGTATTGTCCTGGTGTCAATATCCTGTTTTCTTGCATAAAATATAGAGATAACTGAACAAACGGTGATTATTCTAGCAAAATGATGCATTACTGACAATAGGTTGAGAGTCCACCATGGTGAATATGGTATTTTATGTCAATGAGGTCAGCATAAGGAAATTAGTTTGATAAAAACACATAATTTTAATAGAACTATATAGAATAATTGAGACCTCTGGGCTTTTTTTTATATGGGATTGTCCTATTCTGATCAGTTAACAATCAGACTACCAAAAACAAATATTGTAGTTACAAGATGGATGCGTTTTTTTTTTTTTAATCGCCCACTGGCTTCTCATTTCTCTTCCCATCATCTCGGTACTGTTTTTTTTAGAGCCGTTGACTCTCTTGTAAAAGCAAGAAACAAATACCCTCCAAAAAGAGAATACGAGACTTTTGACTGACAACACAAATTAACTTCAAAGCATGAATATATAAAAGTATACAAATCTTTATTATACTAGCACAGAGACCATAAAATATGTGAAAAGATTAAAAGCATATAAGTGGCTGATACACAGACTACACACAGTTGTTGTGGTTGAACATAACCTTGATTATAATGCATCCTTTGCATTTAGAGAGTAGGAATTTTATGCTCTTTTTTTAGAGAAGCTCATGTCTAAACTCAAGGATGTTCAAACTGTGTTGAAATATATTTAATATCGCTATCTCAGTATCTCACAAAAGTGAGTACACCCCTCACATTTTTGTAAATATTTTACATTTTTTTATTTTATAAAAAAAATATATTTTTTTATTCTATCTTTTCATATGACAACACTGAAGAAATTACACTTTTCTACAATGTAAAGTAGTGAGTGTACAGCTTGTATAACAGTGGTGTAAATTTTCTGTCCCCTCAAAATTACTCCACACACAGCCATTAATGTCACAAAAGTGAGTATACCCCTTTGTGAAAATGTCCAAATTGGGCCCAAAATGTCAATATTTTGTGTGGCCACCATTATTTTCCAGCACTGTCTTAAACCTCTTGGGCATGGAGTTCCCCAGAGCTTCACAGGTTGCCACTGGAGTCCTCTTCCACTCCTCCATGACGACATCACGGAGCTGGTGGATGTTAGAGACCTTGTGCTCCTCCACCTTCCGTTTGAGGATGCCCCACAGATGCTCAATAGGGTTTAGGTCTGGAGACATTCTTGACCAGTCCATCACCTTTATCCTTAGCTTCTTTAGCAAGGCAGTGGTGTGTTTGAGATTGTTATTCTGTTGGAGTACTGCCCTGCGGCCCAGCCATGTGGATCATGCTCTGCTTCAGTATGTCACAGTACGTTGGCATTCATTGTTCCTTCAATGATCTATAGCTCCCCAGTGGCGGCAGCACTCATGCAGCCCCGGACCATGACACTCCCACCACCATGCATGACTGTAGGCAAGACACACTTGTCTTTGTACTCTTCACCTGGTTGCCACCACACACACTTGACACCATCTGAACCAAATAAGTTTATCTTGGTCTCATTAGACCACAGGACATGGTTCCAGTAATCCATGTCCTTAGTCTGCTTGTCTTCAGCAAACTGTTCACGGACTTTCTTGTGCATCTTTAGAAGAGGCTTTCTTCTGGGACGACAGCCATGCAGACCATATTGATGCAGTGTGTGGCGTATGGTCTGAGCACTGACAGGCTGAATCCCCCAACCTTCAACCTCTGCAGCAATGCTGGCAGCACTCATTTGTCTATTTCCCAAACACAACCTCTGGATATGACTTCTTTGGTCACCATGGCGAGGCCTGTTCTGAGTGGAACCTGTACTGTTAAACCGCTGTATGGTCTTGACAACTGTGCTGCAGCTCAGTTTCAGGGTCTTGGCAATCTTCTTATAGCCTAGGCCATCTTTATGTAGAGCAACAATTCTTTTTTCAGATCCTCAGAGATTTTTTTGCCATGAGGTGTTAACCTGCCAGTGACCAGTATGAGAGAGTGAGAGCGATAACACCAAATTGAACACGCCTATTTCCCCATTCACACCTGAGATCTTGTAACAATAACGAGTCACGTGACACTGGGGAGGGAAAATGGCTAATTGTGCCCAATTTGGACATTTTCACTTAGGGGTGTACTCACTTTTGTTGCCAGTGGTTTAGACATTAATGGCTATGTTTTGAGTTATTTTGAGGGGACAGCAAATTTACACTGTTATACAAGCTGTACACTCGGTACTATATATATGTCATAGCCGCAAATTCTAAAAACAAGATGGAGGTACACAGGTTGCCTCCCTGCAGAACCACGAGGGAACGAGAGACTGGGGAGGAGGGGTTGGCCCAATTGGTGGTATCTTGAGCCACAGCTAATTGACTCAAGTTACCACAAATGAATTGGCAACAAATGGGGTGTACATGTGGTTGGAGAAAAGGCTGGAGTAGGCGAGATACAAGCTGGCATGTATTGAAAAAAGCTAATGGCTGAATATATGCATGTAAAAGGTCACTCGGGGTGACTGGGCACTCGGGGTGACTAGCAGGTAGATTGCTTTTACAAGCAGTGGGAGGGGACATAATCCCCTCCTGTGGCTCCATCGGGCTGTCCTACCCCACTGGGACACTTGATCAACCTGCTGGGCTTCCATTGGCTGATCACAGAGACAAACAAAAACTGGAACCACTTTGCTTGTTTCTTTGATATAGGGAACTGGATGAGATAATCTTACATCACTTCCAGTTTACCCGGATGTAAATAGCACCATTTTTAAAAATAAAAATTATTTGATCACAGCGATCCTGGTGTGATCAAATCCTTTTAAGAACAGAGGAGGGACCCCAGATCTCTCCATAAAGAGTACCTGTCACATGCCTATTGCTGTCACAATATATTAACATTCTTTGTGACAGCAATAAAAGTGATCCAAAAAAAAATCAAAAATTAAAGCGAAAGTTTAAAAAAAATTGAAAATGCGAATTCACACAAACAGTGATTGTCCCACACATGTGAGGCATCACCGTGAACATCAGATCAGTAATTCTAGCACCATAACACCTGTGTAAATCAAAAGTGGTAACATGGCTTTTAAAGCGTTGCCTATGGATAGTAACATGTATCTTGTTTGTCACCATTGCATGGGCGTGCCATGTTTGGAATCTAAGAAAAGATATACCTGTGCTCAAATCCCAATAGCCTGTACATGTATTTAGACCCCTTTCACACTGACAGCACGGCCGCGTTAGCAGTAAATTGTCGCTAGTTATAGTGGCGCTTTACCTTCGTTTTAGCTGCGCTTTTCGCAAAGTGCCGATACCGAAAAGAGCAACTAGGTTCAGATCTGGTCACTGACCTGCGTTACAACAAAGAAAATGTTGTGTGTTACAACAAATGGTGTAGCAGTGTGCAGAGGGTCCATCCAGAATTTGTAGTGTTACTATGTGGTCACATCCCTTTAGCACCTGATAGTTTAAATACATGTACAGGCTATTGGATTTGAGCACAGGTATGTCAAGTCTGTACAAACTTTTGGTACTGACTTCCAAATTTGTAACTTTAATCATTCTTCATTAGTTTACAAGAGAAAGTAACAAAGAAGAGCTCTACTTGTTCCTGTAGACCAGAGGTCTCCAAACTTTCTAAACAAACGGTCAGTTTACTGTCCTTCAGACTTAAGAGGAGCTGGATTGTGGCGAGTGGGAGTAGAAAATGTCCTGGCATCAATAATAATGCCCCTTCATTGGTGTCCATAAGATGAATAGTACTCCATTATTGGTGTCAGTAGGAGGAATATTGTCCCATCATTGGTCTCAGTGCACCATCGCTGGTGACAGTGGCAGGAATTATGCCCCAGTGTTAGTGTCAGTCGGAGAAATAGTGCCCCAAGGGCCAGATAAAGGCAAGCAAAGGGCCACATCCAGCCTCCGTGCCACAGTTTGGAGACCACTGCTGTAGAGTTTAACATATAAGTTACAGAACTAGAATCGAATAAAGCATTTTTTCCTCCTTTCTGGTGGTATGGCCATTTAAATTATGCTGCTGCTGATTTCTGTAGCTTAACCAAAACACAAGGCAGATAACAGACTTACTGGCCAGATCACCAGATGAAAACAAAGCCTAAAACAGAAAATGAATGCAGCTATCACAGTTATAAATTGTTAAGCCTGCCATGTAGGTATGGTGATTATTACCTGAGCTGGGAGGGTGGAGGTTCGGTGCTTCAGCATCATCCCCAGTGCATCAGCTACTAAATTACAAGGGACCCAGCCAGCAGCCTCCAGAATCCAAGCAGCCAGAGGGGGGCACTGTGACAGAGAGGCTGTCCTTTCTGTTGTATGTGCTCCTGGTGCCCGTGAATACATGAGCTGGTCTACCCCTGTTTGGAAAGCATGGCTGTTGCAGTAGATTCTAACCGAAGCATTAGTGGAGACATGCTGGCTAGCTAACTGGATAGATTACAAGGATTTACACTCACCGTCCACTTTATTGGGCACACATGTTCAATTGCTTGGTAACACAAATCAGGCAAATCAATCCATTTAGGCATCTAGACATGGTGAAGACAACTTACTGAAGTTCAAGCCGATCATCAGAATGGGGAAGAAAGGAGATTTAAGTGACTTTGAATGTGACATGGTTGTTGGTGCCAGACGGATTGATCTGAGTATTTCAAAAACTGACGATCTACTGGGATTTTCATGCACAACCATCTCTAAGGTTTACAGAGAATGGTCCTAAAATGAGAAAATATCCAGTGAGCGGCAATTGTGTGGAGGAAAATGCCTGGTTGATGTCAGAGGTCAAAAGAGAATGGGCATACTGGTTCTAGATGATAGAAAGGCAACAGTAACTCAAATAAGCCCTTGTTACAATCAAGGTATGCAGAATACCATCTCTGAACACACAACACATTGAATCTTGAAGCAGATGGGCTACAGCAGCAGAAGACCACTCCGGGTGCCACTCCTGTCAGCTAAGAACAGAAAACTGAGGCTACAATTCGCACAGGCTCATCAAAATTGGATAATAGAAGATTGGAAAAACGTTGCCTGGTCTGAGGAGTCTCAATTTCAGCTGCGACATTCAGATGGTAGGGTCAGAATTTGGTGTAAACAACATGAAAGCATGGATCCATCCTGCCTTGTGTCAATGGTTCAGGCTGGTGGTGTAATGGTGTGGGGGATATTTTCCTGGCACACCATGGGCCCCTTAGTACCAACTGAGCATTGTTTAAACACCACGGCCTACCTGAGTATTGTTGCTGACCATGTCCATCCCTTTATGACTACAGTGTCCCCATCTTCTGATGGCTCCTTCCAGCAGGATAATGTACCATGTCACAAAGCTCAAATCATCTCACCACTGGTTTCTTGAACATGACAATGAGATCACTGTACTCCAATGGCCTCCACAGTCACCAGATCTCAATCCAGTAGAGCACCTTTGGGATGTGGTGGAATGGGAGATTCTCATCATGAATGTGCAGCCGACAAATCTACAGCAACTGTGTGATGCTCTAATGTCAATATGGACCAAAACCCGGTACCTAATAAAGTGGCCCAGGAGTGTATATGGCCTGTCGTCCAGTCAGTTGCATGATGGATGAAAACATCAACCAAATATTCAAGACCAAGAGCTGGGAGAACTATGTCTGTATTCCATGATGCTAGGCATACACTGAGTCTCTGGCAGTTGTGAGGTTAGGCCATCAGATGGAGCCACCCCCTTAGATGCTGTTTATTTGCACCTGGCATCCTACTCCTGTATGTAAACCTTTACCCAGTGAAGTGACTGGGCTCAGGTGGTACACAGAGATGAAACAAATCTTCCCACATACGTTTTACCTGTTTATCTGCAGTCTTCTCTACATACGTTGAAAGCATAGATCTAGAAAGATTGTCTGAGCTGTCAGAAAAAAGGGAGGAGAGATGAAATGATACACTGCAGAGCTCAGTGGGAGAGTTCTGAGAATTGATTGGATGGAAGGGACACACCCCCTTCACATAGCAAACATGAACAGAGCTAAGGCTATCAATCAGCTGGAGATCCATCCCTGTCACTTTTTTTCTCTTGGTGTCAGGAAAACTTGTCCGAAGTGATTCATGCTGATAGCAGAGTGATAGCTGATAGCAGCAGACAGAAATTACACTTAGTACTCTTGAGACAAGTACACACTATAGAGCAGTGGTCTCCAGACTGTGGCCCTGGGGCCGGATGCATCCCTTTGCTTGCTTTTATTTGGCCTTTGGGGCATTACTTCCCTCACCATCAGCAACAGTGGGGTATAGTGGAGTTTCTGCCACTAACACCAATGATGGGGCA
Organism: Aquarana catesbeiana; assembly: GCF_042186555.1. Classification (NCBI taxonomy): domain Eukaryota; kingdom Metazoa; phylum Chordata; class Amphibia; order Anura; family Ranidae; genus Aquarana; species Aquarana catesbeiana. Next base: position 193,538,427 of record NC_133325.1, read on the forward strand.
CTATTCCTCTCATTGATACCAATGATGAGGCACCATGTCTTCCACTGACACCAATGATGGGGCACTATTCCTCTCATTGATACCAATGATGAGGCACTATGTCTTCCACTGATACCAATGATGAGACACTATTCCTCTCATTGACAACAATGATGGGGCACTATGCCTTCCACTGACACCAATGATGAGACACTATTCCTCTCATTGACAACAATGATGGGGCACTATGCCTTCCACTGACACCAATGATGAGACACTATTCCTCTCATTGACAACAATGATGGGGCACTATGCCTTCCACTGACACCAATGATGGGGCACTATTTCTTTCACTGACACCAATGATGGGGCACTATTCCTCTCATTGATACCAATGATGGGACACTATTCCTCTCATTAATACCAATGATGGGGCACTATGCCTTCCACTGACACCAATGATGGGGCACTATTTCTTTCACTGACACCAATGATGGGGCACTATTCCTCTCATTGATACCAATGATGGGACACTATTCCTCTCATTAATACCAATGATGGGGCACTATGCCTTCCAATGACACCAATGATGGGGCACTATTACTGAAATCAGTGATGGGACACTACAGCATATCTTCCACTGACACCAATGATGGGTTACTATTTATCCCACTGATAATAACGATGGGGTATTATTACTCCCCCCTAATACCAATGAGGGGGCACTGTTCCATCCTACTGATGCCAGGACATTTTCTTCTCACGCTGGCCACAGTCCAGCCCCTCTAAAGCTTGAAGGACAGTAAACTGGCCCTTTGTTCATACAGTTTGGAGACCCCTGCTATAGAAGGATACGCTTTGCTCTCATTTCATGTCTGAGGTTTACAACCACTTTAACCACTTGCCATCATTATACTGCGGCTGGTTGGCTCTTTTCCACGAATTGCCGTAGCTGTACGCCGGCTCCTATAAGAGCCATAGCAGGCGTGCGCCGCTGCACGGCAGGGGACCGGATGCACGTGGCCGGCGGCCGCGATGTCCGCCAGCCACCTGCATTCGCAGGAAAGAGAGCCAGTACGGGGATCTGTGTATGTAAACAGACAGATCCCTGTTCTGACAGGGGAGGAGAGAGAGATCTGCTGTTCCTAGTGATCAAGAACAGCGATATGTCTCCTCCTCCAGTCAGTCCCCTCCCCCCCACAGTTAGAAACACACATGAGGGAACACATTTAACCCCCTGAGCGCCCCCTAGTGTTAACCCCTTCCCTGCCACTGACATTTACACATTAATCAGTGAATTTGTATAGTTCTGATCGCTGTATAATGGTCCCAGAAAAGTGCCAAAAGTGTCCAATCTGTACGCTGCAATGTCGCAGTCATGCGTAAAAAAAAATCGCAGATCGTCGCCATTACTAGTAAAAAATAAAGAATAAAAATGCCATAAACATAGCCCCTATTTTGTAGACACTTTAACTTTTGTGCAAACCAATCAATATACGCTTATTGCGATTTTTTTTTTTTTTTTTTTTTTTACCAAAAATATGTAGAATACATATTGGCCTAAACAAATGAAGAAATTAGTTTTTTTACATTTTTGGGGGGGATATTTATTATAGCAAAAAGAAAAAATTGTCACTTTTTTTGCTTATAATGCAAAAAATAAAAATCGCAGAGGTGATCAAATACCACCAAAAGAAAGCTCTATTTGTGGGGGGGGGGGGGTCAATTTTGTTTGGGAACAGCGCCGCACGACTGCGCAATTGTCAGTTAAAGTGATGCAGTGCCGTACCGCAAATGGCCTGGTCATCAAGGGGGTCTTTAAGTAGAACAAAAGTTAAAGTTTTTTGGGATAAAGGAGGGTTATCACGCCTCTTAGGGTTTTTTTTTTGCCATCTGTGTACCATTGTGGGAGATTTCCCCTCACTTTCTACCTCATAGCCAAAATGTGAAGAGGAAATCCCTCCGAAGTTCCAGAATCCCTGGCTGTCCCCATTGGAAGATTTCCCCTCTATTCCTGTTCTGGTGACAACTCAAAACTGGGTGATCATGAGAAACAGGAAGTACAAATAGAGAGGGCGAATCTCCCTAATGGGGACACAAACAGCAGTAAAAGCAGGCTTGCAATTTTATTTTACACTTCATCAAAAAAAAAAAAAAAAAAAAAGTTTTTGCCTTGAGCTATACTGTAAAAGTAGATCTGCATTCCTTTATCTTGCAACATCTTTGTGCCGCCTCCCCCGGCCATGTCTGCATATTAGTGCACGGCCGCCGCAGGCGAGAACAGAGAACTTGCACAGCAACCACTGAGTTTGACCTTCTACCCACATCCAGAGATAGAGCGTCCACCGCGTGTAAATAACCCCCACCGCAGTAGGCGGCCGCTCCGCTCGGACGGCTCTATGGTAACGGCGGCTGCGCCTGCGTGAAAAGTTGAATGTCGAGGTGTGTCTGACAGAGACAACATGGCGGCCTCCATAATGTACAGCCGGCTGTCAGTGGGGCTGAAGAGTCGGGCTGCTTTGGGCTGTGCTGCACAGGTAATGAGGACATCGTGGGGGTCGGAAGGAGGTGTGTTTCGGTCTCGGGGGTCTGTGTTGTCCTCTCAGTGTTCCTAGGACTGTAGAATATGGAGCTGGGCATGATGTGCTGGACGTTGTATTTTTCTTTCATACAAGAGCCTGACGTGTCAGCTCAGCACATAGAGGAGCCCAGCTGTCAGCACACCCCCATTGTCCTCTCTGCCCTCAGGGCTCAGTATGGGAAGGTGACCGGTGCAACGTATATGGTTGCCTATAGCAACCAATCAGAATTTGAGTTTCATTTGGAAGGCTGCACTGTAGAAGTGGCTTTTTTTGTGCAGGATTCTGTCCGTGGGGCTCAATTGTTCTCTATGTGCCCTGCTTAATAATAATAATATACAGGATTTATATAGCGTCAACAGTTTGCACAGCATTTTACAACATGAGGGCAGACAGTACACTTACAATACAAATCAATACAGGAGGGATCAGAGGGCCCTGCTCATTAGAGCTTACAATCTAGAAGGGAGGGTCAAGTGGAAACAAAAGGTAATAAATGAGCTGATGGAGAAAATGAAAATACAGTTGTTAGGTGTGGGTAGGGTAGGCTTCTCTGAAGAGAGGGGTTTTCAGGGATCGTCTAAAATCTAATAGAGTAGGAGATGAGTGAACAGATTGGGTTAAGGCATTCCATAGGATTGGAGAGGCTTTGGAAAAGTCCTGGAGGCGAGCATGGGAGGAGGTGATGAGGGAGCTAGAGACCAGGAGGTCTTGAGAGGAACGAAGAGAACGAGTAGGTTGGTATTTAGAGACTAGGCTGGTGATGTAGCTGGGGGCGAAATTGTGGATGGCTTTGTACATAGTTGTTAGAATTTTGAATTTAATTGTTTGGCCGAGCGGAAGCCAGTGGAGGGATTGACAGAGAGGAGTGGCAGACACAGAGCGATTGGTAAGGTGGATGAGTCTGATAGACTGATGAGGTGATAGACTATGTAGAGGTAAACCAATGAGAAGGGAGTTGCAGTAGTCGAGGCGAGAGATGACCAGCGAGTGAATTAAGAACTTTGTTGTGTCATTGGTTAGAAAGGGGCGTATTTTGGAGATGTTGCGGAGGTTGAGGTGACAGGATTTGGACAGTGATTGGACTTGGTGCTTGAAGGAGAGTTCAGAGTCTAGGACTGCACCTAGAACCTTGGCATGTGGGGATGGGCTGATAGTTGTGCCATCGATTTTGACAGAGAGATCAGGGGAAGGGGCATATGGGGGAGGAAAAATTATAAGTTCAGTTTTGGATAGATTGAGTTTGAGGAAGTGGTGTGACATCCAGACTGATATATCTGATAGTAAATTAGTGATACGTGAGGAGACAGAGGGAGTGAGCTGAGGAGTAGAGGTGGTATTGGAAGCGGGAGGCTATCAGTTGACCCAGGGAGGAGGTGTAGATTGAAAATAGGAGTGGTCCAAAAACAGAACCTTGGGGGACCCCAACTGAGAAAGGAAGAGGAAGTAGCGTTGTAGGAAACACTAAATGTGCGGTTGGATAAGTAGGGAGAGAACCAGGGAAGAGTACAGTCAGAGACCAAAGGCGTGGAGTTTTTTGAGGAGGAGGGGGTGGTCAACCATATCAAAGGCGGCAGAGGGGTCCAGGAGTAGGAGATCGTTAGTTGGCTGTTAGTAGATCGTTTGTTAGTTTTAGGAGGGCAGTTTCTGTGGAGTGTTGAGGACGAAATCCAGACTGAAGGGGATCAAGAAGGCCATTATCAGCGAGGTGGACGCTCAGTTGGTTGTAGACCAGACGTTCGAGGAGTTTGGATAAGAAGGGGAGCAAGGAGATGGGGCGTAGGTTGCTAAGATTGGATGGATCCAGAGAGGGCTTTTTAAGTATGAGTCTGACAAGTGCATGTTTTAGAGAGTTGGGGAAGATGCCAGAAGAGAGGGAGAGATTGAAGATGTGGGTTAGAGAGTGTAGCATAGAGCCAGAGGGTGATCATAGCATTTGTGAGGGAACAGGATCCAGAGGGCAGGTGGTAAGGTGGACATTACCAAGTAGTTTAGCAACCTTGTCTATAGTGGTGGGGTTGAAAGAGGGAAGTAATGATTGTGCCTGTGGGCATGAAGTGTGAAGCGTGGAGGGTATCGGAACAGTAGAGATCTCCTCACCAATTGTATCAATCTTCTGTTTGAAGTGATTGGCGATCTCCTGGGCAGTGAGTGAGTTGGTGGGTGGAGGCCGAAGTAGAGAGTTGAAGGTAGAGAAGAGTTGACGGGGACGGGATGATAAGTTGCTAATGAGAGTGATAAAATAGGTCTGCTTGGCAGTGAGGAGGGAGGAATTGTATTTTTGGAGGGCAGATTTATATTGGTTGAAACCTCTCTGGGACTTAGTCTTATGCCACAGGCGCTCAAGGCGCTCACGACTACGTTTTTTCAGACTTCTAGTATCATCTGTTTGCCAACATCTTGATGGGAGCATGAGCATCTTGATGGCCCTGCTAATGCCATGAAGATGTACTGAGATGGGTTGCCGTGTGTTGTGTAAAAAAAAAATCAGAAATGCAGCATTTGTATGCAAGGTACCGCATGTCACATGCATGTAATTTAAGTGTCAGTAATGAGACCTTAAAGAGGAAGTAAAGCCTCTGTGAAAAAAAAAAAAAAAAATACACCCTGCAAGACAAAGGCATAATGAGCTAGTATGCATAGCTAGCATACTAGTTCATTATGAATTGCTTACCTTTCACGGACCCCAATAATTTCAAAAGGAGGCTACACACTACTTTAGAAATTTTTGGTTTGTTGCAAATGCAAAGATTTATAATGGAGGTTGGGCAAGTGTAAACCCAACCCACTCATTGGATCATTCACATACACAACACAGAGGTATTGCACGTTCACCCTTTAAAGGGTCATATACTATATATATTTTTCACCAAACGCCTAAACTTTATTTATTTATTTTTGCACGTGCGTAGGGGTATATTCACTTAAGGGACACACATCAAGTCCTTTCCTCTTACACGCACTTTTTGTCACTTATTTATTTTTATTTCTTGATTTTTAAGTAATATACACTGTTCATAGGGCAGCGCCAACTCTCCAGATTTCTCCTTTATATACTTCCAATTAACTCCTATTTAGGAATTAATTAAGGGGAGGCTGCAGCCCTTCTTATTACTTTCCTAAGCGCGGACTTCCAATTAAGTATTTATCCCGGAGTGACTTCCGGGTATGGCGGCTCCGACGCTGTGACTGGCAGGAGCCACGATGACGTCACTCCCGCACATGCACGCTGGTGCCGCCACTAACGGCATGATCGATTAGAAACGGCACACTCAGTGCGCCTGTGCCCGATGTCTGCGGCGCATGGGTGCCGCTATTTCTGCAAATATCTCCCAAACCTTTTAGGTTTGGGAGATATTTCTTGCACCTACAGGTAAGCCTAAATCTAGGCTTACCTGTTGATTAAAGTGGTTGTAATGGGTTTACAACCACTTTAAATCGGTAGTAAGTCCATGCATCATCAGTGCCCATCAGTACTGCACATTAGTGCCACTGTCACATGACATTAAAAAAAGTATCGGTAATCGGTATTGGCAAGTAATTGGGGGGGGGGGGTCTGGGAGAGAGTATCGGTTTTAAAAAAAAGTGGTATCGGTGCAACCCTAATAATTGTTAATGTGGAATGTATGATCCTTGCTAAAGAACATTATTTTTTGTCAAGCTGTTATGAGTAAAGTTCTGCTTGACCCTTTGTTCAAACTAGTGCGATGCGGGAAACAGCGCATTTCCAGCGCCGGTCCCTGTATCGCTCCTCTCCCGCAGGCAGTTCACACTGCCTTGTGCAAACCGCTGCGGGTGTCATTAATGACACCCCCAGTTTAGTTCACAGATCGCAGTGCGAACACGCACAGGAATCGGATCGCATAGGTGAGAACACCCATGCGATCTGATTCTAGTGCAGGGAAAAAAGGCCCTGCACTATTTTCTGTGTGAATGCAATGTGAGTTCAGCCATACATCTGTATGGCTGAGCTTGCATTGCTCAGAGATCGCATGTGATCAGCACCTGCAGTGCGGGTGCGAATCACATGCGATCGATGAGATCGCGTAAGTGTGAACCCTGGCTTAAAGTGGAACTAAACCCACAGATTTAACAGTTTCAAAAAACAGTTACAAACTGGACTTGCCAGAAATGCTAACTGTCACAAGTGCTTGTGCTCTCAACCAAACTGTCAAATGTCTGGTGTCCTAACTTATCACATGTGCAGCACCATGGCAGTTGCAGATCAAACCAAGGCCAAGATGGCAGCTTCTATGGCTGAAAAGGATAGAAGGATTTAGTTCCACTTTAAAGGTAGATCTGCCCTAATGTGCAGTGAATAGTAGCACTTTATGGCATAACACTGGGATGGGGTCTATTTAAAAAAAAAAAAAAAAAAAAAAATGGTAGAGATTACTACTGCTTTAGGCTCTGTTCACATCTAGGCATTTTTGGGCGTTTTTCTGCTGTAAGCCTCAGCTCTAAAAACGCCCAACAAGACAAATCCCATTCTTTTGAATGGCCCCTGTTCACATCTGAACGTTTTGTCATCTGAAGCAACATTGGTGACCTTTTGACCTGTGCAAAATCACAGCAAAAATTGCACGACTTTTTGCCTGAAAACAAAATGTCTAGGTGTGAACAGAGCCTCAACCACTTGCCAACCAACCGCCGCAGTTATAGGGTGGCTCTATTGCACAAACCGCCATACCGGTACAGCGCTTCTTTTAATAGATATAGCTGGTGTGAGGCGCTGGAGCCGATGCATGTGTCCGGCAGCTGCGATGTCCGCCGGCACCCCGCTTTTGCTCCACAGAGGCAAAACGGGGATCTGCCTTTGTAAACAAAGCAGATCCCCGTTCTGTCAGGGGAGGAACAGCAATCTCTCTGTACTTCCAGTCAGTTTACTCCCCCCACAGTTAGCAACACTTCCCTAGGGCACACTTAACCTCTTGATCGCCCCCTAGTGTTAACCCCATTCCCTGCCAGTGTAATTTATACAGTAATCAGTGCATTTTTATAGCACTGATCGCTGTATAAATATCACTGGTGTCCGATCTGTCTGCCGCAATATCGCAGTCCTGCTAAAAATTATTGATCACCGCCATTACTAGTAAAAAAAAAATGTGAATAATAAAAATGCCATTAATCTATCCCCCCGTTTGGTTTGCGCAAAATTTATAGCACCTACAAATCAATAGAGAAAGAAATAATTTTTTTTTACATTTTTTTGGGTGGATAATTTATATATCAAAAAGTAAAAAATATTGTTGTTTTTTATTTATTTATTTTCAAAATTGTCAGTCTTATCCTTCTTTTTTATAGCACAAAAAATAAAAACCGCAGAGGTGATAAAATACCACCAAAAGTAAGCTCTATTTGTGTGAAAAAAAGACCTCAATTTTGTTTGGGTACAACGTTGCACGACTGCACAATTGTCAGTTAAAGCGACAACGTATCGCAAAAAAATGGCCTGGTCATTCAGGGGTTAAATCCTTCCGGGGCACATAACACATTGCACTGCCCCTGCCACCAGCACACATGGCTTAGTATGCAGGCTGGTGTGAACAGTAGAGGGCGCTGTCACACTGGTGGTTCTGCTGCTAAGATTGTTAGTGCTCTGAGTATTGCCCCAGGGATCTGTGTTTCCAATGGTTTCTGTATGTGAATATTTTTACTGGATTCACAATGACATCTCTTGTCTGACAGGTTTTTTTTTTTTTTTTTTTTTACAATAATGCAAAGGAAGTGTTTGCAAATAACAATTAGGAACAAAAGGGGGAGAGGTAAATAAGTAGTGAAGAAAGTGTTCTTTATTTGTTTGAGATTCGCCTGCTCAGAAATTTAGATTCCCTAGAAATCATTTTAGTTGCCTATTGCAGAGACTGTTTCTCTCTGACTACTCCTCCATTGACAGCGTTTGGTACTCGTGGTTTGTCACTTTAAACTTTTTGTCCCAGTGGACAATCCTGCTTTTTAAATGAAACCAATTGCACATTGAACCTCCTACCTTTTTTAGCATGTATGATTCAATATTTTACATATTTGTTGGTTGCTAAAGTTTTTAAAATGCCCCTTTCTTGTAGCCATGACAGCACTTAAAGTAGTAATAAACCCCCAGTGTTTTTTGGTTTAACATGTTAAGTACAATATCATAGCCATTCCCTAATAAACTCTTTGTTAAAATTCTCACCCCAGCAATTGCAGTTTTCAACTTTCAAATTTGCTTGTTGTCTCAGTGTTGCTCCCCTGAACTTAGTCTTCATCTGAAAGTGTGAACAGTGGATACTGCAGCTTCCAGGCAATCTGTTAGCTCAGAGAAGGGATGGGAATGAAGGATCAGGGGTGTTCCCTTGATATTCTAAACTATGGGGCAGTCTGTTTGTTTTGATGCATCCAGTGTATCCAGGCATGCCAGGGTGGTTCCATAGGATGCTGCAAGAAAAGGGAGCCATCCTGAAACAAGAAACCTGGGGGAGCAGTCATGGCATCTGTTATCTGTGCTGCCACAGGGGACCTTTTCCTTCTCTATTTATCTCATTATCAAAGAGAATGAAAAAAAATTGAGTTGTAACCAGAACAAGATTCGAGGGAAAATCTTGCAATCTGGACGCTGGTTCTGGTGACGGCCAAGGGTTTTCCCTCACTTTGGAGGGATTTTCTCTCACTTCCTGCTATGGGACAGGAAGTGAGGGGGAAATGTCACTGTTACTGGGAGATAGATGGGGAAAAACCCACCAGGGTTAACCCCCCCCCCCCCCCATGCCATATAAAATGTGCAGAAAAAAAGTTTTGGCTTTAGTTTACTTTAAGCTTGCCATAGACAACTTGAATGTCAGATAAGTCTTGCTAAATTAGCTTACATTTGAGCAGTGGGTGGCCTTGTTGGTGCCACTTAGATCCACAAAAGCTGATTTAAAAATCAAGTGAATTGAGTAGGAAAATTATCAGCTGAACTGTGTCTGCATCCAATCGCGTTGTTTTGCATAGATGAAAGAATCTATTGATTTTATTTTCCTTGTTCAGCCTAGGTTCACACTGCTGCGGGTTCCTGCACAGATGTCTATTGAAATTGCAACCGAAGTTGCCAAAAGTAGTACAGAAACTACTTTTGGGAATCGGTGCGGTGCCGCAAAGTCAGTGTCGCACCGATTTGAACAGTGCTCTTGCCGGCAGTAGCCGCTGTTCTGGCATGCATTTGACATGTCGAATCGCATCAATGTGAACCTGGGCTTAGCCGCAGGGCTCAATAAGGCTAGGTTTCCACTAATGCGTCCCCAAAGTCGTGTTTTTTTTTTTTTTATGTGATATCATGCGACCAGCGAGAACCATAAGAGAACAAGTCATACCAAAGTCAAAACAAAGTAGTGCAAAAACCTTTATTGGAGTTGCTGCGACTTGAGTCACATCAATTAGAATGGGGACCATTGAAATATATGGATTTTGAATTGTCATGCGACTTCACATGTGTCAAGTCGCACAACAACTCGCAGTAGTGGAAACAGAGCTTAAAGTGGTCGTAAACCCACTTTTTGGACTTCTACTTTATAGGTAAGCCTAGAATAAGGCTTACCTATAGGTAGTGGAAATATCTCGTAAACGTGTGCCGTTCAGGAGATACTTCACTTGATGTCCACCAAAAATTCCAACGGCGCATGCGCGGGGAAGAAAGAAACTAAGTGCCGTTTCTTCCCTAGCCTGTGCTGTTAATCGCGGCTCCCATGCGCATGCATGGGAGTGACGTCACGCGGTTCCAGCGAATCACAGAGCCGGAGTCCGCGGCCTAGAAGGAAGAGGGGCCAGAAGATGGACGCTGCCTACACAGGGGACATCGCTGGATTCTTTTGCAGGTAAGTGGCACATAATGGGCTAGTATGTGATGCACTAACCCATTATGCTTTGCAGCGAGCAAAAGAGGAAGTAAAACCCATCAGGGTTTACTTCCTCTTTAAGAGAATGCTACAGGTGTATGACTAGCTTTGGTTTGTAGGGAATGAAGTTCATTTACTAAACAGAGACTGTTCATCTAGCAAATAGAATGTTTAAGTGTATGTATATTTTGCAGTTGTACACTTGGCTTAGTAAAAAAAAAATGACGTTCTATTAACGTTGAACACCCAGTGGCACAAAAAAAAAAAAAATTTAGGATTTTTGCTTGCAAATGATCGGCATAAGCCCAGCTTTACCTCAAAAGTGTAACTTTCACTTATCCACTTATTCGAAAGGCTTTACTGCCAGGTTCCCTTACCAAGAATGGTGGCAGCTGCCTAAGATCAGCTGGGGTGCCAACATTGTGGGCTCCCTGGATAGGTAAGTGTCCATATATTAACCACTTCAGCCCCGGAAGAATTTACCCCCTTCCCGACCAGAGCACTTTTTGCGATTCGGCACTGCGTCGCTTTAACTGACAATTGCGCGGTCGTGCGACGTGGCTCCCAAACAAAATTGACGTCCTTTTTTCCCCCACAAATAGAGCTTTCTTTTGGTGGTATTTGATCACCTCTGCGGTTTTTATTTTTTGCGCTATAAACAAAAATAGAGCGACAATTTTGAAAAAAGCGCATCATTTTTTGCTATAATAAATATCCCCCAAAAATATATATAAAAATTTATTTTTTTTTCCTCAGTTTAGGCTGATACATATTCTTCTACATATTTTTGGTAAAAAAATCACAATAAGCGATTATTGATCGGTTTGCGCAAAAGTTATAGCGTTTACAAAATAGGGGATAGTTTTATGGCATTTTTATTAATAATTTTTAATTTTTTTTTTTAAACAGCGATTTTTATTGTGACTGCGACATTATGGCGGACACATCGGACATTTTTGGACCATTGTTATTTATACAGCAATCTGCTATAAAAATGCACTGATTCCTGTGTAAATGACACTGGCAGTGAAGGGGTTAACCACTAGGTCGCAGTGTAGGGGTTTAAGTGTTTCCTCGGGGCATGTTTCTAACTGTGGCGGGGTGGCTACATGTTACACGTCACTGATCTCTGCTCAGATGACAAGGAGCAGAGATCGAGTGACACTGTCACTAGGCAGAACGGGGAGATGCTGTTTACATCAGCATCTCCCCGTTCTTCCTCCCCGTGAGGCGATCGCGGGTATCCTCGCGGTGATCGAGTCCGCGGGACCCGTGACCCGACTCTCGCAGCTTGCCGCCAGCGGGCAAGGTGCAGGTACGTGGTTTTGCCTGTACGAGCCCTTCTGCCGCAGTATATCTGCGTGAGGCAGTTGGCAAGCGGTTAAAAGTCAGCAGTTGCAGTATTTGTAGCTAGTGACTTTTAATTTTTTGTGGTGGGGGGCTGAATCTCCTCTTTAAGTCTACAGTGCCTTAAGTAATTTGTCTATTACACATCTATCGGCAATTGATTCTGTCTGTTGGGTTAATCCTTGCTCACACTAGCATATAGGTCCATTTGCTGCTTCAATGTCTGCAGATGGATGTGTGGATGGCCACTGATAGTGTATTAATGCTAATGTCTTAGTCGGTACTTCCAGTTATTTATTATAACCACAGACCTGCGCTCACATCTTAAGCCATGAGCTTACCCAGACACCAGCCATTATCATTAAGGTGAGGGTCAGGTAGGTTTACTATCCTTAAAGTGCACGGGCAGTATGGAAGGTAAAACTCTCCAGCCCCTAATACCAGCACTACTCCCCAAAGGAAGAGAGGCAACTTGTTCCTTTAACAGTGACAAGTCTTCTTTGGCTCTGAAGAAAACCGCTATGCCAGTGATGGCGAACCTTGGCACCCCAGATGTTTTGGAACTACATTTCCCATGATGCTCATGCACTCTGCAGTGTAGATGAGCATCATGGGAAATGTAGTTTCAAAACATCTGGGTTGCCAAGGTTCGCCATCACTACGCTATGCATTCAAGGTGCTGCCAGGAGGGGCAGACTAAAGGAAATCACAATAGGGACCATCCTGGGCTGTATGTGGAGTGCGGTTAGCTGATGTGCCTGTCAAGGTGCTATGTCAAGTTGCATATCAGGTGGCAGTAAACAAAGGCAGGTGGCTTAACCCTCAGACTGCATATACCTCTTCTAAGGCGAATTGACTGCTATTCAAGATAAAATCAGTGATGTCTAGATTTGGGACTAATCCCTTAGGCTAGTCACATAGGCCCAGAACAAAGAGTTGGTGGCAGGGCCTGAGAAGAGCTATAGAAGAGAATGAAAGATCCATAATCCTCTTTCTTTGGTCACCTAAATCCAAGTCTGCTCCTCCCTAGGAGCAGCAAAGTTCCCTTTCACTTAAATTTGCCCAGTAGGTGTTGGACTACAGGAATTATTGCACATTTGGGCAGAGGAGGCCCAGGTTCTGTGGGGCCTGTGCAATAAGGAAGTCATTGGAATTTTCTTTCCACTCCTCCAACTCATCTAATTCCCACTATAGTTCAGAGCAATCATGGTTTTAAGCAAATGTTACCAAATCTTGTTCCAACAGTGAGCCATCTGTCCCTTGTTCTTAGTCGAAAAGCAGATTTAGGCAGGAAGTGTAACAAAGGATCCAAAATTCATATGTAGTCATTAAGAGCAATCACCCAAACTATCAGATAAGGCAGCTTGTGTGGTTGTCTCTAGATGATGTGTACATACGCTTTTTGGTACACCTATGCTTCTGAGAGTTTCACTTCAAGTTCATTCAACAACCTTTGGCCTTTCCACATACCCAGGACATTTTCCAGAACAATACTTCCAGTAGTGGCCATCTTGCGGAAGCAAGGGCTGCAGGTCCCTTAGCTGGACAACAGCCTGCGGGTGGTTCATCCTTCAGGTCCTGGCAAATTCTGATTTCAGACTCCGATCAAATTTGGACGGATCATCAGCTGGGGGAGGCCAACTAATCTCATTATTATAATAGTGGCGTTTTGGACACTTAGGAGAATACTGTAGAGTTGCCCTCAGAGAAGGTGACAGTATTGGGTTCTGACATGGGGCAAGTCATAGCTCTATCCCTTCTGTGTGTATCTCATGGTCTCAAATGGTAGAGAAGTAGTCTGCAGTAATCAATGCAGTCTGCGGGACTCACTGGAATGTTGAGAACATTATAATCTGGCCTTCTAAAGTAAGGGAAGATTTGCTGCATCAGAGAAGATGACCCCACATATGAGACAAGTCCCGTTGGTGGTGGCTAGAGTCATTTAATATTTTCAGCTTTCATCAGCTTCCTGACATACCAATCATCACAACCTATTCACTTTGTTGATATTTACCTCAGTGACCACCTAGCCCAAGGTCAATGACTTATGCCAGTGGAGGACAAAGTGTCCAACAGCAGGGGTGAAGTGAAGGCGTTGAGGTCATTTTGGCAACACAGCCTAGGGAGCCTCAGTTATGCTCTAAACCAACGGCAATGGTAATTTCCTATCTTTGTGTCAAGAAGGAATACAGGATTATGCAACATATGTCAGAGGTATCTTCCATTCAGGTTTGCCAACAGTAGAACCTGTTTCATCCCATCACTCTTTGTGTTCTGGCTTCCCAGAACTTCCTGTCAGACACTGTAAGATACAAGCCATGGTTGTCAAGGGTGGGTCCCTAAACCAACAAGCAGTTCAATGAATCTCAACCTGACAGTAACCTCTATGGTCATGAATGGCAGTGATTTCTGCAAGAAGGAGCTTCCCAGAAGTGGAAACAGTGGTTCTACTAATATCCAGCTGGGTCGCAGGTTAGCCCTTTATAGCCACCAGACCCAGTGGTCTCCAGGCAACTCATCAGGATCTGTAGTCATCCAGCTTTGATGGGGGCAATAATTTCCATTATTTTTTTGCAAGTACAGTCTTTAGTCTAAGAACCTCCTTTACTCCTTCCTGAGATTTTAGACCTTACACAGTGGGGAAAGTGTATTATCCAAATTTAGCCAAGTTAGATCTAGCAGCTGGGAGACCAAGCAGGAAAGGCTCATCTAGGGGTCTCCCCTTCAGTATTTGAAACCCTGTGGAAGCCAGGGCACCTGGGGCAACCAGGGCAACTTCAGATATACTAGAACATGGGGAAACCTTGCAGAATTTTAAGGATGGAATCCTCTGCTCCCTGCTGTAAAGGTTGAGATGTCTGCAAGTAAGTCTAAATAAGGGATTAAGTGGTAGTCAAATCTTGGTTAGGTCTTCACTTCCTGGAATCCAGTGACTGCCACACATCCTGGTGAACCATTTCCGAAAGGCCTGTACAGATAGTTCTTTCCCCTTAGGACTTGCAGTGCAAATGGTGCTGGGAAGGTTGTCCCCCACTCCATTCTTCTGAACAAGACTTCCTCAATTTTCTCAGTGGCTCTGAAGCAGTATTTCTTAAAGGGGTTGTAAACCCTCATGTTTTTTCACCTTAATACATCTTGCGCTTCTCCTAGGGGGGTTATACGATGCTGGGAGGTGCTACCGGCGCCGTCGGGGGACCCCAGAAGTCGATGATCGGGGCCACTCTGTGCAAAACAAACTGCACAGTGGAGATAAGTATGACATGTTTGTTATTTAAAAACAAAAAACAAAGCCTTACAATCACTTTAGGGCTATCATGTCTTGGAGGAGGATTTCAGATATCCACGCGTCAAGCCGTAAACTACTTTATTGCTGCCATTCTGCATCTTTGCATCTGGTGAGGACATCGCCCTTCCAGCATGTCCAAACTAGAATGTCTGAGTCACCACAAGCTTTGGTAGTGGACTCGATGTAGAAGAAATACATGGACGTGGCGCTTCTGTAGAAGGTCAGACAATGGCCTCTTCAGGCCTGGCGAAGACTTTCACTGTCCACTAGGACAATGGCATTATCTCGGGTCAAAGTAGCCCAAGGGGCTTATATGGCAAAGATGAATCCATCAATCTAACGCAGAGCCCACTTTATCAGACCAATCAGGTTCATATACTACAAAGTATAGTTACGAGAATGCCGCCTTTGGGGAGGTGACATATTTTTATATAGTATAACCGGTCCTCATTGGGCGAGCGGTGGAGCTTTACCCATACGTGTATGCTGTCATGCGTCTGCATCAGGAATAGAAAATTATCGTCATGCAAGTTATACAGTTTTCCGTTTTAATGGTTTGCTTCTCACAAAAATCTGCAGAGTTTGAGGTCAAATTGCAGAAAGCTTGATGCATGGAATATGGCACCCTGACAATGTCTGAACTCCTGTCTGTTTTTTTTTTCTGTTATCTTTTGCTCAATTGAAGAGAGTTCCCTCCCTTTGATTGTCCTTGGAGCTTTAACCTAAGGTAAATGGAATTGGTTGTGTTGTGTTTCCATCTGCACATTAAATGAAAGGAAATTTTGTACTATGAGAAGCATGGGGGTTTTTATTGCATACCCTCTCCCTCTTTAAAGTGGAGTTCCACCCACTTTTACAACTCTTCAGCATCCCTCACTAAACTGTGTACTGTAAACAAATTGGATAGTTTTTAATTTTTTTTTCTCAGCACCTACTGTATATCTGCTGTGTTCATTTTTCACTTCCTCCTCCCTGGCTGCCGCCCATCGCATCATTTCCTGTTTGCAATGCCTTCTGGGAAGGAGCGGAAACTTCCTCTGAAACTGCCGTTGCTATGGAAACCTGACCTGAAACCTATTACACTGCTTGTGCTGCACTGAGCATGTGCAGGATCTGCAAGGATGAGATCCAGGAAGAAATACAGTCTGGCTTTAGATGCCCACACTTAAGATGGCCACGGCCTGCTGTAAGTTTATAAAATAACAAATTACTGCTATAAACTAACAAAACAGACCTTAGTTTACAGACTAACTTTAATAGAATACATTAAGCTTGTGTATTATAGGGGTATTTTTATTTAAAAAGTATAATTTTGGCCGGAACACCACTTTAACTGTTATGTGTCTGACATCTGCTTGTCTGCACCAGACTTGGGATTGTGGCACAGTATTCGGTTGGAAGTAAACTCAAGATAACAACCTACTGTACTAAGTGCTGCTTGTCATTAACTGCTCTAGAACTGTTCTTTTCCTGAGATCTTGCTGCTGTCTTCCAGTAAAGTCATTTTATGTATGTGCATTCTTTCTCTCATTCTTGGCATCCTAGTCATGCCGAGATGTTCAGAGTGCCCAACCATGATGATGAGCTCATCTGTCTCTAGCATGGGAGTTTGCTCTTCGATCCCTTAACAACATCACAGGGTTTGGGAAGTTCTTACAGTAGGGTTTACTTATTGCAAGGGGGATGAGCTGAGGTCAAAGCAACATGGCAACCTTCAAATCGTAAAGCAGCTTGGCTCAGTTCATTCGGGGAGGCTGACGGAAAAGGAGGAAGTACATACTGAAATGCAGGCAAGATGGTGCCAGCTCCATCAAGAGGGGGAGAGAGCATCCTACAACTGGAAACAGTAAGGGGGATAGATACCGATCTTTAGAGCTTGTAGCAAGAACTAGCCAAAATAAGTAAATGGAGCCATTAGGTTTTATGTGGCAATTGACATTTTCAGGAGGCCAACAATGGTAGCCACCATTTATTATTACTTTTTTTTTTTTTTTTAATAATAGTGTGTGTGTGTGTGTGTGTGTGTGTATATATATATATATATATATATATATATATATATATATATATATATATATATATATATATATATATATATATATATATATATATATATATATATATATATATATTACACACACACTTTACCGTTTTTTTTTTTTTTAATATGGAGCACAGATAAGCACATCAACTCATCCTTACACCAGATTACACAAATCTGTAGTGAGTGGATGTTGTTGTTGACCAGCAGCTCACACAATGAACTGGTAATGTGGCCTCAAGACCAGGGTTAATTTCATGGACAAAAATATTTTTGTCAGCTGCATGTTTTTAGAGACAAAAATTAAACACAAAAAAAAAATTCCAATTTAGTAAATTGATCCGCTTTCCTCTGAGCTCCACCTGTCTGTTAAAGCCCCAGAGCCCTGACAAGCTGTATTGCCTGAGAGATGCAGGCCTCCCTCTGTCTGCCTGGAAGTTCTGGAACAATGACCTGCAAACTATGTGGTGAGTGTTTCTCCTCCCAGCAAGGTAGCAGTGCTTAGCACTGTGTAAAATAACAGCCTTCTCAGACCAGTTCTCTGCCCTGTGTGCTCCCTAACTCCTATTTACTTCCCCATTCCCACTACATGTTATTAGATTTTTACTCCAGGAGTATATAACGAGTTTGGCAATTCTAGAGACATGCCTATATAATGCATTACAACTAAACCCATTTAATTTTAATCAACTAAAATATGACTTCGACCCCTTTCACACTGGGGCGGTTTGCAGGTAGTATTGCGCTAAAAATACCGCCTGCAAACCGCCCCTAAACAGCCTCCGCTGTTTGTTCAGTGTGAAAGCCCGAGGGCTTTCACACTGAAGCGGTGCGCAGGCAGGACGGTGAAAAAAGTCCTGCAAACCGCTTTTTTGGAGCGGTGAAGGAGCGGTGTATTCACCGCTCCTTCACCGCTCCTGCTCATTGAAATCAATGGGAAAGCGCGGCTATAGCCGCGCTGTACGAGGGATTTTAACCCTTTTTCGGCCGCCAGCGGGGGTTAAAACCGCACCGCTAGCGGGCGAATACCGCTGCAAGAATGACGGTACAGCAGCACTAAAAATAGCGCTGTTGTACTGCCGACGCCTCCAACGCCCCAGTGTGAAAGGGGCCTTAGGCCCCTTTCACACTGGGGCGGTTTGCAGGCGCTATTGCGCTAATAATAGTGCCTGCAAACCGACCCGAAAGTGCCGCTGCTTTGTCTCCAGTGTGAAATCCCTGAGGATTTTCACACTGGAGCGGTGCACTAGCAGGAAAAAGTCCTGCTAGCAGCATCTTCGGAGCGGTGAAGGAGTGGAGTATATACCGCTCCTGCCCATTGAAATCCTTGGGACAGCATGGCTCGACGGCCGGCAAAGCGCCTCTACAGAGGCGCTTTGCAGTGATTTTTAACCCTTTCTCGGCCGCTAGCGGGGGGTAAACCTGCCCCGATAGCAGCCGAATACCAACGGTAAAGTGCCGCTTACAATAGCTGCGCTTTGACGACGCCCCCGCCCCAGTGTGAAAGGGCCCTTAAACAATTCAAATGTCTAATAGGATTAAAAATAAAATGCCATTTTAGTCAAGACTATGACTAAAACTGAATCCAAATTTGACTGCAAATTTAACACTGCTCATGAGCAGTGAATAAACACTGCTGTATCGATTAACATGCGGGAAAAAAACAAAACAAATTTGTTTCTACTTAGAAATTATGATTTTGTAACGAATACCTTCTTCACTTCTCCCATTGCTGCCTGCCAGCTTCTGCACTGTCAGAAGCCCTATTTGTAGACATTCCTCTTGTTGCGTTTGGGCAGAGCTCAGTCGCTACTGTACCCCTATTCAGTGTATGCTGCTGCCTTTATTCATAATCAATGGTAGCAGAGGAAATCCAGAAGCAGCCCACAGCACAATCTTCAATGCATCATGTTGATACAAAGAGGACAGGTCTGTATTGCAATACACTTGCCCCCTCATAACTTAGACTTATGAGGTCGCACCCATATATCATCTATATATGAGGTCTGTTATCTCGAAATCTACTAAATCTCCAAAACTGAGAGGCTTCCTGCTAGGCCCAGGGTTACCCTCTCTCAAAGCTGATAGGCCCGCTGCTAGACACAAGATGCTGACTGGCATAAAAATGCAAAGTATTCGGTGCCCTCATTGCCAATTTGCACACATCTGCCTAACCCACTCCTTCTGAAAGTGTTGTGACAGCACAGGTCTCTGGAAAGCACCCGGTGCCCAGACTGGTGCTGTCTATCAGAGCGAATAGTTAAACTTCACCTATGGAACAGCATGCTTGGACAGTGGTGGGGTAGGGGGGACATGCTGTTGACCATGCTAGCTCTGGATCCACAGCACCTACAAAAACAGGACAACGTTCAAAATACGAACAGAATGAGGAAATGGCTTCATAGAGAGATTTGTTCTTTAAATTCCTCTACCAATTCTTGTATGGCTGCCATTTTTGGAAATTTCACACACCATAATGGCAGAAGGTGCAAGGGGTTAAATAGGTGGCATTTCTGCTCTCTAAAAGATCATTGCCATAACAAGGAATTCTGTAAAAAGTTAAGCTATAAGGCTCCATGCACACTAGGCACTAAAAAAAAAAAACACTGGATGAAAAACGTTTCAAGGTGAGCGTTTTTTTTTTTTTGTTTTTTTTTCCTGGCGTTTTTTTAATTAATTTTTTCTGTGCTGGCGTTTTGCTGACATTTAGCAGTGTATAGCTGACCTTAACAGCCATTGACTCAGCTGTTAGAGGGGTTCCCTGCTGACAACTGAATGTAAATAATAAAAGAATTGCCAGCAATTCAAATTTGAGGGAAAAAAGTTTGTGGGGTCTGCCCCCCCCCCCCCCCCCCGTCTAGAAACATAGGATAACGCTATCTTCTTCTAGAGGCAGAAAAAAAAACACGCTCAGAAGCTGCTGCTAAAAAAAAAAACAAAAAAAACGCTTTTAAGCAAGTGTGCATGGAGCCTCGGGAAATGTAATGTCTTATTAGCACAGTGATGAAGTGTGGGGGTGGGATCATCAGTATCAACTCTTGGTAAGGAAAAAGGGGATCTTACCTTACCAAATGGAGCTCAACAGTGAGGGGTGGGGAGCTGAGGCCTTGGGACAGGCATTGGCTTTCTTTGTAGTCTTTTAATAGACTGTTTTTGGAATCTGCTGAATGCAAAATTGCTGCTGCTGCTTACTACAACCCCTGGCAAAAATTATGGAATCACCAGTCCCTGAGGATGTTCCTTCAGTTGTTTATTGTTGTAGAAAAAAAGCAGATCACAGACATGGCCAAAAACTAAAGGCATTTCAAATGGCAACTTTCTGGCTTTAAGAAACACTGAGCCCGGGTTCACACCTATGCGAATTAGATGCGGCTTACACCGCATCTAATTCGCAGGACATTTTAAAATACATTCATATGAATGCATCTGGTTCACATATGTGCGTTGCATTCGCACTGCGCATTGCACAAAAAACGTGTGCGTTTTTTGGGCATTGCGGTGCGAACTACAAGCCTATTATCTCCTATGGGAACGCATCTGATTCGCAGATGCATTGCGTTCTGAACAAGGATTTTCTTTTTCTCTTCTCACTACACCTCCCCCTCCCCCCCCCCCCTCCCTCCCCCTCTCCCTGCTCTCTAATCCTGAGCAAAAACGCAATGAATCCGTTGAACAGGAGATTGTTATCTCCCCAGTGAAACCTGAGCTTCAATTCGCACCGCACATGTGTGAAACCAGGCTAAAAGAAATCAAGAAAAATAATTGTGGTGGCCAGTAACAGTCAGATTTATAGAACAAGCACAGGGAATAAAATTATGGAATCACTCAACTCTGAGGAAAATATTATGGAATCACCCTGTAAATTTTCATTACAAACACTAACACCTGCATCAGATTAAATCTGCTTGTTAGTATGTAGGTAAAAAGGAGTGATCACATCTTGGAGAGCTGTTGAAACAAGTGGACTGACATGAAGCATGGCTCCAACACCAGAGATATCAATTGAAAAAAAGGAGAGGATTATCAAACTCCTTAAAGAGGGTAAATCATCACGCAGTGCTGCACAAGATGTTGGTTGTTCACAGTCGGCTGTGTCTAAAACATGGACCAAATACAAACAACATGGGAAGGTGGTTAAAGGCAAGCATACTGGTAGACCAAGGAAGACATCAAAGCTTCAAGACAGAAAACTTAAAGCAATATGCCTTGAAAACAGAAAATGTACAAAAAAAAAAAAACAAATGGGAGGAAACTGGAGTCAACATCTGTGACCGAACTGTAAGAAACCGCCTAAAGGAAATGGGATTTACATACAGAAAAGCTAAAAGAAAGCCATCTCTAACACCTAAACACAAAAAAACAAGGTTACAATGGGCTAAGGAAAGGCAATCGTGGACTGTGGATGATTGGATTTCTGTCTTGACGCTTTGATGTCTTCCTTGGTCTACCAGTATGCTTGCCTTTAACCACCTTCCCATGTTGTTTGTATTTGGTCCATGTTTTAGACACAGCCGACTGTGAATAACCAACATCTTGTGCAGCACTGCGTGATGATTTACCCTCTTTAAGGAGTTTGATAATCCTCTCCTTTTTTTCAATTGATATCTCTGGTGTTGGAGCCATGCTTCATGTCAGTCCACTTGTTGCAACAGCTCTCCAAGGTGTGATCACTCCTTTTACCTACATACTAACAAGCAGATTTAATCTGATGCAGGTGTTAGTGTTTAATGAAAATTTACAGGGTGATTCCATAATTTTTTCCTCAGAATTGAGTGATTCCATAATTTATTCCCTGTGCTTGTTCTATAAATCTAACTGTTACTGGCCACCACAATTGTTTTTCTTAATTTCTTTTAGTGTTTCTTAAAGCCAGAAAGTTGCCATTTGAAATGCCTTTAGTTTTTGGCCATGTCTGTGATCTGCTTTTTTTTCTACAATAAACACCTGAAGGAACATCCCCAGGGACTGGTGATTCCATAATTTTTGCCAGGGGTTGTATGTACTATAATGTGTGTAGACTGAACCCTTTATTATCAATACAATTCCCATGTCCAGCATGCAAAATGTTAGCATTCCTCTTTGGTCTCCAAGAATACTTCCTAATTCTGTAAAGGCTTAATGGTAGGCATGTGTCACTGCCCTGGCTTTGAATGCCATATTTGCCAGCAACATACAAAACCAGAGCTGTTTAATCAATAAATCACTGCAGTGTGTATATTAGCAATGCAGAGCACAGTATTTCTCTACTGTCTTAGACAGATCTTTTTTTGCAGCATGTAGGGAGCAAGTAAGGAAATGTGGTGGGGAGGAGGAGGGAGTGTTCTATTGCTGCGGAGTGTGTCCTTGTACTGACATCTAAGATCAGCTGTCTTGAGTAAATGTAACTTGGCGTTCTTTTACTTAGCAGCATTTGGAATGTTACTTCTAGGCTGTTAACTACAGATGTGAGTTGTACTCTAGACTCTGTGAGTAGCAGGAATGATAACATAACTTCTTTGTGCCACATGGCCTTCAAAATATTGAACACGTGCTAATGATCTGTACCTTTTTTTTTTTTTTTTTTCCTCTTTCTAGTTAGCCATTAAAACTGATCTCCAGGAGAAGCAAATTATTACCTACATACAAGAGGCATGCGTTTTCTTACTTGGTTGTCAGTGGGCTTTGTGTATTTTTCCAGATCTGTGTAGTAATTGTGTGACACTTTGCATTTGTGCAGGAGGTTCCTATAATAACCAGTCACTGCTGCTCTCTCTCCTTGGGCAAGATGACTGGTCTTGTATCTGCCTCTACCTGTAGTTTTCTGCAGGCAGCCAGTAGTGGATGGAGCCTGCTGCGTCTTTCCCACACCTCTCTGCACAGGCTATGTACAGCGGAGTGATGATGTCACCACTAATTGTACCTGGGTTTCAAACAGCACACAAAGTGGCTTTTATATTTTTTGTGGTTGTTGAGGGATATATTTTAAAGAGTTTTTGTCTCCAGAGTTTGGCTTGAAGGATTTTAAAGCAGAACTAAGCTCTCTCAGGCTCCATACACACTATTGTTTTTTTAAGCTCCTAGAAACCGTTGTTGGCTTTTTTTTTTGTTCTGTTCCTATAAGCCAAATAGTGTTCTCCTATGGCCGCGTACAGACGATTGAAATTTCTGACAACCAAATCGTGGATTTATTTCTGACGGATGTTGGCTGAAACTTGTCTTGCATACACATGGTCGCACAAATGTTTTCGGAAATTCTGATCGACAGGAACGCGGTGACATACAACACGTGTGACGGGACTAGAAAAAGGAAGTTCAATAGCCAGTGCGGCTCTTCTGCTTGATTCCGAGCATGCGTGGAATTTTGTGCATCAGAATTGTGTACACACAATCATAATTTCCGACAACGGATTTTGTTGTCGGAAAATTTGAGATCGAGATCTCAAATTTTTGTTGTCGGAATTTCCGACAGAAAATGTCCGATGGAGCCTACACATGGTCGGAATTTCCAACAACAAGCTCACATCGAACATTTGTTGTTGGAAATTCCGATCGTGTGTATGCGGCATAAGTGTCCATGCACACTACTTTAGGCTATTAGCAATTTTTGAACTTCAGTGTCTAGCAACAGAGAAAAATACTTTTTGTAGTTTCTTGGAGTGCTTTTCCAACAAAAGCATTTGTTAGCTTAAAAAAAATGCTAGTGTGCATTGAGCCTCAGTCAACATGAACTATTTTCAATCCTTATGCTGCTAGCATTAGTAAATAGATATAATATGATTACTTGATTTAAACCTTTTTTTTTTTTTTTTTCACACTTCTTCAGTTGCTTTCAGGTTTTAGGCCTTGGCAAATGATGTAAAAAATCCCAGGAGTCTTCATGGGCATTTGTTTTCTTTGCTCTTGAGAAGGGGAGGATGGCATTTATCGGCTAAGCACACCCTCCTGCTTGCAAGCTAGAGCTAAGGGCAGATGGATTCTAGGATGTAAATGATACATGAATCATTTGCCCTTACTCAAGATGGCCGTGGCTATGAATGCTAGATGGTGCTTTTCAAAGTGCTTTCTCAACAAAATGAAACAGACGTGGATGAAAGAGTGGGCTTGCCTTAAATACTAAAACTAAATTAACCACTTAAGGACCAGGCCATATTTTGCGATATGGCACTGCGTTGCTTTAATTGACAATTACGCGGTCGTGTGACGTTGTACCCAAACAAAATTGATGTCTTCTTTTCCCCACAAATAGCTTTCTTTTGGTGGTATTGGATCACCTCTGCGGTTTATCATTTTGCACTATAACCAAAAAAGATCAACAATTTTGAAAAAAACTATATTTTTTAAATTTTGCTATAATAAATCTCCAAAAATTAAAAAAAACGAATTTCTTCATCACTTTAGGCCAATATGTAATCTTCTACATATTTTTGGTAAAAAAAAAATCTAATATTGATTGGTTTACGCAAAAGTTTTATAGCGTGTTCAAAATAGGGGAATGATTTATGGCGTATTATTATTATTATGTTTTTTACTAGTAATGGCGGTAATCATCGTGTTTTAGCGGGACTGTGACGTTGCGGCGGACCGATCAGACACTTTTGACACTTTATGGGACCAGTGACATTATTACAGTGATCACTGTATAAATGACACTGGCAGGGATGGGGTTAACAATAGGGGCGATCAAGGGGTTAACTGTGTCCTGAGAAGGTGTCTTTAACTCTGGGGGGAGTGGACTGACTGGGAGTACAGTGAGATCGCTCTTCCTGATCACTAGGAACAGACGATCTTACTGAACTCCCGTCAGAACGGGGATCTGATTTGTTTACATTGGCAGATCCCCGATCTGCCTGAGGAGCAAACACGGGTGGCCAGCGGACATCATGGCCCGCCGGACCCGCGCATTGGCACTCCCGCTGTGCAGCGGGCACGCACGCCGACTTGTGCACGAAACAATGTGTGTATCCGTCGTTTCGCGCAATAGGGCCACCCTGTCGCATCATATATGCAGTGGGCGGTCCCTAAGTGGTTAAATAGCGTTTTTCAGTTTGTGGTGCTCAGATACGGTTTTTAGTTGTGCTTTATTAAAGGATAATGAGTTCATTGCTAGAACATGTTGCATGTTCCACCTGTGTTTAGGGTAGGGGATTTTATCCCAACACCAGCTCCGCCCACACAGCCACGTTTTTTGTTTACAATTTCCCATGAATGAATGCCTACAAGTGCCATTGCGGCTGACTGCTTGTAGTTCTCAATGAACTTTGAGGGTGCTAGTAAGCACTTTCATAGTCCATTGAGTCTCTTCCTGCTCTCAGGTAACTGCCTGTCCGTACGAAGTACAAGCAGACAACCATGCTGAGAGTCTGCATGAGTCAGCAAAAAATGTGCGTTTATTTTTTTTAAGATGAACTTATTCTTTAACTACTTCAGTTCTGGGAAGTTTACCCCCTTCATGACCAGGCCATTTTTTTGTGATACGGCACTGCGTTAATTTAACTGAGAATTGTGTGATCGTGTGACACTGTACCTAAATAAATAAAACGTATGTCCTTTTTTCCCCACAAATCAAGCTTTCTTTTAGTGGTACAGTTAGGTCCATACAGGCATACCCCGCTTTATGTACACTCACTTTACGCACACTCGCGAGTACGAACATACCCACGAGCGTATGTAAAGTGCCTCGCAAGTACTGTACAGACATTTTGCAGCCGCAGTAGAAGGAGCTGAAACTCCGAGAGCATATCCCGCCCTGTTCCAGTGTGCCCCTGACACCCCACTACACCCTAGAAGTGAAAAAGGTATTGTTCCACTTTAGGTACTTTTTCATTTTCCATACATGCTCTGGTCCCATTGTGTACTTAAAAGTGGGGTATGCCTGTATATATTGGGACAAAGGCACAATTTTCATACTTTTGTCTCAGTATGCCACCAGAATACAATTTGAAGTGCAGACTTGCAACTTTAATTCAAGGGGTTGAAAATAAACATCAAGTACAAATTTTAGGTACTGCAGCCATTTTTATACATCGTCCCACCATTTTGAGGGGCTCACATTTAATTGGACAAATGAATATAATCATAAATAAAATTTTGTTGAGAATCCTTTACTTGCAATGCCTGCCTGAAGTCTGGAACCCATGGACATTACCAAAGACTGGGTTTCCTCCTTTCTGATGCTTTGCCAGGCTCTAACTGCAGCTTTCTGCAGATGTTCTTTGTGGGTCTTTCTGACTTTTAGTTTTGCCTTTAGCAAGTGAAATGCATGCTCAATTGGGTTGAGATCAGTTGATTGACTCAGCCATTGTAGAATTTTCCACTTCTTTTCCTTCAAAAGCTCCTGGGTTGCTTTTGCAATGAGTTCTGGATCATTGTCCATCTGTACTTTGAAGCACCGTCCAATCAACTTTGCTGAATTTGGGCTGACAGTATATCTCCTAAATATTGCAGAATTCATCCGGCTGCTTCTGTCACATCATCAATAATCACCAATGACCCAGTGCTACTGGAAGCCATGCACGCCCATGTCATCACACTGCCTCCACCATGTTTTACAGATGACTTTGTACAAGCTTTCTCCACACTTTTTTTTCTTCCTGTCGTTCTGGTACAGATTAATCTTAGTTTAATCTGTCTAAAGAATGCTTTTCCAGAACTGGTCAAGGTTTTGGCAAAGTCTAATCTGGCTATTCTATTTTCAGGCTTATGAATGGTTTGTACCTTGTGGTGAACCCTCTGTATTTGCTCTTGTGAAATCTTCTCTTGATTGTAGACTTTCACAAAATAGAAGTAAACGGGGTCAATTTTCCAGCGCTTGGGTATAAAATCCCAATTAAGCTAAGCAGCTGCTATATTAATACAAGACATTTATAAAGGGTGAGCAAAAAAGATCTTATAGATTAGTCCTTCGAGCTTAAACAGCGCTAAAATATTTACAAAACAATAAATCAATCAATAGTGATGTAAATCCAGGTGAGAGATAGTTCGGAATATTTGTGTGACCGTTCATATGGAAAACATCAGCTGTTTTAATTTAAACGTTCGACCATCACCTCACCAAGTGATTCCGCTCCCTTAGGAGTTGCACTCACCGGATTCCAAGCGGATTAACAAGCGCCTTTGCATATATTATGCCTTTTATGATCGCTGCCTAAATGACATCTGCCCAGATCTCCAATAACGATCAACCAACGATCAACCAAAGGATATCAGACGTTCTGGTCCTATGATTTGCTCAGTTTAAGCAAGCCAAAACCTTTTTATGAGCTTGGGCATTAAGGAAGGAAAAGAATGCTCAGTGTGAAACTGTAAAACTTTTATTCATAAAAAAAAGCCCCTTCCCTTATGCCAGTGCACTTACAAACGTAATATCAAAAGTATAAAATATTGCACTGTGTAATCAGTTCTGATACTCTCACCACCTCTCGTGGAAATACGATCGTCCTTGGTGATTCCTGGGAGGAGATCGGAGCCAGTGACAGATGCAGCAAGCCGTGTGGTCACGCTTAGACACGTTTCGTCATTCCGGCTTTGTCAGACGTAACGATGAAATGCGTCTAAGCGATAAAAAGGTTTTGGCTTGCTTTTATGGATTTTATATTGAAACTATCTTCACATGTTCCTATTACAAATGTAGCATTAAGCTTTATTTGCTGCAAAAAAGTCTATTAATCTATAGGGATGTTGAATATAATCGCAGCATTGGTGCATTGCAATTCAGACGTTCATGATGCTGCGAGTTGGCCGAATCGCTTTGTGTGGTGCTCTGCCTCTCCGGGCGAAACGGAGGCAGAGGCTGCATGGTGGATAAAGCCCGCTCCCCTTCACTGAAGCAGAAAGTCAGTTAATGAGCTGACAGCCAGTGCAGTGCAGGGGGGAGGAGCTCAAGGAGACCCGACATCAGGAGAGGCTTCACTGGAGGCACCGAAAGGATAAAACACACTGCATGGAGGAGGGGGGAATCGACTGACACTGAGAGCAGGTGAGTGCCAGCATCACTAATGCCATCCCTCCACTACCATCGCCCCTCTGCCTCTGATCCCAGCCGCCCCTCTGCCTCTGATCCCAGCCGCCCCTCTGCCTCTGATCCCAGCCGCCCCTCTGCCTCTGATCCCAGCCGCCCCTCTGCCTCTGATCCCAGCCGCCCCTCTGCCTCTGATCCCAGCCGCCCCTCTGCCTCTGATCCCAGCCGCCCCTCTGCCTCTGATCCCAGCCGCCCCTCTGCCTCTGATCCCAGCCGCCCCTCTGCCTCTGATCCCAGCCGCCCCTCTGCCTCTGATCCCAGCCGCCCCTCTGCCTCTGATCCCAGCCGCCCCTCTGCCTCTGATCCCAGCCGCCCCTCTGCCTCTGATCCCAGCCGCCCCTCTGCCTCTGATCTCAGCCGCCCCTCTGCCTCTGATCCCAGCCGCCCCTCTGCCTCTGATCCCAGCCGCCCCTCTGCCTCTGATCCCAGCCGCCCCTCTGCCTCTGATCCCAGCCGCCCCTCTGCCTCTGATCCCAGCCGCCCCTCTGCCTCTGATCCCAGCCGCCCCTCTGCCTCTGATCCCAGCCGCCCCTCTGCCTCTGATCCCAGCCGCCCCTCTGCCTCTGATCCCAGCCGCCCCTCTGCCTCTGATCCCAGCCGCCCCTCTGCCTCTGATCCCAGCCGCCCCTCTGCCTCTGATCCCAGCCGCCCCTCTGCCTCTGATCCCAGCCGCCCCTCTGCCTCTGATCCCAGCCGCCCCTCTGCCTCTGATCCCAGCCGCCCCTCTGCCTCTGATCCCAGCCGCCCCTCTGCCTCTGATCCCAGCCGCCCCTCTGCCTCTGATCCCAGCCGCCCCTCTGCCTCTGATCGAAAATATTAGTTTTTCTGACTGCTGGAATTTTTGGTTAAAAATTTTTTAACCATGTGCAGTAATCGTGATGCATCGAAGAATCAAATCGTGGACAGGATAATCAGAATCGAATCATGAGACCAGTGAAGATGCACACCCCTACTATGCTAACGTTTGTAATGGTGTGTGTGTGTGTTTTTTTTATTTATAAATACAGTTGTGTAGTGATTAATTTGGATATGTGTGGGCATGGGTCTGTGTTTTTTATTTATAATTGAGATCCATGATTTTGATGGAGTTTGAGCTGAAAATATATTTTGACTGAGAACATTTATGATAGTGTATGCAAACTCTAATAATATATTTATGTGTTCCTACCTGTTAAATGTACCATCACATTTTTTATTATATCTGACAAGTGCAAAAATTGCTGTTCATCCTGTCAGATATTGACAGCTGATAACGTGGACTGTTACCAGTTAGCATGTTCCCTGCTATCTCTGGATTACCAAACACCTCCCCTAGTAATGGAGAAGAAAGGGAGGGGTTGTGTAGTCCTAACACTCTCTGTGAAAAAGGAAAATGAATGCAGCCACCACCACATCTAAGGGCCAGTAAGCTGTGATACTATCAAATTTGTGTTCTGAGATTTAGGTACACTTGAAGTAAGGTAGCAGAGCCAAAGACTACTGTTTTATGTCTTTAATTCTGGATATTTTATGTACAGTATCTGTGTTCAAAACTGTGGATTGAAAATACCTGTGATTTGGGTTTTAGGATAAGGTGTCCTAAGGGAATGCCCATTGTTGAAGTGCAGACAAACAGCTGCATGCAGGACTTTGGGTGCGTGGTGTCAGAGCACTGTGGGTAACCACAGGCATCTGAACTGTACCATTGGTAAATAAAAAAAAACAAACCGCGCTAAATAAACTAATTAAACTAAATATACAAACGGCAGCAGCTAAACCGTAAGATGCATTCAGTAAATAGAAAAGGAAAATGTGGAGCTGCACTAATATTCCAAATCTGTGATTCACTCTCTAAAGTGTGTGAATCACTTTTCAGAGTCCTCTCAAATTGTCAATGACACAAATATTTAAGTGCAGAAATTGAAAAATGCAGTTCTGTGAATCACTCTTTACGGTGAGTGAATTGCTTTTCAGAATCCTCTCAAGGTGCCAGTGGCACACAAACACAGCAAATCCCTCCACCACATATATTTCACGCTTACCAGATAGTAAGCTGTGTAACGCTTGTGGCTAATTACTCAGCACTTTCATATTTGTTTTTTTGTTCACTATGAAACCTTCTCCTTTGTTTCATTATCTATGTTCATCTTGATAGCAAATATTAGCACAGCTCCACATTTTCCTGAACTGTACCATTTATCTGGAGCAGTACGGAACAGCAATCCTGATTTGCATGGGGTTTGCAGGTGCAGTGAACCACCTTGAGCCCTCGTTCACATTGGAGGCGGGTTTGAAATCGTGCGAGTTCAGATGAACTTACAAGATTTCAAACCCGCATTTCATTGCAAGTTCGGGGGCGATTTGAAAGACACCTGTGCAGGTTCATACACAGATGTCTATTGAAATTGCCCCCAGTCACCAAAAGTAGTGCAGGAGCTACTTTTGGTGCAGCTCCGCGCCGATTTGGGCGGTGCTGTTGCCGGCAATAGGATTCAATTTGACATTTCAAATCACATGGCATATCGGCCCAATGTGAACAGGGGCTTAAACTGATATGTGAACTAGACCTTGGTGAATGGTAACACATCTAAGGCCCCATTCATACCTGTTTGAAGCATCTTAGGGCTCCATGCACACTGAGCTTAAAAAAAAAAAAAAAAAAAAAATCAGTTCACTCGCCATTGGGAAAAAAAAAAAAACGCTCACGTGGAGCGTTCTGAACAGGAATTTGACTGTTAAGCATTTTTTTCTGCCAGAAAACTCATCTCAAAAATTATTTTTCTGAGATTAAAATATGCCTCTAAACCAGTAGTGTATTTTGATTTTGTGCTGCCCTAGGCAAGACTAAAATCGGGCCCCCCCCCCCCCCCCCCATCTAAATTTGTCCCACCCAGTGTTTATACTGTCCTTGTCTTGGGGTCTGATAAGGAAGCTCCAGCTGTTCACAGTGAACAGCTGTGGCTTCCTCCTCAGACCCTGAGACATGATTCATCCAAGTGCCAGATATGTGGTCAGTAGGGCAGAGGATGAGGGTGGACTGCACTGATCATCAGTGTAGATGTCCCCTTAACACAAGCCGGTTATCGGCTCTCTTCTCCTCTCCTCACGCTGTTAGTGTGAGGAAAGGAAAGCCGGTAACCGGCTTGTGTTTATGTTGTGAACAGTTGTCATTGGACATGTGGTAAAGGGCCGCTGTGACTGGCCCTATACCTTGATCTGTGATCAGAGCGTGCCGCGATCACGGGAGGACTTCCATATACGCCCTCTCGGCAAACTAAGCCGTGCTGTAGCTGTCTTTCGGCTATAGCATGGGCAGAAAGTGGTTAATTTGCCTCTCCTCGGATTGAGAATGCTGTTCAAGGGTGGAACCATTGCTCATCCATCCTAAGTGAAGCCACCCTATGACAGGAAGTGTGATCACCAGATGAAAATAAAGGAAAAAAATTCTAACAACAAAAAAAAGTTGCATCCACCACATCTAAGGACTGGTAACAGCAACTATGTGTGTTATGGGGGTCAAATTGGGAGCAGCTGTTGTGTCCCAATTGGCTTGAATGGGACTGCTTGGACAGGGATGCATCCCCTTGCGGGGAAATGGGACCCTTGCAGGGGCGTGTCATGTACCACGCCCTTGTTAACAAGGCCCAACCCTTGTTTTTGATCCCTTAACACTGTAACGCAGAGTTCCCGCTTTTGCTCTGTAAGGCTGGGTTCACACTAGTGCGACAAACGCTCCGACATTGGGAGCTCATGTCGCATGACGTGTGAAAATCAATGTTTCCCTATGGGAGCTGTCCTAACTGGTCCAACACAAGTCGGTCCGACTTTGAAAATACTCCCTGTACTACTTTGGTCCGACTTCAGCCCATTGACTATCATTGAAGTCGGATCGCCGTCTCGTATGATCCGACTTTGGCATGCGACTTGTGCTCAGATGATCTTGAGGGGGAACTCCGCGCCAAATTTAAAATAAAAAACCGGTATGGGTTCCCCCTCCAAGAGCATATCAGGCCCTTGGGTCTGGTATGGATTTTAAGGGGCACCCCCTACGCCGAAAAAACGGCATGGGGGTCCCCCCAAATTCATACCAGACCCTTATCCGAGCACGTAGCCCGTCCGGTCAGGAAAGGGGGTGGGGACGACCGGGCCACCGCTAGCAAAAGAGCGGGCAAAAGAGCAGAAGATAGCGGAGCAGCCTGGCAGACGATACCAGAGAGCGGAAGAAGAACCGGAGAGGGCGGAGAAGAGGCCGGAGAGTGCGGAGAAGGAAGAGACCCCGAAGTCGGAAGAAGACCCCTGGAGCTGCCTAATTATTTTAAAAACCTTTCTAGTGTTTTTTTTTTTTTTTTTTTTTTTTTTTTATTGACACTTTTTTTCCTAGGTGAATGGGTAGGGGAACAATGTACCCCATACTCATTCACATAGGGTGGGGAGGCCGGGATCTTGGAGCTGCCTTATTAAAGGGGGCTCCCGGATTCCAATAAGCCCCCTGCCCGCAGACCCCGACAACCAACGGCCAGGGTTGTCGGGAAGAGGCCCTTGTCCTCATCAACGTGGGGACAAGGTGCTTTGGGGTGGGGGGGCTGCAGGGCGCCCCCCCGCCCCAAAGCACCCGTTCCCCCATGTTGAGGGTATGTGGCCTGGTACGGCTCAGGAGGGGGGGGGGGCGCTCGCTCGTCCCCACCCCCTTTCCTGACCGGCTGGGCTGCATGCTCGGATAAGGGTCTGGTATGGATTTTGGGGGGACCCTCACGCCGTTTTTTCGGCGTAGGGGGTGCCCCTTAAAACCCATACCAGACCGAAGGGCCTGGTATGCTCTTGGTGGGGGAACCCATGCTGGTTTTTTATTTAAAATTTGGCGTGGAGTTCCCCCTCAAGATTCATACCAAACACAGTGCCTGGTATTGGCGGGGATCCAAGTCGGATCCCCTTTCATTGAAAGTCGGACGCATGTCGGCTTCAAGTCGCAGGGCAAAGTCGGATCCAAAGTAGGACAGCTGTCGTGTCGCACCAGTGTGAACCTGGCCTAAATGCAGTCTGGCAGTGAAGTAAAAAGGCTGTCATAAAACTGTCAGATTGTGAACACTGTGTGTTACGTGGTGTACTGTTCGCTCCTGTAATCTGTCATATTGGGTTGAAGAGAACGTTACGAAGTGTCCTTGTCTAACCTTTTGACTGTGAAAAAGAATTCTTGTAGTGGTTTATGTAATAGCATTCCCTGGCTTCATGTTACCTATGCATTCCACAGGCTGTAAAACTTTCCTATGGGCCTTGTACTCCTATAAGGGCTGGTTCACACTGGTGCAATGTCAGAGATCGGATGTGATTCGCACTGCACTGCAGTGAAAATCACATGCGGTCTCTATGAGATTTCAGCCATAAAGATCGTATAGCTGAATTTACATCAAACTTGCACAGGACCCTTTTTTTTTTTTTTTTTGTCTGCAGCAGAATCGGATCGCATGGTTGTTCACACCCATGCAATCCGATTCCTATCCGAGTTTGCAGATCGCACTGCGATATGCGAACTGATTTGGTGGTGTCACTAACTTTCAACTCCCAGCAGTTCGCATAGGGCAGTGTGAACTGCCTCTGGTTAACATGCGATGCAGGAACCCACAGTGGATTCGGAGGGTTCCCGCATCACAGCAGTGTGAACCGGCCCTAAAATGCGTTCTTCCTTTTCTTAGAAAATATGTTCTCTGCTGTATCACATTGGGATAGTTATTTCATAATTGCTTTATGAATAATACAGACTTGGGCAAATGTATAATTTCCCTACTATGTAGTTTATATCCTATAAACTATCTTTACCCACATTATTACTTTTTTCGAAATCTTGTCAATAAATAGAGAATTGCTGAATTCACGCCAACTAACACTAATCCTCTAACGCCTGAAAACCGCCTCCCATTAATTTCAGTGTGTCTTTTCACACTGGGGCGGTGTGCTTGTGGGACATTAGCAAAAGTCCTGCAATCAGCATCTTTGGGGTGGTTTAGGACCGCTGTATACAGTGCTCCCAGAACACCCTGCACATTGAAATGAATGGGCAGCGTTTCCAAAGCGCCTGAAAAGTGCTTCGGAAGTGCCGCAACACGGGCGCTTTTAACCCCTTCGGTCACTAGCGGGGGTTGAAAGCACCCCATTAGTGGACGAAAAGCGTGGAATAAACAGCGCTAAAATGAGCAGCGCTTTAG
This sequence comes from Aquarana catesbeiana, assembly GCF_042186555.1. Taxonomy (NCBI): domain Eukaryota; kingdom Metazoa; phylum Chordata; class Amphibia; order Anura; family Ranidae; genus Aquarana; species Aquarana catesbeiana. The sequence continues at coordinate 193,572,684 of NC_133325.1, forward strand.
CACTGCTGCAGGTCAGTGTGAAAGGGATCTAACTACATTCTAAACCTTAGGTGTGGAATTCAAAATTAATGGTCTTGTCAGTAAAATATTCTTCAAGAAGAGGTGCAAATCTAGTGTTTGTACCATGATTCAGATCCCAGTATATATGTAGTCATTTTATGTCTTATCAAAAAACCACGTACAATTTCCATAAGCAACTTGGCTCCAGTGACGTACCGGTACGTCGCTAGACTTTGGTTATACCAGGATGATGCATCATCCTGGCATTGCTTTTTTTTTTTTTTTTATATGTAATCTTTATTTAAGAAACATTTTCATACAAAAAGAAAAATGGCGCGCAACACAATGTTCAACCTCAGTAACAAGGCTGTACCATTTGCTATGAAAAGGAAAAACAAAGTTAAAATGCATGAGTTCGCCAGGTGCCATAGCTTCTGCATCCAACCTGGCTACCTCATGGTGTGGAAAAGTTATAACCGAGGATTGCAGCTGTCGGACTGGCTTGCTTTCCGCAGACAAAGACTGGTAGGCCATACTTCCGTGAGGGGCATCCCAGCGAAAGCAAAACATGGGGACCTAGGCTGTATGCGTCCAGGACTAAACAAGGTATTGGTAACATAGACACATTAAAAAAAAAAAAAAAAAAAGGCCAAAACAACCTTGGTATATAACCAGAAAGGCTTATTCAAAATGTGCCAAGACTGCAGGCACCCACACCAATCCAGGAGGCTGGGAGAAAAAATAAAAAAATAAACTTAAGCTGCCGAGAAAAGTAGGATAGCAAAACTCTGGTAATGGCTGCAGTCTTCAAATACTGTAGGTACCTTCAACGAGGGCTCTGATAATTCCAACAAAACAACGTCTAAACTAGACGGGACCGAAGAAGGGTCAGAGATGTGATCTTGCCAAATCGCCCAAACACTAGAGAAGTGCTCCCGTCTGTCATTACGTGTCGCCACCCAAGCCTCCGCTTTCATGACTTTATTCAACTTCCTGCTCCATTCCTCCCTATTGGGAATCTGCTATAGGGTTGCACTGATACTGATACTACAGTTCCTGACAAAAGACTTGTCGCTTGTGTACAAATTGACCTGAAGTGCCGCTAAAATATATTTCTAATCAAGATTTTGTTACAAGAAATGGGTCATTTTAATCCCAACAGCTTTTGTAATAATGTTTCAGTGCAAAACTAAACTGACAAAAAGTATTCTAATATTCACAGCTTGGTAAAGCCCATTGAGTCAATTTTTGCCAAGACCTAAATGTTGTTTCCTTGTTATATGAGCTTCACCTGTGACCAATAATGGATCAATTAGGTCTCAGGTGTGTATAAAGAGAACACCAGTACACTAGACCTTCTCAACTGCAACTAGACCTCTGCAAACATGCCTAAGATTCACCCGGAGACTAAAGTGTTGATTATCAAGAGGCTGAAGACCAGATCCACTGCTGATGTGGCAGACACCTTCAATGTGTCTCGGCATCAAGTTCAGAGGTTAAAAAAAAGATTTGAAGAGACTGGAGACGTTTTGGACAAGGCCAGGTCAGGCTGACCCCGCAAGACAACTGCTCGATTGGACTGTTTGTTGGCTCGAAAATCCAAGGCCAGCCCATTTTCCACTGCAGAAGAGCTCCACGAGACCTGGTCACCTGAAGTCCCTGTGTCAACCAGAACAGTTTGTCGGATTCTGTTTGAAATGGCCTCCATGGTTGAATCAGTGCCCATAAGCCAGCAATAAACAAAAGACAACTGAAAAACCATGTGGCATTTGCCAAGGGCCAAAGCCTGCTAAAAGGATGGACTCTGTAAAAGTGGCAGAAGGTGGATTTTTCAGATGAATCTTCTGTTGAATTACGCCACAGTCGCCGCAAATATTGCAGGAGACCTACTGGAACCCGCATGGAGCCCAGATTTACCCAGAAAACAGTGAAGTTTGGTGGAGGCAAAATCATGGTCTGGGGTTACATCCAGTATGGTGTTGTGTGAGGGATCTGCAGGGTGGAAGGCAACATCAATAGTCTAAAATACCAAGAAATCTTAGCTACCTCTTATATTCCCAAGGCCAAATTTTGCAGCAGGATGGTGCTCCATCGCATACTTCCATCTCCACATCAAAGTTCCTTAAGGCAAAGAAGATCAAGATGCTCCAGGATTGGCCAGCCCAGTCACCAGACATGAACATCATTGAGCATATATGGTGTAGGATGAAAGATGAAGCATGGAAGATGAAACCAAAGAATATCGATGAACTCTGGGAGGCATGCAAGACTGTTTTCTTTGCTATTCCTGATGACTTCATCAATAAATTGTATGAATCCTTGCCAAACCGCATTGATGCTGTCCTTCAAGCTCATGGAAGTCATACAAGATATTACATTTGGATCTCACAGCACCACTACTTAATTTGCTGACATATTTTTGGATTTTCAGTAAAGTTGTTCAATTTCTGTATAGGCGACACAACTTTTGTCTTGCCAAAATTTGACCTGTCTGTCTTGATTAAATGATAAATCTTTTTTCAGTGAAACTAAATTTTATTTCAGTGCATTAAACATCATTTGGGAGGGCTTTAGCTTTTCATATGAGCTATTTCTAACACCAATTGATTAATTAAAAGTCAGGTTAATAGCAGGAGTTTCTACAAAATAGAGAAGCGACAAGACTTTTGTCAGGGACTGTAGTATCAGTTTAGGCGCCGATACTAGCCTTTTTCGTGCGTATCGGTACTCGCTAAAATGCTCTGATACCAGAAGTGATGTCGTTAGGGAGCGGATTGCCTCCTCCCCTCCGGACTGTGCCATCCCCGCCTCCTCCTCCCAGTGGCATCGCTAGGTGCAGGCCTGCCCTTCCTAACAGCCCACCAGCCTTGTCTCCTCGCTGCACACCTCCCTCCTCTAGCTCTGACTCCTGGCCACACAGTGCCCTGGACAGCGCAGTGTGTAGACACTGTACGTGCGGTATCCTGTTGTACTAAGCAGCGGGGCTCTCTCCCTCAGCGTGCTGTCCAGTCAGCTCCTCTCCCGTGAGAGACAGAAGATGCGGCCGGATCTATGGGGGAGCTCCCCAGATTTCAGTTGTGGGCCCCCCCCCCCCACCATGGACATTGTTGCTGCTGAGCTTCTCTTCAATCCCCGAACTCAGGGCTGGGACAAGAGGCGGAGGACAGGAGAAATGGCAGCAGAGAGGAGGAGGTGCAGGCTCTCACATCCTGTTAGTGGAGTGGTCCTCTATAGAGTACCTGTACCATGCCTGCCGTCACTGCTATCACTTCTGCCTTTTGCCTCGTCCTTCCCTCTACCAGCTGTCACCTCTGCCCCATGTCTTCCTATTCCCGACCCCCCCCCCCCCAGCAATCACAGCCTTTTCCATCCCAACTCTCTCATCCCACAATCCCTATTTCACCCCACCCTTAACTACCTTGCCGTCACCCAACTCCCTAATAGCAACCCCCTCCAAAATAGCGCATTCTGTATGTCTGGCACATACTGGCCATAGATACTGGTGGGCTAGCTGTCGTACATACTGGCGTAGACGCCTTACATGTTTTAGACTAATTATAGTCCTTCAGCGGTTTTATGTAAAATGGGTGGTAGTAGTAGTTCTGCAATATAAATATATCGTATTAGTAGCATAGTAATATAGAAATGCATATAGAGCAAAGAAAAGTGTATTCATGTATCTATATGTGGCATAAAAAGATCATATGTTTTACTTGAAAAATGTATAAAAACCAAATATTGCATAAAACTGATGAGTAAGTGATCTGTTGTTTCCCAGAGGGGGCAGCACAGACATGCACCAGATAGAACCAAGAGGACCGCAAGGAAATTAGCCCAAAACTGCACATACAGGGACCCCAGATAATGGAGCAAAGGCTCCCACCATGTATTTCCAAACAGCCACTTAGTAATCGGCCATTAAAAAGTTTATTATGATGCAGATAGAGAGAGCTGTTAAGATGTACAGGTATGCAGGGACTTGGAGACATTTAAATTGTAATTAGTCATAAACAAAGTACTTGGAGGTTAAATCTGGCTAGTATCCAGTTATACATCTCATGATTAAAAACAAAACGATCTGCCTCATAGTTCAGCATATCTTGGTCTCCACAATCGGCTTCAGTGCAACCTACTCCCAGTTGTGTGCTGTAGGAATGACCACACAGGAAGGAGCAGATATACGCAGCTGGAGAGCTTGATGATTCAATCCCCAATTGAACAATAGGGGACAGCTGATAATAAGGCAAGATGGAAACGCTGGTGCATAAGTCTGGACATCCAGTGTCCATCATGGATCCCTCAGCGTCTGGGCGCCCGGTGCAGCCACACTCCACCTTCACCAAGAGAGGGGCTGGGCGGAGCTGCATCCTGCGCCAACACGCCACCGACTGAGAACAGGGACACACCGGACCCCCTGCTGTGAGCCGCATCCCGCAGCAGTGCAAACCCAGTCTTAATATCTGACCAAAAAGGAAAAATCACGGGGCACTCCCACCACAAGTGCAGGAGTGTACCACGCTGGCTGCAACCTCTCCAGCAAAGATCTGTGACTGAAGGGTATATGCATGAAAAGGCTGTAGGTACACAATACTAACGTTGGCAAGTTGTAATTGGTCTCCTGAGTCTTCGAGTCAATGGAGCTAGAATGCGTTCATTAGTAGACGTCTAATTTGGTCGTCTGAAAGCTGTGTCCCAAGGTGGGGGTGAAACTCAGTAGTTTATAGAGTTCCGAGACTAGGTGGGGTAGGTGCTCTTTCGCTATAAACAGTCGCTCAAATGGGGTAAGAGTATAAAGTTTCCTAATAGAGCATGCAGGTGGCAAAGAAATATTGCAATTGCCTGTGGCGCCAACAATCTATGGTGAAACTTCTAAATCTCTCCCTCCAGAGAGAGCAGCCTACTGTCTTCAAAAAATTTACCACAGCTAGGGTTGCCTTCGGCTGCCCACTGTCCAAAAAAGGCCATGCATTCCCCAGGACACCACCTACGGGGGCCAACCGTGATACAGAGGGAGCAAGAGAAAACAATTGGTTAAGATGATCCCAGACTCTCAAAGCGTTGTTAGTGGAGATGTTTTCATTGACAGCCCTCTGTATTCTCTGGGCAACCATGGGGCATAGGATAAATTAGGCCCGCCAGACATTTCTCTAAGGAGACACATAGTTTAGTTTGAGTGTGGAAGCACCAATTCAAAATGCGTTGAAGAGCAAAAGCCTTATAATACTATCTCATGTCAGGTAGTACCAACCCTCCCCACCCCCCCCCACCCCCCTTGGGGCATGTTGGAGCATGGCCATTGCTATAGGTGGCTTTCTCCCATTCCACACAAATCCAATAAGCATGCTCTGAAGCTGAGCGAAAACTGTTTTGGGCAAGGGTATGGGCAACATTTGCATGAGAAAAAGCACCCTGGGGACATTCATCTTAATTATATTGGCATGACCCAGCTACGTAAACATCGTTTTTGTCCAGATTTGTAAGTCCTTGCATACATCGGTCAACAGCGCAGGGTAGTTGCTAAAATATAGTGTCTCGAAGCAGTCGGTGAGCTGAACCCTTAAGTATTTAAGGGAAGACTTGGCCCATGTGAATGGAAAGGCACCACGTAGGGTAGAAGCCAGAGTCTCTGGAGAGTTTTATAGTTTTCAGACTTAGCAAAGTTTAATCTTAAAGTTGGATAACCTCCCAAAGAGCTGTAGTTCCCGCATCAGATTTGGCAACGAGACATTGGGGGTCCATGAGATGAAATAGGACATCATCAACGTAAGCTGATGGCTTATGTTCTGTTGTCCCCAATGTTATCCCTCTAATGTCTGGAGAAACTGCTCTAGAACCAGAGCAAAAAGGGGTGAGAGGGGGGGCACACCTGCCTCGTGCAATTCCGTATATGGAACCTAGAGGAGAAGAGACCATTAACCCTGACCTGAGCACTGGGGGTCATATATGAAGACGCGATCCATTGTAGCATACATGGACCTAGGTCCAAAGTTTCAAGGCTGCCTGAAGATATGACCAGTGTACACAGTCAAATGCCTTTTTGGCATCTGTGGATAAAATAAGATTGGGTACAGGGGCCTGATCAGAGCGAGCCCAGTGATTAAGCTGCATGGTCCAAATGGAGTTATCCCTAGCTTCCTGAAATAAATCCTGTTTGATCAGGTAATGTAATAGTCGGCGATACTTCAAGCAATTCACCAAGATCTTTGCAAAGATCTTGATATCCACATTAAGCAGTGATATTGGGCGATAGCTTTGAGGCAGGGCCGGATCTTTACCCTCTTTAGGAAGCACCATAATATGAGCCAACAGGACTTCTTGGGGGGGGGGGGGGGAATCGGGCTGCTGGTGGCAAAGAGTTGACGTATCTACATAAAGGGCTCAGCAGTAATGGGAGAAATTTGATGTAATGTGCTCTAGTATAGCCATCTGGACCAGGGCTTTTTCTGCTTGGCAATGACTTTATCGTGGCTGCAATTTCATGGGGAGAAATCGACGACTCCAGATCCGCCTGTTGCTCTGCTGTCAGGGAAGGAAGGCCCGCCGAGGCTAGATATTCGATAATGGCATGTAATTTAGATGCCCTAGCGGCTGGGGGAAGGTCCCCCTCCAAATTAGTTCTGCATAATGGTCACGAAACAGTGCACCAATTTTGGAACAGTGAAGAATAGTTTTGTCCAGTGGGGGCCAAAACTTGCGTATGGGAGTTTGGGCACGTCGCTTCCGAGGGGATGTAGTCAACATCCTGCCGCATTTGTTGCCATAGTATTTGTGTGATAGCAAAACGATCTACGGATGTGGCGGTCTAAAAGACGTGAGATCAACTCCCTGACCTCATTCAAGCAGTTAAGAACATCAGTAGTCCCATTGTGTTTGTGCTGAGGCTCCAGACTGTTGTAGAGCTGTCAATACCTGTCAGAAGTTCGCCTGCCTGTCCTTTTTAAAGTTTGGACCCCAGAAAAATGAACTCTCCTCTTACTACCGCTATGTGCCCCTCCCCTGACAACCTCCTCCCCAGTGTCTTCCGATGTGTTTTCTTTAAAATAATGCAAGATGTGTCAGCCACCATGGTGAGCACTGTGACCTCATCCAGCAGGTTTTCATTCAACCTCTAGGACAGTGGTTCTCAACTCCAGTCCTCAGGACCCGCCAACAGGCCAGATTTTAGGTATTACCTTGGGGAGATTCAGACAAGAATACTGCAATCACTGAGCAGCAAATTATATCACCTGTGATGTATTTCAGTTATCTTGCAAACCTGGCCTGTTAGTGGGTCCTGAGGACAGGCGTTGAGAACCACTGCTCTAGGAGTACACCCTGAGAGTTCCACTTAGCAAACTGAGCATGGCAGCGACCAGCACGTGATCGGAGATCGTGATGTTTCCGATCTCAGCCATCCACAGCAACTCGAGAGTATCATGGTACATGCACAGGAGATTTATATGGGTATTGACTTCATGTACCTTTTGAGTAGCAGCTAAAATCTGCAGCGCCTTGCGGAAATGTTTAAGGAAAGCATACGAGTGTACTGGGATGTGTCAAGGGGATCTAGGCTGATATTCAAAATGGCCCCCCCCAAAATCAGGAGGCCCTCCCAGAAGTCCGCCAGCCTCTCAAGGACCGTGTCCAGAAAAGTGAGATGTTGAGTATTGGGTGCATAGAGCGTTGCAAACATGAATGTCTGGTTAGCAATAACGCTTTACACAAAGCCATAGCGGGTGAGTCTATGCAGCTATCTGAGGGGTGGAAGGGATAGGAATTGTCGACAGCAATCGCCGCGACCCGGAATTTCAGGACTGGGGAGTTGCTTAAGAACCACTGGCTATAGAGATGTGTACGAAGCTTGGGAAGAGACTTCTATGTAAAGTTTGTTTCTTGTAGGAAAAGCACCTGGGCCCACAACCTTTTCAACTCCCACCACAATTTGTTGCATTTTTGTGAAGTGCAGAGACCCTCACATTGTAAGTCAGTACCTTAAAGTGGTTGTTAACCCACTTCTACTAAATTCTCCCATCCTCTCTGTACCATTATAATAAGTGTCCCTGTGCCTGTGTTATGTAAAAAATCTGCCGGGTTGTGTGTGTGTGTGTGTGTGTGTGTGTGTGTGTGTCTCCCGGCGCTCAGCTGACTGTCAGCTCTCTTTTCTCTCTGGCTCACAGCTCAAGTGGGCGGGGCTGAGCACTCCCACTGACATCAGCCGGGGAGGAGGGGAAGAGAGTCAGCTGAGCGGCAGGTGCCGTGCTCATATAGGTACAATCCGGTAGATTTTTTACATGGCACAGGGTTACTTATTATGGTACAGAGGGGATTACAGGATTTAGTAGCCGATATGAGAGCAGCAGGGAAGGGAGGGTAGAGGAGACAGACACAGGAGAGCAGGGCTGTAGATGAGGGAGGCACGTACTCTGACCACGGTGTCAGAGCTCAGAAGCCCTGATATATCGCGGTCAGCGTATAGGGGGGAGGGTATAGCCAGGTATTTTAGGTGTTACAGGGGTTCAAATTACACAGCACAAGCACTGTGCTGTATAACATGCTTTAAGGGAACAGGATCTTTTTCTTTTTTTTGTTAACAAACCTTTTAAGTGAAGCCATACCAGATACGAATAACGAGCCGACAGCTGTGCAATTCCAACAGACCAGGTGTTGGCGATGCGGTGCTGATGCACCCTAGAAAAAGGGGGGAGACCAAAAAAGGAAAAAAAAAAAAAAGGGAGAAAAAACGTACATCACAAACTATTAAAGTGTGTAATTAAATAACAAGCCAGATGGAGACTAACTAGTCCGGCACCAAAAACAGCTAGAGATCAGGCTCTGGGCAAAATTCCACATGGGATGGATCACCAGGCTCTGATCTGGTGCCCTGCAGGGGGCTTGAACCTGAGTAGGTAGGGCCTAATGGGGGGGGGGGACATAGGGAGATGTTGAAGCCTGCCCACCCCAACCTTTGTAGCAAAAGGACGGGGAACATTAATAGGTCACGGCTCTACAAAAGGTCAGAGCTTTACAAAATTGGATCATATTTGCTTCTTTATGTTTGTCTTTCAGCATATCATCTGTTTTGTAGGTCAATCGTTTTCCAATTGAAACTGACTTGAGTGTTGCAGTCAAATGAATTTTGAAACAGTTTTTTTTTTTTCATCTGCTTTCCCGTCAAGATCAGAATTGTTTAAACAATTTCAGTTGCATATGCATAAAGAAAACGGTTTCTTTTTCCTCATGAAATTTTTCACAACATAGGAAATTAATCAAATTATGAACTTTTACCTGTCCTTCAAACAGCATCAGTTTTCTCCTGAATCACTTTTATGCACAAAGCGGTCACAAATCAAATTAGTTTCACCTTGAAATTTAGATTCAGTTGATTCATATGATAAAAAAATCCCACTTTCCAAAGCCGGGCACTGTTTGATAAAAGTGGGTTGGGTCGATTCTTTTCTGTGAGAAATTAATTAATTTTTTCTCTAAACTGAAAGAAGCGTGATAGAACTGTTCCACATGGAGTGAGGATATCTCGAAACCCTCACCTTGCAGCAAAACCCTGTGAGGAGGTGCATGACAGTCCCAGCCTGGGCCCCCCACCAGACCATGCCCACCAACATGTCCCACTCCGCCTCCAGGGCCCATGATTGGAGCCCGGGCTGGGGCTGTCATTTATCTCCTCGCAGGATTTTGCTGCAATGTGTGACTTTTGGGACTTCCTTTCCCTATTGGATGATTTGAGCTGGAATGAGCTTGGTCCCTGTGGCCACGTCTAGCGGTTTGTCTTGCAAAAGAACCTGGCAAAGCCTTGAGTGGCACCTGTAATTTTTTTTGTGGGTCACAGTGAGAACTGTTCCACAACTAAGCCATGAAACTGCTGTATAATAATTCAAGTCAATGTTCTTTTGAATCGTGTGGTTTTTTTTTTTTTCTTAGAAAATCACAAAACTGGCGATGGTTAAGCCCATAGGATTGAATTAAATTTGCTATTGAAGCAACAGGTTTCAGAATGCAAGACATATTCAGATATTTTCCACACAATGCTTGTTGATGGATAATGCAATGCAGAAACATGGGCTTTGAGAATCTACCAACCATACAAGCTTTTATTTGTCCAACCAAACCTTTCTTCACCCCAGATATGTGCTTTCCTCCCATAAATTGTCACACAGTGCAGATTATTCCACTCTAAAGCCTCGTACACACAGTTTGATTGTTGGACGACCGATCGTCTGATTTTTGTCAAAAGGACGTGTGCGGGATTTTGTCTAGCATACGAACTATCCGCAAATTGTCGTTTGGCAAACATGAACGTAGTGACGTACTATGAGAGTATAGAGAGGAAGTTAATTTCTCAAGCGTCACCCTTTGGGCCCCTTCTGCTAATTTCACGTTAGTAGAAGTTTGATCGTACAAAACAAATGCATTTTAAAATACGTTTGGCATAACTACATGCAAAGCAGCTTCGTTATTATCCCATTATAGAAGATGAGACTTGACATTTCATCAATTGCTGTGTCATGAATGTTAATTCTAGATTCCGAGCAGTAGTTTACAAGACCGACCTCTGCCCAGTCGTTCCTTGATTCTGAGCACGCGTGTTTGTACTTTCGACTTTTGTGTGACGGATTTCTGTAATGACCATCTGAAAATCAGATGTTGAGTGAACATCAGACAAAAATGTTATAGTCTGCACATCCAGCTGATGTAAAAGTCAAATCGTCTGTTGAATGCACCATACTGCAACGATCCGAAAATTTGCAGACAGCTCATCTTCAGACTTTTCCCTTCTGATTTTCGTACCGTGTGTACGAGGCCTCAGTTAGTTATATTCTGTCAGTTTTTTTTTTTTTTTTTAAGTTCTTTGAAGATGTCTTTTCCAGTTACTGTGCATGCTATGCACTGATGCTAATTGTGTGACAGTAAATTCACTGTTGACACCATGAATGAATACTAAAAGTTGTGATGTATCACACACATCAGTTGATTCATCAAGTGTAAAATAATACACCTATAAATGTGTGGGGTTTTTTTTTGTTTTTTTTTCTACAATTTGATGAACCATATTGATTGCAACAGTATTTGGTATTTAAACCGATTTTACTTTTTTTGGTTATAACTCTTTCACTGCGTCCATCATATACTCCTTTATGAGCTCTCCATCAGTGAATGGCTTTCCTCTTTTAGCCAATGCATAACCTACTTTGTAACTGGCCCTGGTTAACCACTTCCCGCCCGGCAGGATTGACGGCCAGGCGGTGGTTTCGTTATCCTGACTGGGCGTCATATGACGTCCAGCTGGATAACATGCCGGCGTGTGTCCCTCTGACATAGCTCTTCCCCGATCATGATAAAGAGTGAAGTGAAATTCACTCACATTTGTCAACAGACGAGGTTGCGCGCCTGATGCGTGCCCCAGGAGGTGCGCACTGCAGTGATCAGGGATAGCGTGTCCCTCAGACATAGCCCATCCCCGATCAGGATAAACAGCCTTTGAAATTGGCTATTTACCAAGTGATCGGCTGTGTCCAAAGTATAAACACAAACGATGGTTTCCAGGGATCTCTCCTCTCTCCTCACACACCGATTGTGTGAGGAGAGAGAAGGATAGACCTGTGAGTTACAACTTTACTGTGCACAACACGCCCCCCCAATAAAGAGAACCTGTCACACAACCCATCTGGATCTGTCACAGCCCATCTGTCACACAGGCCGCCACCAGTACTGCCATCGGTACCACCATCTGCATCTGTCAAAGCCCATCTGTCAAACAGACCCGCCATCGGTACCTCCATCTGTAACGCCATCACTACCGCCACACAGGCCTGTCATCAGTACTGCCATAAAGTACAGTCACACAGGCCTGCCAATAAGTACTGCCATGTCTCAGTGGGTTTACACACATGAGAAGGTATATGTCATCCTTACCATGTCGGATGATGAGAGCAGCGGGGAGCTCCCATCATCTGATTCTGATTCGAAATACGAGCCAGTGGAGGATAGTGGATCGGAGTCAGAGGAGGAAAACGTCCCTCCTAAAAGAATAAGGAGATCAGGACCAAGATCTGAAGACCTGCCTACCACCAGCAGCACCAGACCCCAGGAAGAGGGAGCCCAGTACCAGTACTGGAAGTACACACCCAACCTGAAGAATCCTGTCCCAGTCCTACCTTACCGATGCCCTGGCAAACTTTTTATGGTTGCCTGCCAACTCCGGATCCGCTATAATCCCCCCTTTCACCGCACAGCCAGGTGTGCAGCCCAATACTACAATTTTTTTTTCCCAATTGGATTATTTTTATTTATTTTTCCCACAAGATTTGCTGCAGAATATGATGGACCAAACCAATCTGTATGCAGAGCAATTCATCCTATGCCCACATGTTCCAGTGAGGACATCTCACACTGGACGAATTTTAAATTGTTTTTGGGCCTTACGTTCAATATGGGGCTTACAAAAAAGAACAAACTCCATGCCTATTGATCCACCACATGCCCATATATTTTGCTGTCATGTCCAGGACAGGCTACGACATGATTATGCGTTTTCTGCACTTTAACGATAATTCGCAGTGCCCTCCCCGAGATCATCCCAGCCACAAAAAAATTGTACAAGATACACTCCCTAATAAATTCATTTTCCCAACGATTTGCTGAAGTGTTTATCCCAGACCAAAACATTTTGGGCGGACAAATCCCTTAGATGATTTAGTGACCGACTACACTTCAAGCAGTATATCCCAAGAGAGCCAGGTACGGGTTAAAATTTAATAAACTGTGTGATCGAGCCACTGGGTACGTGTACACATTCAGGATTTATGAAGGCAAAGACTTCCAGCTCCAGCCCCATGAGTGCCCCACATATATTGGAACCAGTGGGAAAATTGTCTGGGAGCTGACATACCCGCTGTTAGAAAAAGGATACATTTTATATGTGGACAACTATTATACCAGCCTGCCCCTTCTTCTCTTTTTTTTTTTTTTTTTTTTTTTTTCGCCACCTTTACCGTAAACAAACCCTGCCCTGCGGTACCTTCAAAAACGGAAGGGCTTCCCACAATCTATTGACAAAATTACAAAATGGAGAATCAGCATTCATGAGAAATGAGGAAGTGTTGGCCATGAAGTGGAGGGACAAGAAAGATGTCCACATCCTCTCTACCATCCACAATGATACCTTGGTGGAGATCCAGAGAAGAAGTGGCCCCTGTAGTAAAGCCTGAATGTGTCCACGACTAGAATTTGTACATGGGGGGGGGGATTTAAACAATCAGGTGCTACAACCCTATTTGTCAACCTGCAAGTCCCGTTATTGGTAGAAGAAAGTTGCATTTCATATGGCCCTGTTTAATTCTGTTTGCTACCAAAAAGCAACTGAAAACCAACAAATCACCTACCTCAAGTATATTGAAGACATTATCACTGCCCTGATTTACCAACAAGGACCTGTCCCAGGTAGCATTCGCTCTGATTGTGGGAGTCGACTTCATGAGCAGCATTTTTCCTTATAACATTTCCCCCACAGAATCCGGAAGAAGACGCCAAAAGCAATGCCGTGTATGCAGCAGAGGAGGAATTAGAAGAGATGCAAGTTATTATTGCCCCCGATGTCCCTCTGAACCTGGCCTGTGCATTGGAGATTGCTTCATAAGTTACCACACATACATTAGATATTGGTTCCCCTTCTTTTTAACAGAATGCCATTTCCCCATTTCAAATATCTGTGTGGATCATTTGCCTGCTACCATGTTTCTACCTTCGATGGTAACTGACCCTGGCCTGTTTACCAACGATGCCTTTGCCTGCCGTTTTAAACCACCTTTCTGACTTCCACGTGCACTGACCTCAGCCTGTTGATCGACCATGTTTTTGCCTGCCACTTGGACTGATCTTTTGCCCTTCCACTATAGTACACAGGGGTCTCGCATATGTGAGGGGCTTCAGAATAGCGTTCTGAGTATAGAAAACAAGTTTTTGGTTTTCGGTGTTCCCAGAACAGGGTCTTGTTGTCCGGAGGCTTCAAAAAGATTTGAGTGGGAGAAGCCTCTACCTCTGTCCCCCTGTCCTTAAGCGTGATGGTCCTTCCTGCTGCCTGGACCAATACTTTTGGCTGTGCTGACCATATTGCTGCCTGTAATGACCCAGGACTTTATGGACAATGTTTCTTCCTCCTGCCTTGACCAATACTTTGGCTGTGCTGACCATATCGCTGTCTGCTGCCTCTGACTATGGACCGTAATTCTGCCTAGACATCTCTGCCTGCTACCTGGACCAATGCTCTGGCTGTGCTTTGGCTGTGCTGACAGTATCTCTGCCTGTACTAACTATGGACAGTATTGCTGCCTGGACGATTGCTTTTGCTGTCGCTGACCACATCCCTGCCTGCTGCCTGGACCCATGCGCTCCTCTGTGGACCTCTGCACTACTAAAACCACAGGTAATCCTTTTGTTATTTGGTATGTACATGCTATGTGTTAGAAATATGAAGGGCTTTCAAAAATGTGATCGGTAGTCAGAAAATTATATGTGTAATTTATGCTCCTAGAACACCTGGAGGTGCTACTTGGATGTTGGGCCTCTGTATGTGGCCAAGCTGTGTAAAACTGTCACATGTAGTATCGCTATACTCAAGGGGGGTAGCAGAATGTATTTTGGGGCGTCATTTTTGCTATGTACATGCCGTGTGTTGTAAATATCTTATCGATGGACAACTTTGTGTGTTAAAAAGAAAAAAAATTAGTGTTTTTAATTTTTTTTTCTACATTTTCCAAAAACTTCTGGGGAAAAAATGAACCGTTTAAAAGACTCATGCCTCATAGATTATGCGTTGAGGTGTTAGCTTTCCAAAATGGGGTCATTTTGTGGGCAGTTTCATTGTCCTGGTACTTCAGGGCCTTCAAAAGTGTAATAGGTGGTTGAGAAATTAGATGTATAATTTATGCTCGTAGAACGCCTGAAGGTGCTACTTCAATGTTGGGCCTCTGTATGTGGTATTGCCATACTTAATTTTCCCAAGAATTGTGAGAAAAAATTACAACTTCAAAAAACTCACCATGCCTCTTACTAAATACCTTGGACTGTCTACTTTGCAAAAAGGGGTCATTTGGGGGTATTTGTACTTTTCTGACTTGTTGGGGTCTCAAGAAATTAAATAGGCTGTCAGTACAAGGTATGATCAGATATGATCAATTTTCTGTGATTGGCACCATAGCTTGTAGACTCTATAACTTTCACACAGACTAATATCCACTAATTTGGGTTATTTTTTTTACCAAAGATATATAGCAGTATAAACTTTGGCCCAAATTTATGAAGAAACATAACTTATTTGCAAAATTTTACAATGGAAACTCAAGTCCTGTGTGTGTGTGTGTGTGTGTGTGTGTGTGTGTTTTTTGTTTTGTTTTGTTTTTTTTTTTTTTTTTGTTTTTGTTTTTTTGGTTTTGTTTTGTTTTGTTTTTTTCTTTTTAATTTGCGCTCTTTTTTTCGCTTATCACAAAACAATAAAAAACCCAGCAGTGATTAAATGCCACCAAAAGAAAGCTCCATTTGTGAGAAAAAAATTATAAAAAATGTGTTTGAAAACCGTGTAGCATGACTGAGTAATTGTCATTCAAAGTGTGAGAGCACTGAAAGCTGAAAATTTGGTATGGGCAGGAAGGTGCATAAGTGCCTGGTATTGAAGTGGTTAAAGCTTCCTTTTTCACTTGCGTTTTTGGGAAAGCAAACTGGGTTGCATCAAATTTTTTCGAATGTTGTGTTCCTGTGAATTTAGAAAAAAAAAATGTTCAGGTTAAGCCTCATAGTGCTGACACAAATTGTACTCATTGAAAACTGCAACAGTTTTGTTGCATATGAGAAACAAGGCTTTATTGCTTGCTTGTACAAAATGGTACTTTTATGCTCCATTGTTCATTAAACAAGCGGCACTCACTGTCAACTTTTTTTTTTTTTTTTTTTTTTTTCCTTCCATAACTGAACGAAAAGATATGAGAGTTTTATTCTTGCATCAGAATCTACATCAGAGTCCTCTTTTTATGTCAAAGTTCCCTCCTTACCCGTACAACTGTATCCCCATCAGAGTTTCCGTTCACATCTGTGTCCCTATCGGAACCTTTCCGCACATCTGTGTTCCACATTGGAGACTCAGTGCCCCTCCGTGTCCCAATGGCACATTTATGTCCAGCACATTTGCCTCCTACATTGATGTATTTTACTACTGTACTGCAGGCTGTATGCGGAGGGAAACACTAATTTAACAGCAGGCAGAAGGTGCTGCCTGATGTATTTGTTTGCTAGGATGCCAACGTGGTGGCGCTGGGGGGTGGGGGAGCGGCTTTGTCTGCTGCTTGCAGGAGCTTGCCCAGAATACTTGCCAACAGCTGCAGGGTTTGTAGAAGTAAGCAGACTGGCAGTGCAAGTATCCGAGAGCTGTGCTGTAGGCTGGAGAAAATGTACAATTGGGCTGAATGTGGCCTGTGGGCCGGACTTTGGAGACCCCTGCTCTAGAGTTAAAGCTTTGGACTGCCTCTAAATTCTTCCAAAATTTTTCGAAAGATTTAAAAACATCCTGTGCATAGCTACGTAGTGTCAAAGCAAAGCTTGAAGTGTGTAAAAAGAAATTGGTAATGCAACATGTAATAACCAGAAGATAAGGAAACCGTATTCGTTGCTATGGGCTGTTTTGGTTTTTCTGAGAATCTCAATTTTTTTGGGGGTGTGGTGAGTTATGATTTCTGACTACTAAACTATAACTTGATTTCCAACACTGGTTTGGCTGTTCTTTTTGTAGTAATAGTTTCTTTTCCTTGCAGGTTCTTGGTGGATTCCCAGGTCTCTTCGGTTGTCATGGTTTACAAGCACAACAGCACAGGAACTTATCACTGCATGAGTATCTAAGCATGGATCTTCTTAAAGATGCTGGCATCTCCATCCCTAAAGGCTTTGTTGCAAGAACGCCAGAAGAGGCTTATACTGTAGCTAAAGAAATAGGTATGGGTTTTCTGGTGTCAAAAGGGACAAAACTTTATTTCAAAGTTGGGAGTTAGCTGTTTAAATAAGAGGCAATTTATGAGTATGTGAAGTACACCTCATGGAAATTATTGTCGACTTCACATTTTAACAGGCGAACAATTCAAATAATGACTACAAATAAAGGTAAACAAATGAAACATTTATATGACGTATCAGTTCTCATAATCGAAATTAACAAAAATTCAGATCTGTCACATGTAGAAAGTACACTAATGCATTTCCAACCACTTCCTTTTCATGAGATTAGTGTCAGGTGTTCCAGATTAGATGCCAACAATTAGAACCCCTTTACCTAAAACAAGATACACCTACATACTGTGTTTACAGCAGCCTTTGTCAACCTTTTTACCCCAGAAGAACCCCTAAAATAATTTTCAGGTCTTGGGCGAACCCTTACTTAACTACTTGTCCTCCAGATGACCCCCCCCCCCCATTAGACCTTTTTTTTGCATTGCGGCACTGCGTTACCACAGCTTAAAAAACCCCTAGGAACCCTAGTTGGGAATGGATGATTTAGTCTCCGTTCACATTTCCGCATTCCGAATCGGGAGCGGAATCGCCGCGATTTGCAATAGCGTCAAATTGCGGGACGCCCGTGCTTTTCTCGTCAGTTTCAAAAGCACCCCAAGCGTGGCGCACTTTTCCCACAATTCGTCAGGCGACAATCGCAGTAAAATTGCGTGAACAGAATCGTGGGACGCCTCTTTTGGGTGACTGGCGTCCTGCATTCTATTTGCACGATTTTACCGCAGTTGTCGCCCCCATATGCCAAGATGTGACTGGAGCCTTAGAGTCTCTTTTGTTATTGAGGTGTGTGATGTCACCTTGCCATGATCAAAGGAGCTCTCTAAGGCTCTAAGGAGGGTGGGGGAGGGGGTGAAAGATTACAGATGCAAATTAATCTGACATAGCATGTAAAACCAAATTATTTAAAATCTTTCATTCCACTGTAACAATATACTCTACAAGTGGCATATAATCTGAAGCACACTAGCAAATCCATGAAAGAATAGCTCAAAACGAAAAAATAGTAGGTTATAGCCTGGCCTAGTAAAGTGTGATTTGATTCCCATTGAAATGGGCAATTCATGCAAGGATACCCACAAACGTTTTGGATGAATTGTCCAAAATTTCATTCAGTTTATGTCAGACTGGTGAACATGAACTGTATAGTCTGCAAAATTGATTTGCTCAAGGGGATCAGCTTCCAAGACAAAGGGTGTACTTCCTTTATCCACATTACACCATAATACTAATTTATATTTTTGTTGAAAATCAACAATTTCCATGGGTTGTACTTAATTTTTCACAAGACTGTACTTCTCTTTAGCAATTGTTGCTGGTTATTTAGTTGTTGATTTGATAGTTTGATTGTCGGTGAGAATGAAACTTTATTAGGCTATTTTATTTTCTCCATCAACAGAAATTACTTTAAGAAGTTAGCGGGAAATGGGTATTTCTTTACGGAACTGGCTTCCGGGTTTTGCAGTCTTTCAAAGTGGGAGTGCTGTGTGTCATCTTATCCTAATTTCTATAGATATATTTCCCACATCGACACACATAAAGGACATGAAGATGAACTGCCATTTGTACTGGCAGGTGGTAGGAACATGGTGTCTATGTACCCTGAAATGTCATCTGAGTCGGGCAACTTTTCATAGGACAGCGGAGTACCTTAGCCCTATGTATTCTCCGTGTCCCACTCCTTTTATACTAGTTATTTTTTTTTTGGTTGAGTTATGTGGCAGGCTACCAACAGAATTCCAGCTCAAGTATGTGCCCTGCTCTGGATTGTAATTGTAAATCTAATATTGTAATGATGAATGTCATTTAAACGTTACTTGAATGTGATTCCATGTTGAACAGATTTCAGAAGTCTTGAACTTACCTTTTGTAACCTTCTGTGTCTTTGCTGCTGGCAATCTCCTGAGTGTAATTTTGTTCCAGACCTAAGCACATTTAGTCCTGGTGGCTCTATAGCTTAATCTATCTAACCCATTTATACTTAATGAATTGCACCTTTTGTGAATTAAAATTGCATTATGATTTTTGAGGCCTCATGGGAGCAAAGCCACATGACCTGAAAAAGCGTTTTTTTTTTTTTTTTTTTTTTCTTTTTTTATTAAGGAGAGCAGCATTCCACAGTTTGCTAGCAGGTGCAATGAGTGCCATAGCATGCTTATATGTAACATATAGATCCACAGATCTCTGCAAGTGTTTTTCTTTTGAGGGATTGGTCATTGAGAAAAATTGTCAGATTTGCTGTTGGTCTCTCACCGGACCTATTCTGTGCCTTAACATAACCACAGACTTATTGTTGGTGTTCCAAAGGTTCTGTAAATACTGACTTTCTGAAAATCTGTGCATAATGAATGCTTATGACTGCTGATAGTGGTCTTTAAAGGACAACTGTACCTGACAATGTCTTTGATAGGTTAGATTTTCAACACAGTCTCCATAGTCACAGACTCAAATGGGTTCTCCATATGTTACTATGGAGATTGTAGTAAAAGGCCCAGACCACAGGCTCTGTCCCTTACCCCCCCCCCCCCTCCCCCCCCCCATGTTCCCTAAACTTATGCATGCTGATGTGAAATTGCCTAACTTTTTTTTTTTCGTGTTTTGCTTTTCTTCTTTTTTTTTTAATTTCACTTCCCCTCTTGTAAGGCATCATCACTATTGCCTTCAGGGAATTTCCATACGTAAACTATGAGATCTTGCAGTATCGTCATACTGCACATGCATGAAATGAAGTGTACAACATTGTGCGCTTCATCATGCACATGCGCGGTATGACACAACAGGCATCTGTTTTTGGGGGGCGCGGTACTTCTCATGGAGATCTCGCAGGAGGAAGTAAATCTGTACAATCTTCATAAAGTAAGTTAACAAACTTTTTAAGATCAGTAGGAGTAGGTTAGAATCATTTGATATACAATGTTGAATATATATATTTTTACTATAGATATGCTTTAGGGGCAGTTCACACTGGTGTTTTGCTGGTCACAGCAAGGACACACAATTTTTTTGTTTTTTTTTTCTGTGTCTTATTCACACTGTAATGCAGCAAGCTTTGATAAAATGCAGACATGTTGCATTTTATCATAGCGCGGTGCACAGAATCGCATGTCGTTGTACAGCAGCCCAGCGAGCTGTTGAACACTGACAAGAATGAAACTTTTGTACACTTCAAATAAAGTTCAGTGTTTAAAAAATAAATTAAAAAAAGCTGTGTGATGCGCTAAATCGAACAACACCCCGCCCCCTTCCACAGTCAGAACAGACTCCGTTATAATCTCTTAGTGTGATCAGGCCTTTAATGACCAGCATTCCATGGCTAGGTTTTATATTGTTATATTGAATTTTTACTGATGTCACTCTCATCCCTTTCTATTATCGTCTGTTTTGTTTGTTCTAGTTACACAATTGTGCATTGTAGCAGGGAAAATAATTCACTTATTATAATGCTTGCCACTAATTGACAGAATATGCTAAATTGGTATGGCATCTCCAGATACGTTGTCTTCTATGAGGGAACTTGAAATGAAATGTGCTGAGGCCTGGCTATTTTTATCCCGAGCAGTGGATCTTGTTTCAGCTTCTTGACACAGGAATAGTGATTTAGATTTCCAGTGGAGATAATTGTTTTGTCTTTTCTGAGCATTTGATGTTTAAAGCTTTGCAATTTCCACAAGTTCCCATGAGCTGGCTGCAGTATTGTAGAGGTCTCTGCTGATACATACCAAGTTAATGTTTTTATGACCTTTTCATAGCTTGTAGAAACAAAATAGTAAACAAATTGTTACCCTAGCTCCACTGCCAATATAAAAGTCCACGAACTGTGATCCGGTGCTCCAGCCAGGATGTTCAGGCCCCACAGATACGATACTTAAACTTGGTTGCCAGCTTTCCTGATTTAAAGGGGTTGTAAAGGTTCATGTTTTTTCACCTTAATGCATCCTATGCATTAAAGAGGGAGTCCACCTAAAAAAAAAAAAGTATTAAGAGCCAGCAGCTACAAATACTGCAGCTGCTGACTTACCTGTCCTGGAGTCCAGCGATACCGAAGCCGATGAATTGCTCGGCTCTTGGCTGCTGCTGCTGCGTCCTAAGTGGTCCCCGCTATGTCCTGGGACCTTGTGTGTTTCCTAGGAGACAGCGGGGGGGGGGGGGGGGGTGCGGGAAGGGGCGTGACTCCCGCGGAAGTCTATTCCAGGAAGTGGGTGCAAATACCTGTATTAGACGGGTATCTGCACCCCCCTCCCCCTAAAAGGTGCCAATTGTGGCACCGGAGAGGGGGAGAAATCAGATGAGTGGAAGTTCCACTTTTGGGTGGAACTCCGCTTTAAGGTGAAAAAACACCTGGCAATGATGCCCCCAGCCCCCCTGTTTACTTACCTGAGCCTGTTCACCTGCCGTGCACGTCCCTTGGCATCCTCTTCTCCATGGAGTCTGGACGTTGATTGTATAGATAGGATAGATAGGATAGATTGATAGCACGCTGCCATTGGCTCACGCTGCTGTTAATCGCATCCAACGACGCGGCCGCCGGGGGGGGACCGAGTCATACACTCAGTGTCTATGGACGTAGCATGTATGACAGGGAGCGTGCCCGCAAGCTAACCCCCTCGGGATAGAGCTTCCCAAAGGGAGGTTAGCTATTGCGGGCAGGAGCTGAGACAGCTGCCGAGGGACCCCAGAACAGGAGGATCGGGGCCACTCTGTGCAAAACAAACTGCTCAGTGGAGGTAGGTATAACATGTTTGTTATTTTAAAAAGTAAAAAAAATGAACCCATACAACCCCTTTAGGTGTGATGGTAGTATGTCTCTGTACTCTGCTCTTTCCCTTCTTTTTTTTTTTTTTTTTTGATCTAGCTGTATAGAGCAGATCCAAGTGGTAGGGTGGCTAGGCAAGTTACTCCCCTGGTACTCTGAGTGCCCGATCACATGTTTAACATGTTTTTGATGCTTTCCAGTGCATTTTTGTGGTGGGTTTTTTTTTTTTTTTTTTTTCTGAATGCATTCCAGATGCTTTACTTTTCCCTAAAGTTGGAAAACTTAGAACCTCTTGTCAGTTGCAGTTGCCCATTTGAGAGATTTTCTCTCACTTACTGACTGGAAGTCAGGTAAAGGGGGACACAGACCGTAATGAAAAGCAGATTACATTTCTTCTCTTGATTTGTGTAGCCCCTCACTTTTTGTTCCAGTGACATTTTTTTATAATAGCACTTAGATGGCACAGCAAGCCAAGTACTGCTTGGCATTGGAACTGCATTGAAGGGGATTTTTTTTCTAGCTTTAAAGCGGAACTTTAATCAGAAAAATCCTGCTAGATGACTTCAGGCTGGCCTCTTTTGCAGGTATAGCTATGTAAAACATTAAAAATAAGTGCCTATACTGTTTAAAATCCAGTAATACACTGTCTTACCCTGCTCTGCACATGCTCATTTGCTCTATTTTGAGACACTCTGACGACTTTGTAGAGGCCGATCTACTGACAGCCTAATGATTTACTGTTCTTCAGGGGCTCTGGGCTTAAGCAAAATGGCAGCCTCCAGCTAGAAGAAACAGGAACACTGTTGGAGGCAATTTACAGCACACACTCCTTTTGGTAGCATAATTATTAATGTGGAATGTATACTCACTGGCCACTTTATTAGGTATACCTTGCTAGTACAGGGTTGGACCCCGTTTTGAACTGCCTTAATTCTTCATGGCATAGATTCAACAAGGTGTTGGAAACATTCCTCAGATTTTGGTCCATAGTGACATGCTAGCATCACACAGTTGCTGCAGATTTGTCGGCTGCACATCCATGATGAGAATCTGCCGTTCCACCACATCCCAAAGGTGCTCTATTTGATGAGATCTGGTGACTGTGGAGGACATTGGAGTACAGTGATCTCATTGTTATGTTCAAGAAACCAGTGGTGAGATGATTTGAGCTTTGTGACATGGTGCATTATCCTGCTGGAAGGAGCCATCAGAAGATGGGTACACTGTAGTCATAAAGGGATGGACATGGTCAGCAACAATACTCAGGTAGGCTGTGGCATTTAAACAATGCTCAGTTGGTACTAAGGGGCCCAAAGTGTGCCAAGAAAATATCCCCCACACCATTATACCAACATCTCCAGCCTGAGCCATTGATACAAGGCAGGATGGATCCATGCTTTCATGTTGTTTACATCAAATTCTGACCCTACCATCTGAATGTCGCAGCTGAAATCGAGACTCCTCAGACCAGGCAACGTTTTTCCAATCTTCTATTATCCAACTTTGATGAGCCTGTGCGAATTGTAGCCTTAGTTTCCCATTCTAGCTGACATAAATGGCACCTGGTGTGGTCTTCTGCTGCTGTTGCCCATCTCCTTCAAGGTTTGATGTGTTATGCATTCAGAGATGATATTCTGCATACATTGGCTGTAACGAGTGGGTATTTGAGATACTTTTGCTTTTCTTTCATCTCAAACCAGTCTGCCCATTCTCCTGTGACATCAGCAAGGCATTTTTGTCCACACAACTGGAGCTCATCAGATATTTTCTCTTTTTCGGACCATTCTCTGTAAACCCTAGAGATGGTTGTGCAAGAAAATGACAGTAGATCAGCAGTTTATGAAATGCTCAGACCAACCAGTCTGGCACCAACAACCATGCTATGTGTAAAGTCGCTTTCTTCCCCATTTGGTTTGAACTTCAATTCGTCTTCACCACGTCTAGATGCCTAAATGCATTGAGTTGCTGCCGTATGATTGGCTGATTAGCAAATTGTGTTGCGAGCAATTGAGCAGATGTACCTAATAAAGTGGCCGGTGAGTGTATGTTCCTTGCTAAAGAACATTATTTTTTTATCAAGTTATGGGTAAAGTTCTATTTTAAGGTAGAATACCCTTTTAAGTCCATCCCACTGTGATACGCTTCACCAACTAGACCCTCTTCTTTTTTTTTTTTTTTTTTTTCAAATAATATATGTATGAATGTTACTGAATAAGTAAATGGTATTTTAGGGATTTATTTTTTCTTCACGTAAATAGATAACCGTTTTAAAGTTTGTTCTCCTCTCTCTTTTATTTCTTCAAGGTTCAAAGGATTTGGTAGTTAAAGCACAAGTGTTGGCTGGTGGTCGAGGCAAGGGAACTTTTGAAGGTGGCCTTAAAGGAGGAGTGAAGATTGTATATTCGTAAGTCATGACTTGATAAGCTTGAAGGTTCATAAACTACAGCTGTCTTCCCTCTGTAACTCCTTTTAAAGGGTTAGTTCACATCCTCAACAAAACCTCCACATGCATTTCAGCATCCTCAGCTCATTACATGCCACTGCTTCTTTTCTACTCCATTTTCATAGGACATGTGCAGCCCCTTCCGCAAAAATTCCCAGGTAGCCAAACCCCCTCTGTCCCGTCCTGATAGTAGGATTGACTAGAGGTTAGACGAGCACTCTGGCTTGTTCAAACGGCATGCATGTGCAGTATGCTCTCCCTTTGTCTAACAACGGTTAGGTTCAGCGTTGTGTAAGAGCTGATGCTAAATTGTCAGAACAAGCCCTTGATGAAACGGGGCTTGTGAGCCCCTGGAAAGCATTAGCTTCTCAACTTTCCATCATATCATTTAAAAAAAAAAATAAAAAAATAACACTAAAAAGTTCAGAAATTAGACTACCTCTTCTTGTCCACTCAAGACGTCCAGCGTTTCTAATATACACTTACTTTTCTTTTGGTTCAAAAACAATAAAAATTAATAAAACCTATGCCAGTCCTGCAGTCCGCATAAGACCTGTTGGTAGAATCCTTAGCATCTGTGATTTGAAGGCCCGCCTCTCTCGCTTCTTGCTGTGGTTCTACCACCTGGCCGCTACATCAGAAGTGTTTCCCTTGCAGGATAGCTAAAATTTCCAGATGCAATGGCAAACTCCTAGTTTCTCTGGCCTTAATGGGGAATCTACAGTGTTTTGCACATATTTTCTTTCATAAGGCCTCATGCACAAATGAGTGTTTGAAATTGTGCTCTGAATGCCTTTCACTCCTGGCAGGAAAAAGCAGTTTATTGCACACGTGGTTAGACTTCTCAAGCGTTTGAACGTTTTTGGATTGCATTGACCAGAATAATTATTTATTTTAGCCATTGAAATAAATGAACACTCAAGTGCTAGCATTTAGGCGTGGCAACCACTTTTTTTTTCTGTTCAAAAGCTCCTGTTCTGAATGCACTGGTGATTTTTTTTTTTTTCTTCTGCCTTTAACCCCTTTACTGCCAGTTCAGTACATTGTGCGATCTGCACTGCATTCGATTCGCTAGAGACCAGGTGAGAAATCTGGGTTCTTTTAGAGTTGTTAAGGCAGAAGGTTTTTCTTTCTGTCCCCTATGCGATGGAAAAAAGTTTAGTAAAAATATATATATTTTTTTTCTTTTTTAAATTGCAAAAAGTTAGTTACATCCAAGCACATAAAATTCCCCCCAAAACGTTTTTGAGGCCCCCCTCAATTGCCAAAAACATGCAGGTATAAATGTAAACCCAGACGCCGGGGCCGTCTACACACGAAAACATTGATAGACGCATGATACATTTTGCTGTGCATTCTGGAGTAAGAGCAATCATTTTATCACCAGACCTCCTGCGTAGCTCTAAACTGATGACCTATAGGGACTTAAAGCATTGCCTATGGAAAATATAGGGTAATGAAGTTTGTGGCCATTTCATGGACGCATGCAATTTTTTGGTTTGACATATTTGGTATCTACTTATTCTGCACAACCTCATATTTTTTTAGATATTTTTACCAAAAATTTGGATTATTGTATTGCATCTGTGTTCCCTAAAATTAACTTTAGTGTATTTTTTAACAGAAATTTTGTTTCCTACATCTTTGCGCTGATATTGTGTAACATATAAAATTGGAACTACCACCATTTCATTCTCTAGGGCAGGGGTATGCAATTAGCGGATCTTCAGCTGTTGCAGAACTATAAGTCCCATGAGGCATAGCAAGACTCTGACAGCCACAAGCATGACACCCTGAGGCAGAGGCATGATGGGACTTGTAGTTTTGCAACAGCTGGAGGTCCGCTAATTGCTTATCCCTGCTCTAGGGTATCTGCTTTCAGATAATATATGATGTTTTGGGGGTTTTATGCAATCTTCAGGGCTAAAATGTTTTTTTTAAACATACAGTTGATATAGTTTACATACCCACTGGTAAAATGTCAGGTTTCTGTGATGTAAAAAAAATAGACAAAGATAAATAATTTCAGAACTTTTTCCATCTTTTAACCATTTGCCGACAAGCTGGCTCGTCTGCGTAAATCGCCGTAGGTGTACGTCAGGCTCGTACACTGCGATCTGTAGGCATGCACGCACTTCCATTGGCCAGCGGGGGAGCCAATCTGCGGGTCCGGCGGACTCTATGTCCGCCGGCCGCCCACAGTCGTTCCCCGCAGTGACAAAACAGGGATCTGCCTGTGTAAACAAGGCAAATCTCCGTTCTGACAGGGGAGATCACACAGATGATGTCTTTCCCCATACAGTTAGAACACACAGTGAGGGAACACATTTAACCTCTTGATCGCACCTGATGTTAACCCTCTCCCTGCCAGTGTCATTAGTACAATAGCAGTGCATATACTTCACACTGATTACTGAAGTAATGTCACTGGTTTCCAAAAAAATGTCCGTTTTAGGTGTCTCATCTGTCTGCCTCAATGTTGCAGTCCCGCTAAAAATCATTAATCTCCGCCATTACTAGTAAAAAAATTTTTTTTACTATCCAAAGTTAAAACCACAAGGGTATAAGATTTAATAGATGGAAAGATGATAAATTACTGAAGGTCCGCTTTAAATGGGAGTCAGTACACAACTGGCATCATTTTTAAAGTACCGCTGATTAACCCCATATAAAGTTCAACTGTTCCAGTAGGTCTTTCCTGACATTTTCTTAGTCGCATCCTACAGCAAAAGCCCTGGTCCGCAGAGAGCTTCCAAAGAATCAGAGGGATCTCAATGTTAAAAGGCATCCGTCAGGAGAAGAGTACAAAAGAAATTCCAAGGCATCAGATATACCATGGAACACAGTGAAGACCGTCATCAAGTGGAGACAATATGGCACAACAGTGACATTACCAAGATCTGGACGTCCCTCCAAAATTAATGAAAAGATGAGAAGAAATCTGGTCAGGGGGTCTGCCAAGAGGCCTACAGCAACATTAAATGAGCTGCAGGAATATCTGGAAAGTACTGTCTGTGTGGTACATGTGACAATCTCCCGTATTCTTCATATGTCTGAGCTATGGGGTAGAGTGGCAAGACAAAAGCCTTTTCTTATGGAAAAAAAAAACATCCAAGGTTGACATTTTTGGCCGTAATTCCAAAAGATCTGTTTTGCGCAAAAACCCTGCACATCACCAAAAGAACACCATACCCACAGTGAAGCATGATGGTGGCAGGCTCATGCTTTGGGGCCATTTTTCTTCAGCTGGATCAGGGGCGTTAGTCAAGATAGAGGAACTTATGAACCATTCTGAATACCAGTCAATATTGGCACAAAACCTTCAGGCTTCTGCTAGAAAGATGAACATGAAGAGGAACTTCATCGTTCAGCATGACGACGACCCAAAGCATACATCCAAATCAACAAAGGAATGGCTTCACCGGAAGAAGATTAAAGTTTTAGAATGGCCCAGACCTGAATCCAATCTGTAGGGTGATCTGAAGAGGGCTGTGCATAGGAGATACCCTCGTAATCTGACAGATTTGGAGTGTTTTTGCAAAGAAGAGTGGGTAAATATTGCCAAGTCAAGATGTGTCATGCTTATAGACTTATACCCAAAAAGACTGAGTGCTGTAATAAAATCAAAACGTGCTTCAACAAAGTATTAGTTTAGGGTGTGCACACTTAAAGTAGTTGTTTACCTCCCATTGTCACTTTTACCTATAAGTAAGCAACCTTATAGGCTTAGCTATAGGTACTGTAAATATCTCCTAAACGTGCGCTCTGTAGGAGATGTGTACCTTGTAGTGCGCCGATGATGTCATCGGCACATGCGCTGTGACGAAACGGCCACCGGTGCTGTTTTTTCACTAGCAAGAGCCGTGACTGATGACTCCCGCGTGCATGCGACTCCTGCCAGTCAGAGCCGGACTCCGCGGCCCCGGAAGGAAGTGGGGGCGAAGATGCGGCGACAGTGCGGGCTTTGTTTGCAGGTAAGTGCCACATAATGGGTTAGTATGCATGCATACTAGCCCAATATGCTTTTACTTTGCAGGGGAAAAAAGAGGAAGTAAAACCCATTAGGGTTTACTTCCTCTTTAAGCAACCATATTTTATTTTTTTTATTTTTTACTTAACCCCACCTAAAAGATTTCAGTTTGTTGTTCAGCTGAGTTGTACAGTTTATAGGTCACATTAAAAGTGGAGAAACTCCTGTAATGATTTATCTTTGTCTCACTTTTTTACATTACAGAAACCTCACATTTTAACAGGGAAGTGAAGACTCGCTGTGTGTGCGAAAAACACAAAAACTCAGGCTGTGAAAGAGTCAAATGCTCCTCTTCTAATATGCCTGTAAATACTTATGTGTCCATGAACATGTAGAATAGTCTAGAGGTGCTTTAACAGACTTTTAAAAAAAAAAACAAATAAAAATAAAAAGTCAAGCTCCTGTAAAGGCATTTTTTTTGAAACCCCTGTGTGCATGAGCCCTTATGGTCACACAAAGAATCGAATATTTTTTAGTTGGATAAAAAGTAAAGGTTTCTGAAGGCAGTTGGGGGACTCTGCAGCAGACTTGGTGGCCCTATAGGGAAAGGGGTTTCTGGAGGGAACTTGGGGCAACTGTTGAGGGATGGGGTCTCTAGAGAGGCTGGGGCTCTATCAGCACAGTGCCCTCCATGTGAGAGAATGGAGGGCACTGTGCTGGCTGGAGGCACTGTTATGAGCACTGTGTGGGGCTGGAGGCTCTGCAGAAAGCCAGGGTGGCACTGTGGGGCCTGAGGGCACTGAGAGGTTGAGGGCACTATGGGAGCTGGGAGGCATTGTGGGAGGTTAGGGTATCTGCAGCTGCTCTGGAGGCTTGGGAGGAGGAAGGCTGCAGCCCAGCAGTGGGCCCATGGCTTAGTTGTTGAGAACCTCTGTTCCAGTGTATGTATACATACATACATATGTACATATATCTTAACAGCTCATACTAAAATCTGAATGATTCAACCTCTGCTAGGTAGTAAACTTGTAGTGTTCTGGGAATCCTGTCACGGATGCATTCTGTATTAAATATTTATTTGTAAAACTATTTTACATACGAGCCTTTTCACACTGCTATTTTTAGCACCACTTTATCATCGTTTTAGCAGCGCTATTTGGCTGATAGTGGGGCGGTTTTAACCCCCACTAGCGGCCAAAAAAGGGTTAAAAACGCCCTCAAAACGCTGCTGCAGCAGCGGTACGGCGGCACTACCCATTGATTGGGCAGGGGCGCTATAGGAGCGGTATATTCACCATGCCTAAAGCTCTGCAAAGAAGCTGCTTGCAGGACTGTTTGTGATGCCCTGCCAGCACAGCGCCCAAATGTGAAAGCATTTGGGCTTTCACACTGTGTTTGCAGCCGAGGTTTATTTTGGGCGCTTTACAGATGCTATTTTTAGAGCTAAAGTGCCTGAAAAAGTATATCGGTTTGGCGGTGGTGGTTTTCAATCTAGCATTTTTAGCATACATTTCTTAAGCATCAGACACCCGCTTCATTACAATTAGGCTTCTCTAGACACTTGTACAGTTCAGCCATCACGGGTAAATAAGACAGATTTTCATATGCACCATCACTTCAGTGTTGATTTTATAAGTGCAATTCTTCCGCACATAAATGGTTTGATATTGTCGTTGAAAATGTCATAGCTGCAGAGTTTATAAAGGTAACCGTGTGCTGAATGCATTCTATCATGCTCAGATTTTCATCTGTCCTAGAACGAAGAAATGAAATTGAAGCAAGGTGACAGGCTGTTAAAAAATGCAGTATATGTCTGTTTTATTTCACAGTTTGCTCCACTCCTTCATTTTCCATTTACTTCTCCTTTTTAGTCCAGAAGAAGCCAAAGACATTTCCTCACAGATGATTGGAAAGAAGTTGTTTACGAAACAGACAGGAGAAAAGGGCAGGATATGTAACCATGTGTTCATCTGCGAGCGCAGATATCCCAGGAGAGAGTATTACTTCGCAATTACCATGGAAAGGTCATTTCAAGTGAGTTGCAGTATTCTCCTAAACTGTGGAAGCTGTAAGGAGGGGTTTTTGGTGCAGAGAACCTTCACTTTTTACCTTTTTAACTGTCTGATAATTTTATTTTTTACTGTATTATAGACTGTATGTGCTTTAACTAATGATTTTCATAGATCCATGAATGGTTTTAGGATTTTAAATGTGTATTTTATGTTACGTATACATATCTAATATACTCAAACACTTAATTCAATACTAACCTATAAAATAAAACTCTAGACATTTTGTTAACTTTTGTTATAGAAAGAGTGGAGAATATTGTACGCCAGCTTCCTAGCAATTGATGTCTTGTCCCCAGACCCATTCTGTTGCTGGCTGGGAGATTCCCCCGCCCAGAGCTGACTGTAAAGAAAGGGGCCAGGGATACTAGGGCTGACATTATTGCCCAAATACGACAATGTCTGCTGTACGCTATCATGGCCCACTCACTGACTGGCACTAATTGTATGGAAAATGCATGTACATTTCCATCCATTTTAGTCACGTTTTAGGACCAATTCACAGTGTGTTGATCTGCGTTTTAGTGTAGCTGTAAAACACAGATCAATGGAAGGACATCTGAAAAACAACAATTTCCAATGTGTCCTGTTCACACCATAATGCTGCACATGTATGTCAGTGGACATCAGCATGCATGTTTCCACTCCTTTTTAACGCAAGTCAGTGTGAATTGGCCCTTAACATGTGCTGATGCCTGTTGACATACATTTTGACGACAGTTGACATGCATGCGCAGCGTTATTGTGTGAATAGGCCACATTGGAAATAGTTTTTTAGATGTCCTTGTGGTGTTCTGCATTTTACGGCTGTGCTAAAATGTTGGTCAACACACTAGTGTGAATTGGCCTACAATCGAAAAGCAAAGCAGACAAGATTGAGAACTATTGTCTCAGTTTCCCATCAGGCTCCACCCACTGCACTACAAAACTCCTCGGCCTGACTTCTTCGGGTACACGAATGTTTTGCAAACACTGACAATTTCTTTACAAGGCACGGAGACCCAGTGATAACAACAACCCAGTTACTGGGTATGCAATAATACAGAAAGTTTATGTTTAAAAATATCATTAACCTGTTTTGAAGGGAGGAAACGGGAAAAGCAAAAAGCGGTATTAAACCCAAAACAAAGAAAGGATATTGCAGCTTACTGATCGTTTAGATGTGGTGGCTGCATTCATTTTCCTTTTTTTTTTTTTTTTTGTCCCCCTCTGTTTTTCATCTGGTGATCTAGCCAGTAACATACCACCTGTATTAGTGAGAGACAGCTCTGGATGAATGAGCACAGGATGCACAGCAGACAGAAGCATTGTTAGTGTGGGATAGAGGGGAGTGTTAAATGTATTGGCAGATTTGGATTGAAGCCAAACTGCAGCTCACGCTTTCTAATCAGTTACAGCAAACCATTTTTTAGCCTTTTGGGATAAAGATTTTGGTTGAAAAAATAAAAGCTGATCATTTTAATCACCCTTGTCAGTGTTAAATGGTTTGCCTCATCCATATAAACTGATACATTCTGCTGGAGAGCTTGTGCTTTTGAAACGCAATAAACTTGCTGGCTGGATCACCAGATGAACATAGAAGAAAGAGAAATCCAAAAAAAACAAAAAAAAAAACACAGCCATCACGTCTAAGAATTGGTAAGCTGCAATATAATGAATGTTTACTTTTGGGTTTGTTAGCTTGAATTTGTTGTTTTCTTTTAAATCGTACAATACTTTCTTTTCAAGCTTTATTCATACAGTTCTGCCTTCAGGAGTGGTTATTGTCTGTTTTCCACAGCTTTGACAAACCAAATGCCAGAATTCCAGTATTCAGTATCACTGTCCAGGGGTAGGCAAACATAGGCCCTTCAATTGTTGCAGAACTACAAGTGTCATGAGGCATTGCAAGACTGTGGCAAACACAAGCATGACTCCCAAAGGCAGAGGCATGGTGGGACTTCAAGTTTTGAAACAGGTGGTAGACAGCAGTTTGCCTACCTTTGCACTAAGGGATCTCAGGAAAAAAGGTTATGAGTGGTGTTGCCATTTATTTTGTGGTGTAAAACAACTTTGTTTAAATTGTCACAGAGGGACAATTATTAATGCAGTATCTGCATATCTAATATTCTACATTTTTTTTTTTTTTTTTTCATCGATAAGTCTTCTGTCCTAAAAGAAAGAACTGATTCTCTGTGGGCAGTGTGGTCACATGAACGCGTTGACCAATCACTGTACGCCATTTTTGCCAATATTTTGATACACAGCCTCTTGGACTGTGTACAGAATAATGAGTATATGGAAATACAAATGGGCTGATGTGAGCAACGGTGAACTTGCTAAAGAGCAAGTAAGTGCAGTGGGGATCTGAGGGGAAGTGCATGGGGGAAGTTGTTGATAACATTTACATTTTTGAGTGCAAATGTAGAATTGCCCTTTTAAATCGGTGCAGACACTTAATTTCATAGTAGCTAATTTATTATGCAATCTGCATACAGATAATCTGTCCCTAACTTGAGTTTCAAAATATAAAAAGCTAACAAGTGGTCTCACCTGATGGAGTTTGCCCCGAAATGATGTGCATGCTGTGCTTATGTAATTTATGCATAGATGGTTGCCCCATTGTGATTGTATACATGTACTTAAAGTGCTTCTGTGTGCAGACTGTGGACATTTAGGATTTTACATATTCTTAACAAGCAGTGGAAGAGCTATAACACAAGACATAATTGACCTATTTAGCTTAATATGCAGTGAAGTCATTCTTTTTCAAGATCTGAGACTTTTTAAGTATGACTTTGGCCTCACATTGGGGCACCTAATTTATAGCATATCTGCACCTACAGTTTTGCCTTGACCCACCTACAAAGTCTTACAAATACCTGTTACGCCTGCCAGTGAAGTCCATATAATGCAGCTTTCTGATTTCAGAGCAGAGTTGAAACTCTTATGTAGGCTGTGCTTGTTTGCACTATAGTGGGATGAGAAAATGTTGCAGGGGGTGTGGTTATTAGGATTGCTCTACTGATTCTTAAGCACCTGGCCACACCCAGTCCTGATGGCTGGCATCACTGCCTTTTGTTGCTGAAACCCCTCCACTGTGAGCTGAAGTGTTTGAGAAGGAGAGCGTGTGAGAGAAAATCAAGGATGATTTGGCTCAGTCAGGGGAAGTTAAAGTGGAGGGCCACCCTAAAATAAAAAATAGCATGAAAAATCTTTAAAAAATGTAAAAAAAAAACATTTGAAAAAAAAAAATTTTAAACTTACCTGAACCCTTGTTGCTAGGCAGTCTTCCTAATCTGCCTCTTCCTATTCCGCGGTGTGTCCTGCTCCATGGTGAGCGGCCCCGTTGCCTTCTGGGAACTGCATGTGTTCCCAGAAAACCACGGGGCCATTCACAGAGCGCCGCTCGCACGTGCACAGTAGGAAACTGGCAGTGAAGCCGCAAGGCTCCACTGCCTGTTTCCCTTAGTTAGGATGGCGGTGCCAGGAGCCGAGGGATGGGTTGGCCTCGGGCAGCCGACATCGCGGGCACCCAGGACAGGCAAGTATACTTATTTAAAGTCAGCAGCTACAGTGTTTGTAGCTGCTGACTTAAAAAAAAAAAAAAATTTGATGGCCGGAATCCCGCTTTAAAGGCTAAGTTCACCTTTAAAAAGAAATTGTAAATGCCAATATTTTGGCAGGAAAAAAAGTGCATTTTTTTTTTTTTTTTTTTTTTTTGCAAAGTATTGCACCTGCAATTAGTGGGTGGTGGTGTGGGCATCTGCAGCATGTTACATGTTGCACCCTAAATGTAACATGGTACAGAAGATGAGCTTAGCAGGAAGTTTTTTTGTTTACTTTTATGAGGCTGGATTTCATATTTGTTTATACTGTCATATAGAAGCCTTCAAGTGATTGTAAACAATCGCCTTGTAAAACAACCCATTAAGTTTAAAATGGAAATGAATGCTAACATTTTTTTGTATAGATATAAAAATACATTCTAAATACCCCTTTCCCCCCCCCACCTTTTTTTTTTTTTTTTTTAAGTGATCACATTCCCTCTGTTCTCAGCTGCATAAGAGCTGGGGGGAGGAGAAGCAGTAGCACACGGAGCTTCCCTTCCCAGTAAATGGCTGTGTAGCGGGGGGGGCTTGTCTGGACAAGTCTGATCATTGGAGGAGAGCATACACAGTTCCCAGCATAGCTAAAGAACTGACCACGGTGTGTTCTTTATCTTAGTGTGGTCAGTTTTTAATAGGAAAGCATGAAGACTGGCGGGAACATAAGGGATTTCACATAAAGGAAGCAATACAAACAGAACAGGATATTTTATCATACGAGTACATGGTACAGCAGGCACGTATCAGGAATATCAAGTGTTGGGGTAACAAACGCTTTAAAGTGGTTGTTCCCTTTAAACAGAAATTCACTGCCAGCTCCTCTGTTTTATCAAGGCATAACACTTATCAAGTGGTTTTTTTTTTTTGTTTCTTTTAAAACGAAGCCTGTAAATATCAGCTATATTCAAGCCGGTCATGTGACTCCTAGCCGCTCTCCTACTCTGATCCAGGGCTACAGCAGGAGGAGCCGAGATCTCCCTCTGATGTCAGCTGGGGAGTTAACGTGGCTGCTCAGCCCCTCCCTCTGTAGCCCTGGATCATAGTAGGAGAGCTGCTGGGAGTCACGTGATTGGCCTGAATATAGCTGAAAAAAGGTATTTACAGGCTTCGTTTTAAAAACACAGATTACACAGCACAAGCACTGTGGGCTAAATTACACAGCACAAGCACTGCTGTTTAACCTGCTATAAGGGAACAGGAGCTCTTCTTTTTTTATTTACATTTTTTTTAGTGTTACAAACCCTTTAAGGCCCCTTTCACACGGGGCAGACTGTGGCTAAGGCTGCGATCTGCTTGCTCAGCAGTGGATCTCTCCAGGGATCCCCACTGAGTAGGTGGATGACAGGTCTGTGTCTGTTTCGCTTGTGCAGAACTGACACAGACCGCTCTCCCCTATGGGCAGATGGATGCAAATGGACCACCTGTTCGTTTACACCAGACCGCCATCCGATCCGCTAGATCCCCATCTGTCTTTTTTTTTATCAGATCGGATGTAGATGGGTGTAAACGGACACATGTCTGTTTACACCCGCCGCTCCATAGAGAAGTATGGAGGTTTCGATTGGGTCTGACTGAAGAACTGACAGGTGGACCCGATCGGAATGTCTGTGTAAAAGGGGCCTAAAAGAAAAGTCTACTCTTAAGACCCTTTTCACATGGGCACTGTTGGGTGGCAAAACCAGGTGAGTGAGGCACATTTAACTTGCGTCAGCTGCCTGTCAAAACCAGGCAGTGTTCGCCGCACAGCCCCATTCACATGGTCATGACAAAGAAAATAAGGCATGTTGCAGTCAATGGGCAATACTGCCTGTCACTGTTCCCTACAGAGGTGAATGCTGACTCTGAGTTTCTGTTGCAAGATGAATTTACTTCACAGTACAGAAAGCTAAAGGGGTCAGGAATGGCTTTTTTATTCTGGCAATTGAAATAAACGCTGAAGTGCTAAACGCACCTAGCGCTTAGGCACGTTTAACAGCGTTCAGAGGTTTTTGTGGTCAAACCTCTCTCTCCCTAACGCGATTTTATGGCGTTGAGAAAACATTCCCTAAACTCCCCTGCTACTAAACTGGTAAAAACTTCCATTTGTGCATGGACACATAGGATAACATTAGGGAAGTTCAAGGGCAGGAAAAAAAAAAACAAAAAAAACCTAAACTCACAAAAACGTGTGTTTAACAGCAGTGTGGTTGAGGCCTCATCTACACTGCTGCTCAGTAAGTTTAGGAGCTTTTGGCATTATTATTATTTATTTTTTTTTTTTTTTACCAAAGCCCCTGAACTCAACTTAATAAAAGTCTATGGAGTTGATTTACTAAAGATCTGAAATGAGGGGAAGCTCTGCTGATTTTATTATCCAATCATGTGCAAGCAAAAATTTTCTTTTTTATTTTCCTTGCATGTCCCCCTCAGATCTATAGCGACTGCACTTCCAAGTGCACTTGTAGTGCAAAGTGGATATGCCTTTAGTAAATGACCCCCTATGTGCCCGTGTACACATAGGCTTTTATTAGCGTTTAGGAGCTGCAGAGTTTAGGGGCAGTTAAAGTGGTTGTAAACCCACTAAAATAACCTGCAAGACAAAGGCATAGTGAGCTAGTATGCATAGCATATACTAGCTCATTATGAAATACTCACCTTAGATAAAAGCCCTCGCAGCAGTCCCAGTACACAGCTCTGGCCGGCGTCATCGCTCCCGGAGGTACTTCCAGGTATCGCGGGCTCTGGCGATGTGATTGGCCAGAGCTGCGATGACATCACTCCTGCTATTGCTTCAGTGCGCATGTGCTGATGATGTCGGCACATGCTGATACAGGGGATATCTCCTAAACCGTGTAGGTTTAGGAGATATCTGGGGTAGATACAGGTAAGCCTTATTATAGGCTTACCTTTAGCCTGGTTTCACACTTGTGCGGTGCGAATTGAAGCTCAGGTTTCACTGGGGAGATAACAATCTCCTGTTCAACGGATTCATTGCGTTTTTGCTCAGGATTAGAGAGCAGGGAGAGGGGGAGGGAGGGGGGGGGGGAGAGGGGGAGGTGTAGTGAGGAGAAAGAGAAAATCCTTGTTCAGAACGCAATGCATCTGCGAATCAGATGCGTTCCCATAGGAGATAATAGGCTTGTAGTTCGCACCGCAATGCCCAAAAAACGCACACGTTTTTTGTGCAATGCGCAGTGCGAATGCAACGCACATATGTGAACCAGATGCATTCATATGAATGTATTTTAAAATGTCCTGCGAATTAGATGCGGTGTAAGCCGCATCTAATTCGCATAGGTGTGAACCCGGGCTTAGTAAAAAGTGGATTGTAAGGGTTTACAATCACTTTAAACGTCACTCTCCTGACCACGGAAGAATCCCGTTCAGGAGAGGAATGTTTTGGCACAAAACGCAAATGTGGCGAAAATGCTGCACTGCTTTTTTGCTGCATTTAGCGTTTTTTTTTTCTGCTGCCAGAAGGGTTAAGTTTGGGGTGGCCAGTGTACATGTAGCCTTACTGCTTGTTCTGAATATGTAGACACTTTACAAGGTAATGTGCTTCAAATGGAAGCTGCTATTCGTTCATTCATAAGCTGCCTACTATTTCTGGGACTGCGAAGTTGACATTTTTCAGCTTAATGAAAATCTGTCATGAGAGAAACATAACTACTACCTTTGTTAATGTCTTCTGAAAGTGCTAGTTGCCTAGCTGTCATGCTTGAAGATCTGACTTTTCTCTTACTTTCCTGGACTGCATTGCTGTTTCTCAGTTAAATTCAGAAAGTATTGAAACCAGTGGATAATCAAAACAGTCAGGCAACATGCATTTTCGGGCAGAGGGTCAGCTATGACTGTGCCTGTATGCTATACTTAGATGAAGAAAAATCTGAACACAAATGTTCTCAATGACTGCCTTGAACTGAGTAAAGTAAGATGTTTTATTCTGTCCCTGGAGCATGCTCTGTATTTCATCTCTTCATCTCCACAAACAGCTTGCAGTGATTTATGATACTGTCAGATGTTTAGCAGCCAATATTATCATGCCCTAGAGAGCAGATAACTCATATTAGTTTGCAAAAATATGTGTGAGTTGTGATCACTTCACAACAAGCAGTTTTAAATAATCCCCTATAGGTCCTTTTTTCCTAAGCCTTTTAAACATACTCCTTAATTGACAAATGTCTGAAAACTTGTTAAATGTTTTATTTTAGTTCTGATAGTAAACTCATTATGCCTGTGAGTTCTTGCTTTGACCAATGTTATAGGTATAGTTGTAACTTCAGGCAGATATGAAAAATACAATTTCATTGTAGTCCTTTTGCTACCACATTGTATGCCAGTAAGCTGATCTAAAAGAATCCCGATGTCTCATTAAAGGGGGAACCTGCCACCAAGAAATCATCACATAGGGTACTTTTTGTCCGCTATGTGATGAAAAATAATGTTTTAGTTATAGTCAAAAAGCTGCTTGCTGTGGGGGCACTCGGCAGGAGGGAGGGGCAAGGAGCACTGGTGAGAGACTCGGGAAGAGAGGGATCCGGGCTGCTCTTTGCAAAACCCCTGTGCCGAGCAGGTAAGTGAGATGTTTTTTGTTTTTTTTTTTAAAAACAAGACTTTAGTATCACTTTAAAGCCAGGTAGGTAGCTTTATCAAAAGTAGGTCTGCAATTTCAACATAAATTTCTTTTTTCTCTGTACAGATTTCCTACATAATAGACTGGAGATTGTTTACAAAACTTCCTTGGAACTGAGAAACCCACTGTTATTTTACAGAAAAACATAGTTTATCTTGATATATCAACTTCAGTACAACCAGCCTGCCCATGGATGGATCTAAATTTGGTTACTTGCTGCTGAACCGGATAAATTTTGATCCTTCTATGTCCGGCTTCATGCTGCATTCACACTTAAAACGACATTAGAATGTGTCATGCATGCAAACAGACACAAGTTTATTTGTGTGAAAATACGCAGCAAAACACGCAGGTAAAAAATAGTGCATAGGTTACTTTGCTGTGTTACAGTGTGAATGGGGCCTCAGGCAAAAATGCAGTTTGCACTTGCTTTTATGCTTTAGTTCAGGGAAAAGTTGTCCAGCTTTCAAAATGCTGTAGTTTTATGGAAGAATGGACACTTGCAATTTAAAGGAAATCTGCACTGAGAAGATTTAAAGGGTTTGTTCACTTTTCAGAAAAAAAGGACAAGGTTAAAGATCACCATACACCCTCCGCAACTTCCCTGGTACTTGCTGTACTTGCCTCCCTAAGTGATGGGCAGGTGCCATAGTCCAGGGATTTGAAATCCTTGCTCTTCTACTGCTTCTCTCTGCAGTGCTTTCAGGACGGATCATCGCTCGGATCTGTCCCAGAAGCGCTGCAGAAGGAAGAGGGAAAAGAACAAGGATTTCTGATCCCCCAAAATGCTACATCGACTGTATGTGTATAAACATCTCATTGCTCACGGAGATGAGTAGAGGGGAGACCAGGGGGTGGGGAGAGGGTGCACAGTGTTGACCTTTTCATTTTTTTTCTAAATAGGTGAACTTACACTTTCTGAACACGTTTTCTGAAATTGCTAAGCAATGAGTCTACCTGAGTGAGCGCTCAACCAGCAGTTGATACGTACCTTCCATTTGCTACCCTGCTGTTCCATTTCACTGCAATTTTTTCTGCATAATGGTCATTGTGGGCTAAAGCCCTGCTCACACCTGTACATTTTATGTGCAGTTTAGGTGCAGTGTGGTAAAATCCTGCATGCTCCATCTTTGATGCTTTCATCAAAATGCACATTCTGTAGAATAATTCAATGGTAACGTGCCTAAAACACAGCACACCGAACCACACAGATGTGAACCAGCCCTAATATTCCTTCCAGAGTCCTAGAGGTACTCACGCTTGGCTTAGTTTGTTGAGAATCTACTTAAAACTCCAATAATGTATTTTTTATGCCGTCATGGAGATAAGTAAATTCTATTCAGATATGTGAATCCAGAACCCTACAACTGAAAGGCTCACCACATGGACACCATCATGCCAATTTCCTAATCCTACAGCTGAAGTCTTTTGCATAGTTTGGTTCACCTTCATGACCTGGAACTAGATACTAAATCCAGTGATTTGGAAGCAGTTTGCTTACACTGGATGATTGTTAGTTCTTTTTCTTCTGCTGGTTGACAGGTTTCCATAAACCAAAATCCTTTTTACATGTTAGCAACCATAGCCACTAGGTGGCAGTAATAAACCACATTTACCATATTTGTTTTATGTTTTGGTCACATGTTGTTTGTGCCTAACAAGCACACAAAACCTTGTGTATTCCTGCATTTTCTTTTCCACACAAGTCTTTAAATTGCAGCTTAAAGTTGAAATTAATTATAATGACAATTTTAAATTGATCTGAAATCTTTTGATTCTAAATGATGTCATGTGAAATACTTAAAATGATTCTTAAAGCAGATCATATTTTTTCTCAATTGCCGGTTATGTCACTGTATATAGTTGGGGGAGGGGGGGTGTTAAAATTGCTCCCGCTATTCTCTGTGGCACCATAACGTGTTTATTACAATCCCAATTCCAAAAAAGTTGGGACGCTGTGTAAAATCTGCATAAAAACAGAATGCAATGCTTTGAAAATCTCCTCATAAATCCATATTTTTTTTTTCACAGTAGAAAACATCAAATGTTTAAATGAGAGAATGTACCATTTAAAAAAAAAAAAAAAATTGTAAAAATGATGGCCGCAACATCAGTCTCAAATTTGGGACAGGGCCATGTTTACCATGTTACAGGTATACCAAATACCGCACACATTTATAATATAACAAAGTATGCTGTAAATTCATTAAAGGCTTTAGTAGATTTGAAAGAAAAAGTTGGCTGGACTATTAAGCTGACCCATGTTTGATTTGGTGATCTGTAACAAGCATGCAGATAAGGATTTCTGACATTGCTCAAACCTGTGAATCAGCCAAACAGACAGATTGTTTGCCCAGTTATACATCTTAAAACTGTTTTCGGTATACATATGATAGTACCATGTAGCGTAGCTATCATTGTGCCCCATACATGAGTAGAAAGGTCTCAGCTCAGGATAATTGATTGTTTTGCTATACAAGTTGACATCTATATAGATTTATGTTACTTGGAAGTACTTAAAACAAGTATATATTTATTTTTACCTCATCCTATAGGAATTCACATTTATGGTTATGAAACATACTTTTAGATTACTGAAATAAAGGTAAAAATCTTATCTCGGCCTTTGGTGCATTGAGATATGCACTCTCATCTAGTTTGAAACTATAATTGCCACATAGGATAGGTTTATGACTATATAAGGCTTTTGTAAGTTGAGAGCCAGCTTAAGAAAGGCTTTTTCAAAAGGGGTTCAATCACAGCCAATGAGGAGGGAGAGGAGGCAGGGCCAAGCCTTGGCTCTGAGTTTGAATGGACACGCAGATCAGCGGCTCGGGAGCGCCTCTGCTCCAGGTGCCCCCCCATTGCAAGCTGCTTGCTCTGGGGGCACTCAGCGGGGAACCCGAGTAGAGGAGAATCTGGGCTGCTCTGTGCAAAACCATTACACAAAGGAGGTGAGTATAACATGTTTGTTGTTTTATGGAGAAAAAAAAATGAAGCCTTAGTGTCACTTTAATGGCAGCATCATTTTTCTCAAGTTTACTTATGATCACGTTCTGGTGCACTTCTGGTGTATCAACACCAATTCAGTTGGCCGTAAACTCGTGTTTGTGGGCTAACAAAATGTGACTGCCTCATTTTTTGCAGAACACCATAAGACAACGCATGTGATTGTTAGAATATGAAGAAGTGAGCTGCCATCTAGATAAAGGATGGCCCGTAGACATGGTGTATCTGGATTTTGCAAAGGCATTCGATACAGTTCCCCATAAACGTTTACTGTACAAACTAAGGTCTGTTGGCATAGACCAAAGGATGAGTACATGGCTTGAAAACTGGCTACAGGGGTGAGTTCAGAGGGTGGTGATAAATGGGGAGTACTCAGAATGGTCCGGTGGGGAGAGTGGGGTCCCCCAGGGTTCTGTCCTGGGACCAATCCTATTTAAGTTCATAAATGATCTGGAGGATGGGATAAAAAGCTCAATCTCAGTATACAGACTATACTAAGTTAAGCAGGGCAATACCATCTCCGCAGGATGTGGAAACCTTGCAAGAAGATCTGAACAAATTAATGGGGTGGGCAACTACATGGCAAATGAGGTTTAATGTAGAAAAATGTAAAATAATGCATTTGAATGTCAAAAACACAAATGCAATCTACTCACTGGGGGGAGAACCTGTGGGGGAATCTAGGATGGAAAAGGGGGTCCTAGTAGATGATGGGCTCAGCAATGGCATGCAATGCCAAGCTGCTGCAAGCAAAGCCAATAGAATATTGGCATGCATTTTAGAAGAGGATTAACTCCGGAGATAAAACAATAATTCTCCCACTCTTCAAGACTCTGGTCCGGCTGAACCTGGAGTATGCCGTCCAGTTCTGGGCAACAGTCCTCGGGAAGGATGTGCTGGAACTGGAGAGAGTCGAGAGAAGGACAACAAAGCTAATAAAGGGACTGGAGGATTTTCATTGTGGGAAAGATTATGAGCACTGAACGTATTCTCTCTGGAGAAGAGATGCTTGAGAGGGGATATAATTTCAATGTACAAATACCATACTGGTGACTCCACATCAGGGATAGAACTTTTCCACGATAGAGCATTTAAAAAGACTTGCGGCCATTCACTAAAATTAGAGAAAAGCTGTTTAACCTTAACAGCTTGATGCCCACCCACCGTCAAATGGTGGCAGGGCAGTGCAGCTCTTGTTCTAGGTGGACGTCATATGATGGCGCCCAGAACATCCGCTCTGCGCGCA
This sequence comes from Aquarana catesbeiana, assembly GCF_042186555.1. Taxonomy (NCBI): domain Eukaryota; kingdom Metazoa; phylum Chordata; class Amphibia; order Anura; family Ranidae; genus Aquarana; species Aquarana catesbeiana. The sequence continues at coordinate 193,615,410 of NC_133325.1, forward strand.
TCGAGGAGATCAGTGGTGCAGCGTGTCAGTCTGACACACCGCTACACAAATCTCAGTAAAGGGCCTCTGACGGAGGCTCTTTACCACATGATCAGCCGTGTCCAATCACAGCTGATCACGATCAGGAAGAGCTGTTGATTAGCTTTACCTCACTCGCATAGAGTAGAGGAGAGTCAATCGGCTGCTCTCCTGACGGGGGGGCTGTGCTGATTATCAGCACAGCCCCCCCTCGGATGCCCATCCAGGCCTGCCAGGGATTGCTACCACACTGAACCACCAGGTACGCCACCCTAGACCACCAAGGAAATGTCAACCAATGCCCAGGCAGCTGCCAATCAGTGCCCATCCCCAATGCCTGCCAGTGCCATCGGTGATGCCTTTCAGTGCCCAGCAGTGCCACCCTTATGTACCCATCAGTGCAGCCTTTCAGTCCCACCCAGGAGTGCCCATCAGTGCCACCTATCAATGCCCATTGGTGCCACCTCATCGGTGCCACCTTATCAGTGCCCATCAGTGAAGGAGAAAACTTATTTACAAAATTTTATAACGGAAACAAAAGACTTTTTTTTTTTTTACCCAAAATTTTTGGTCTTTTACTTAGCAAAAAATAAAAACAGCAGAGGTGATCAAATATCACCAAAAGAAAGCTCTATTTGTGGGAACAAAATGATAAAAATTCTGTTTAGGTACAGTGTAACATGACCGCGCAATTGTCATTTAAACAGCAACAGCGCTGAAAGCTGAGAATTGGCTTGGGCAGGAAGGGGGTGTAAGTGCCTGGTATTGAAGTAGTTAAACTGCGTAGAGAGTTCTTTACTATAAGAGCAGTTAGGATGTGGAATTCCCTTCCACATGCAGTGGTTTCAGCAGGGAGCATAGATTATGTAAAAAAAACTATTAGATAGTCCCCTAAACGTCCACAACATACAGGGATATACAATGTAATACTGACATTAAAAGTGCACACACACAGGTTGGACTTGATGGACTTGTCTTTTTTCAACCTTACTAAGTAACTATGTCCTAACGTATAGATTTTTAATTTTTTTTTGGTTCATGTATGCATGTTAATGATATTTTAAATAGAAATAGTGGCGCTATAAATCACATCAATATATTGATACCAAAAAATCTATAAATAAAAAGAATGAAATTAAGATGAAAATGGATGCCATGAATCGCCCACTAGTGCTAGTAAACTCAAACAATGCATAAATATAGTGTCCGTTATAGTCCCAATAAAGTTCCTCCTCCAATGATGAACGGGAAACCAGTTACCTAATAAACATAAATAAATTAGAAAATAAATAAGTGATAAAACAATGTTGAATAATAATGTTGATAAAGATGACAGCAGTCCGTGCAATCTTATATGGAAAAATGATTTAAAAAAGTCCATGCAAAGTACTGTGTGTCAAAAGAGTGAATAAAGCAATCTTCCTATACAATAAAACTGTCTTCCACCACACCGACTGTGATTGTGATCCACTCTTATGGAGCCGCACTCACCAAAAAATATTGCCTTGCACTCTCATGCTCAGCGTATAGGCAGTAACACAGCCCCCCCGGGCTAAGCAAGATATGAGGAACTGTAATCATGTATGCATGTTGCAGTGGTTTTAACAACAAATGTCAATCTACTGCAACATGCATATTGTATTCTATCACACAACAATGTAAATGCAACCTAAATATTATCTGCCAATTCAGGTACTGCGGTCTTGCTTATTTAATACAGAACCTGTGGTGCCACTCCTATCTCCTGGCCTAGCATTGCTTGCCTAGCAGAAGTTATCTTGTTCAGAGGTGGTAGAACGGTTTACCCCCTGATAAAGCAGAGGAAATTGTATTGGAGCTGGAGAAAATCATTATTTCTAAGTTTATCTGTATGCCCAGAGGCTATGCCCCAAGGTGCTATATTTATATATAAAGTTGCATTCTTGGAATGTATAATTAATGTCTAGGTTTTGGCATATGTAAAATGAACCTATTCCACTAGGAATTTGCATGTAGCATAGACACTGTTGAGAATAAAAGTGAGTTGGTTTGCCTAGAGCAGTGGTTCTCTATTCCTGTCCCCGGGACCCACTAACAGGCCAGGTTTTAAGTATTACCCTAGGGAGATGCAGACTAGAATTCTGTAAGCACTAAGCAGCAAATTATATCACCTGTGATGTATTTCAGTTATCTTGCAAACCTGGCTGGTTAGTGGGTCCTGAGGACAGGAGTTCAGAACCACTGATATAGAGCTATGTTCTTTTAGATGAATGCTTCTCCAACAGTGACTGAATATGGAACTGACCTCTAATGGAGAAGGGGCACATTTTACATTTACTGTAGTTGTATTGCATAGTCTTACTTTACATTACCCAGGTTTATATGGCTATAGTAATTAAAATGCATGTATAAGGGAGTACTTGTTGCACTTTAAATTACCTGAACGCATGCTTCATAGGTACTTTTTCTGGGCTCCTTATTTGTTGTCTTAATTTGTGAGTTACTGCCTTGGAGCAGTTGTTTAAACTGTGCATTTTCCAGGTCAGTAACTCACTAAGTATGGAGGCCAGGACGAGGATGATAAAATGCACCTCCAAAAACTGCTTAGCCATGGCATCTTCTCTATTTGTCATGACGTGTTCTTTTGAGCACAGATGTGGACAATTCTACTGTGAAGTGCATCCCAGATTAACACTTATCACTTCTTCCAGGTTCTTATAGTGACACTACCTTACATCCACATCCAAAGAGGTACCAGAATTCCTTTCTGCTGTGTCTGTGCACATGGGCACCTATGTTTTACAAAAACAATCTTTGCAGGTACCAAAAAATATAAATTCTAACAACTATGATTTTTCTCAGGGTCCTGTGCTGATTGGAAGTTCTCAAGGTGGAGTTAACATTGAAGATGTTGCTGCTGAAAACCCAGATGCTATTGTGAAAGAGCCGATTGACATTGTAGAAGGCATCCAAAAAGATCAAGCTGTTAGGGTAAGTATGTTATGGTTTAGAAGCCTTAAGCTGGGTACAAACGGGCCGAAAATGGTCAACTTTCGGCCTGTGTGTACAGCTCCTTCTCCGAAAGAAGCCTGTCTAGCAACTGGCTTCTGTCGACTGAACATGCTGGAAAACCAGCATCCTGATCACTGGGGGTGGGGGTTCGGGGGGTGGTGTGTGTGGGGGGGGGAGGGGCTTATACAGTTCCCCTGTCAGAACACAATAGCTCAGCAGGAAGATCACCGCACTAACATAGGATGGGTTAGTTTAGCTATCTGTAAGGCCTCTTTTTTTTTTTTTTTTTTTTACACTGGCAAAGTCTGCCAGCAGATCCGCCTGCTCTGCTGATCCCTGCTTAGCAGACGTATGCAGAGTGGACATCCGACAGTCATCTGATCCGCCAGACTGAGGGGGATCATCTATTTTTAATGATCAGATTAGATGTCAGCAGTTGACATCTGCCGCTCCATAAAGAGCAATGGATGGTCCGATCGGGTCTGCTTGGAAAAACTGACAGGCGGACCTGATTGGACCCAGTCTGTGTGAAAGGGGCCTAGGTTTTTTTTTCATTCAGCCCCCTTTCCCACTTCCTGTGTGTACCCAGCATTAGGCTGGGCTCATACCTATGTATCTGTTATTGTGCATTTTTATTGCTTTGGGCAGATGTGTTATGCGTTTACATGCACTGCTATGTTTGAGCCCTTGTAACGTGTCCATGGATAAAAAAAAGGGGCATGATTATTTTTATTTTATTTTATTTTTTTTATGGCCAACACATGTAAACATCGTGCATTTTATCTGACCTGATACCATTAGACCTTGTTCACATTGGATCGATTTGTAATGCGATTTGACAGGTCAAATCATATGACAAGTCGCAGCCTCATTGACAGCAATGGCACCATTCCAATTGGTGCGACGCTAACTTTGCGACGCTGCACCGATTTGCAAAAGTAGTTCCAGCACTACTTTTGGCGATTTCAGGTGTGACTTTAATAGACTGTACATGAAGCCACGCAGATGTCTTTCAAGTCACATTGACATACGGCTTTTTAAATCATGTAATTTCAGATGAAGTCACATGATTTCAAAGCCACATCAATGTGAATGAGGGCTAAAAGTCAATGGCAAACCTTCACATGCATTGTGATGTTACCCATCACTCCCTATCTCCCTAATTGGGATAAAGATGTCAGTAAAAAACCTAACAGAGGTTCTGAGGCTTCCCCGCTATTTTCAAATGAAATTAAAAGTTTTACTTAGAGGTAGGCTCATAGTAAGTAAATGTAAGAAATGTATTCATTGTTCGTTTCTGGTGAGATATGTTGTAATTGTAGTCAGAGTCTTTACTTAGAAATGCGATACCCTAACTACCAAGGCCTGAGGTGTGCCTTGGCCTGGCTGGTCAGTATGCCTGAAAAAGATGGCATACCCTGAATGTATGAATATGAACAATGTATGATGTGTAAGAATGAAGGTTTAGGGGAAACGAGTGGGTGGGAACCCTGAATACACGCTGACACAGGATCAGGCAGAGGAGGAGGGATATGTACCCCTCAGACTCCTCCCACAAATACAAGCTAGCCTTCGGCCAGCCTTCTAAATTGTAGTCAGAGTCTTCACTTAGAAATGCGATAACCTAACTACCAAGGCCTGAGGTGTGCCTTGGCCTAGCTGGTCAGTACACCTGTGAAGTAAAAATGATACAATAAATATTATTTTATCTGTGTATTTGTCTAATCCCTATAGTTAGTCTATTAAAACTCTGACCACATGTTACTGATGTTATCACTATAATACAAGGTTAGCTATGATATCAAGCACACGGCTTAATAAAACGTATTTATTTCCCAAGAAGTCAGGAAATGCTAACATGCAAGTTTTAAAAGATACTACAATATTACAAAGCTTTCAATCAGAACTTAATACAAGAATATACTTATCCTCTAGAATATACTCGGCTGGTCTTCAGATGTTGAAAGCGAGAGCTCTCTGTTTTATTTTTACAATCACACCTCATCCAAACCCCCTCGCATTGCCAGCCCAACACGATTTTGTACGAATCAGAGTATCTCTGGGGCGTTCCTCCTCAACAGCTTATATTACTGACCGTCCTGGGGTATTGTCCACTAGGGGACATTGTTTGTCCATGAATCACCACTGTCTGACCTGAGTCAAATCTTCATAGATATCTGGGTCTTTGATCTTCTGTATCTCAACTCATAAATTATCTCTGCCAGTCATGCTCTCTTTGAAGCTCGCTTGCAGAGCAGTTAATCAGGAATTCTCATAGACAGATCGGAGTCAGTATAGTCATGCACAGTTAGAGGCTTAATTGGCTACATTCCAACTTGGGGGGGCATCCTGTCCTCCAGGGAGAGAGAATATCTTCATCCTTTCAAAAACCATGGAAGCCTGGCAGATTTTGGGAATAAAAACAGATATGTAGAAAATCCAGAAATATGACATTGGACCATGTCGACTTCCAACAGCCTGAAAAAGAGGACAAAAAGATACGACAGTAGGTGTGATAAGAACCTAGATGAAAGGTAGGTAACAAGCCGTCTAATAGGGTAGCGCACGTCCGGATGGCTACAGTAATGGATCCGGCATGTGTATGCTATAACAGGATAAACACCAACGTCCCATGAGTTGATGATAAGAAGACACTCTCCCCCCCCCCCCCCCCCCCCCCCTGTTGAAACCTGCAACTGCCCAGAACCCAAATAAATATTCTGTGAATGATTCGGATTGGGCCCGATTCCCGAGAAACCCAGACATGGGAACAAACTGCTTGTAGCAAGAGGATACATGGGGGGGAAAGGGAGCAAGGGCTGACCCGAGGACCCCTTGCGAAATCATAGAGAAGACCGAACACTTCAAATGGACACCAGTTCAGTATCTCTGTGACATTCCCACGAACCCCCGCCCTGTCTATACTTGGTATGGGGAAGTTAGAGAGGGTGAGCCGAAAAAATGGACAACCTGACAGGAGTTGCAGGGGTCTGAAGTGCTGGATACCTGATGGATGTGTTTGATAGTGTGGGCGAATGAGGCCAATGTGCTGTGGCAATATGCACCGTTTGAACATGGAGAACCATACAAGACGCCCAGACACTGGACCCACACTAAATTGGGACGTGCTTCTGCCTGTAACCTGACAACCGAGTCTGAGTCCTGAATAGAGGAAAGACTCCATCCCATGGAATAAGTCTCATGGCATGATTCCACATACCCAAGTGACTGTGAGCACCCCTTCTTGAAACAGGCTGGAAAAAGATGACTGGTCTGACGTACCTGAGCAGTTCTCCAGGCAACATCCTAATCAAGAGATAAAAGCTGAGAGTGGAACCCAGAATCATGATGACGTTTGCCCAAACCTACCACTTATGGGCCGTCAAGGGGACGTGGCTCAGCACACATCCTGAGAGAGACTAAAAAACCCTGGGCGGTGACCAGGGCCTCTATGCAAGAGGACATCAACTGAATGAAATTGATCCCTGACCCCCCTGCAGGTACCCAAGACCCAATGGAGTGCTTGGCAAGGTTATGAAGCAAGGACTGCTTCTGACCCAAGGATAAGCCCAATGGTGAAACAACATCTGCACCAATTTATCTTGCCCTACCATCGGGCTGATCTGATGGAAGTGAGTGCAAGCATGTTGATATCGGTGTGGATGCCAATACAACCCATCGCCAGACCATGGATGAGTACCTGATGAAAAAAGTTTCCACAGGAAAGAGCAGCCAGAAAAGTAACAAATGATATTGGAGACTTGCCACTGGGCCCCCTGATGGCCCGGCCCCCTACCTTCAGAACGAAGGTAAAGAAACCAGACCAAGCACCCCTGGAAATTGCTGCTTCCAGTAACTGATTGGTAATGAAAGCATGACTGTCTGCTGAAGCCAAGATTCTTCAAACAAAGAATCTGATGCTATAGTGATGAGGCCCTCGTGCAGGCCTGGAAATACCTCCAGCAGGGCTGTCTGAGGACCGGGGATGGGAAATTCCAACACCGCCCCTGACAAGGAACATGCTTGGCTAAGACACATTGAAATCAGAAAACCTGAAAGACCGGATGCTCACCTAGCCTGCAGGAAAGTAAGAAGAGCAGGAGCTGGGGGAACGCTGACACCCTGCCTCTGGCCGCGCGAGTTTTGATCACCTCTATCCTGACTTGCAACCGTACCAGGTCGTGGAGAGCATACTTAGCCCACGTGAATCTGAATTCAAGAATAATGCCTAGAATATGTACCCTGCTGGTAGATGAGAGTAGCTGGGACGAAATTGGCAACAAACCGAAGCGTACCGCCGTCCCACTCTGCCGAGTACTGAAGTATGGACTGACTCCTTAATGACTGGGTGCTACCCTGCTCCCACGTGGTTGAAGGGATGAATGTGAACTAGTCATTTCAAAACGTGCGGCAAGCCCAACCTGAGGAAACACAAACTATAGAAAATGACAACAGACAACCAGACATGAGAACAACAACGCCCCTCTGTGCTTACCCAATTATGAGAATATGAGCAGAAATGACAAGACCACCGCTTGCGTGACTGATCCTGATGATGGCCCCCCACCCTAGTTTAAGTAGTAAGTGAGCCCAAGTAACCTGCAGTGCAGATACAGGTAATTAAACTGAACACCCAGGGCTAGTGTACCCACAGACCGTGGGGGGTAGTCGTACAGGTGTAATGAATGAGCGTGCATCGTATGACGTATGGTATACGGGCGATAAGATTGTGGTCAACCATTATTTAAAAACGAAACCTCAGCCCATATGGATCTGTAGACGTGACAGACCCTGAGATGTGAGCTCTAGCTAACTAACCCAGATTACAAACCTGAAAGAAGGTATGATGAGACATGGCAACCAACGAAGATGAAAACAGCTACCGGAGTATATGCCGTGACTGCATGGCACAACCCGCTACTACAGAACCCGCTAATGACAGAACCCCTGAGACTAAACGCTAGGCAGAAACACCAAGACAGACGCTATGGCAGAAACGCTGTGACTGAAACGCTGGGGCAGGAACGCTATAAACTGAAACTCTATGACTGAAATGCTGGGGAAGAAACCTGACTGAAACACTGCTGAGACTGAAATGCTGCTGAGACAGGATGCTAGGACAATCGCATGTTACGCAAGAAATGACTGTGACAGTGGAGCTAAGCTAAGTCTACCAGACACCCCCCCCCCCCCCCCCAGCCTGAAACATCAGGCAGTCAGACCTCACAATTGCAGAGATGACAAGGGACAGATAAAGATATATGCGCCTGCAGTATATGGTGTGTAGCTCAGTATAGAAGAGGATATTGGAATGTACACGTGCACACAGTAACCTATGGCCTGCATCCCCCCCCCCCCCACACACACCCTTACATCCGGCATTGAAATACATTTGGGAAATGGCAAGCGCATACTGCTGAACCCTTCCAGCCATGCAACCCCCCCCCCCACCAGAGCAAACAGAAAAGTAACTGCCGTTGTGTGGACCTGGGATCTTAGATCTCTCCCCCTGGTGCCTGAAGGTAATGCCATATTAGTCTGAAACGACCAGGAATTCTGACACCTGAAACAATTGTGGTGTCCCCCTCCCCTTACTCCGATGCCCCAGGAAAGGATGAACTGCTGTGAGCGGGCAGACCCCCCTGACACTGACGCCACCCCTCCACCCCCCCTGCATGACCGAGAGGCATCCGGCGCGGCCCCCCTGATGCCCGCCAAGACAGCACCATGGAAACTGGAGAGGTGAACCACCACCAGACTCCTGGCCGATCGTGCTGTCGCTCTGAGCTCTGGAAGCACCAGGAGAAACAGTCGGCAGCCCCCTCGACGATGCAGGATAAGCCCTGGGAGAAGTGGGTAGGTGGCTGGGTGGGTGAATGGATGGACGCTCCCCCCCTCCCCTGGCATGAGCTCAGGGAGAAGTGGGCGGACGGCCCCCTCGATACCGGATAGAGCCCTGGCAACGTGGATGGGCGGATGGACGGACGCCCCCCCTCTACCCCGGCGTGAGCACTGGGAGAAGCGGGTAGGTGGCCCCCTCGAAGCCGGATGGAGCCCTGGGCAGCGTGGGTGGGTGAATGAACTCCCCCGCCGAGAGCACCGGGAGAAGCGGGTGGGCGGTCCCCGCAATGCCGGATAGAGCCCTCAGCAACGTGGGTGGGCGAATGGATGGGCGGCCCCCTGGATTGTATTGGATTGATGCTGGATTGTAGCCTGGGATAAATGGGTGGACGACTGTGCGCTCCCCCCGCTGGTGTCCGGCGTGAGCACTGGGAGAGGACCCACCACAACTGCTGCCAACCGCCCCTCTGCAGGGAAGCCGGAAGTGACGTGCGTCGCCCTGAATGCACGCCGGCGCAGGATCAGGCAGAGGAGGGCAATATGACTTTACCCCTCAGACTCCTCCCACAAATACAGGAAAGCCTTCTAACTTACTCCTCTTGAATGGATATGTTATCTCCTAAATCCTCTTAGCTCTTTTTATCTGTGTAGAAATTGTCTTAGGACTCTGGCAAGCTTATTACACCATTGAAGAACTCTAGGACAATGATGGAATACCCTCCAGCATTTTAATATTTATTAGCAATAAAAAATGAGATCTACCACATGTTAATGTTGGCAGTTGCTTTTAGCAGTAAAAAAAATACAATCTGGATACACGGGAGAATAAGGCAATATTTAATTATTTAAAGTCGGTAAGCATTTGGAAGTGGTGATGGCATAATCCCCTAAAGAAAGTGATATAAAATAATCAGTTATGTTTATAAGAAAGAACTTTGCGTTTCTCTCCTTGATTGCTTCAATACATTGTTTACTTTATACCTTTTTAAACTATAGTAATGCTTCCAAATCATGTAAATCATCACAGTGCTAGAGGAGAAAAGAAAAATGAGTATGTTTTCCATGGGAATTTAGCTGACTAAACAGACCGTTGTTTATCTTGTTTTTAATTTTCTGTTTCTTTTGTGTATTTTCAGCTTGCACAGAAAATGGGTTTCCCAGAGAACATTGTAAATGAGGCAGCTGCGTGCATGATCAACTTGTATAATCTGTTCATGAAGTATGATGCTACAATGGTGGAAATTAACCCCATGGTGGAAGATGCTTCAGGAGTAGGTAAGCCATGCAAGCCTTCAGGAACTCTTCAGACTCTGCAGTTTGAGTTTTGAACATAGGCCATCTTTAACCACTTAAGCCCCGGCTGCTATTTTGCGATTCAGCACTGCGTTGCTTTAACTGAAAATTGCGCGGTCGTGCGACGTGGCTCCCAAACAGAATTGACATCCTTTTTGCCCCACAAATAGAGCTTTCTTTTGGTGGTATTTGATCACTTCTGCCTTTTTGTTTTTTTTTTTTTTTGCGCTATAAACAAAAAAATGTCGACAATTTTGAAAAAAACGCATTATTTTTTACTTTTTGCTATAATAAATATCCCCAAAAAATATAATAAAATTTTTTTTTTTCCTCAGTTTAGGCCGATACGTATTCTTCTACATATTTTTGGTAAAAAAGCGCAATAAGCGTTTATTGATTGGTTTGCGCAAAAGTTATAGCGTCTACAAAATAGGGGATAGTTTTATGGCATTTTTATTAATAATTTTTTTTTTTTACTAATAATAACGGCGATCAGCAATTTTTTTAATTTTTTTTTTTACAGGGATTACAGGGAGCGGTGATCAGTGTCCTGTCACTAGGCAGAACGGGGAAATGCTTGTTTACACAAGCATTTCCCCGTTCTTCCTCTCCGTGAGACGATCGAGGGTATCCCCGCGGACATGGGGTCCCCAAGACCCGCGATCACACTCTTGGAGGTCCCAGTGGCGCGCACGCGCCGCAAACCGCCTCTCAAAGGGCAACGTACAGGTACGTTAATCTGCCTGTACGTGCACTTCTGCTGACGTATATCGGCGTGAGCTGGTCGGCAAGGCGGTTAAAATGTATGGCTACGGTGAAACAAAAAAATATATGTAATACATGACTGTTTGTACAGAGAATTACCTTTTGATACCAGGAGTCAAGTATGCTCTAAACTTTGAGCTGAAAATGCAGGTTTTTAGTGCAGCAGAGGCATTCACTCAAATAGGAGAACTGGGGTTCTGTGGATCAACAACTATTTTCTGTACTAAGGAAATGTTTATGCAGTAAAGAAAAATGCTGAATATTTTTTCACTACATTAAGATAAGGAAACCTACTGCTTTTTCTGTCCCCCCCCACCAAATCCCTAGATATTTACCTGTCTCTACCTTTGCTCCAGCACTGTCCTTGGCTGCAGCAGTTCCCTTCCTGCTTTCACAGAATACAAAGGTATGTGAATGGATGAGGGAAGGGGCAGGTTAATGTCAGGGTCTCCCCTCATCCATTCACATAATGCTTTGTGGGAAGGCAAAGTGGTGGGCGAGTGACCCATTATCATTCGCTGTACTAGAGCCAGAACTGGCCGTTTCAGCACTGTAAGTTTGGCGTTTACAGTAGTGTCTGGGATAAATTAAACTAATAGTGTTACCTAACTCGGCACCATCCATTCATTGGACAATCTTTAGAGGTAATTTTATTTTTACACAGCAAATGTCCAAAAATAGTTTAGCTTAAATTTTAGGATTTGATTCTGCTGAGCTGTGGTGATGACTTGGTGAAAACTTCTGTGAGCAGCCCCCCTATTACTCACCTGAGCCACCTCTCGATCCAGCAATGTGCATGAGACCCTTGGCTGTCCTCAGGACTCCCACTGCTCTCAGTCAGTGAGCCAATGAGGAGAGAGCGGTGGGCAGGGCTGAGCTAGGACTCTGTGTCTTATGGACGCATAGAGCAGGGCTTGGGAGCGAGCACACACCAGTGCCCCATAGCAAGTGGCTTGCTTTTGGGAGCACTGGTCGAGGGGGAGGAGCCAGGAGTGCCAGCAGGGGACCTGAGAAGAGGAGGATCGCGATTGCTCTGTGTAAAACCACTGCACAGAGCAGGTAAGTATAACATGTTTGTTACTGAAAAAAAAAAGAAAACCTTTTAATATCACTTTAAATTTTATTACAGAAAACAAAGTAATATATTGACTCGTACTTATTTAATATCTGCAATGAATTGTCTTGTCATTTACACATCAGAAGTTTCTCAGTGGAACTTGACATTACACAGCCAAAGTCTGCCGGTGAGCAGATGTCATGCTTTTTTTAAATGAAAGGTCTTTAAATGTCTCCTAGATAAATTATACACACAACAGATTATGAGGGATTCTCATCATATCGAATACCAAGAGAGCAAATGTCACATTTTAATGCTGTTGTGCTGACGTAATACATCTGTAAAGTTAATTGTCATAATTGCTGCGCACGAGCTGGAGTCCTGTTGAATATGTTCACTCTGTGTGTTCTATTTTTCTAAATGTAGTGGCCATTGCTGCCGTTATGATCTATTGCTTTTGCTAATCTGCCCTTAAGTACTTAAATTCTGAAAGCAATATAGACTGTAAATCTATATCTGGAAAATTTTAAAAGTCGCGCTATCCAAAATAAACAAAAACCGTATAGTGATATAAAAATGTGAATCAAAAGAAACAATAATAAAACAATATGTAAATAAAATGGTGCTGGTAATAAGGACGTCAAGAAATAACATGAATAATAGACATCATCAGTGATCAACACATAATGTGATATATTAAACACCAATGAATAATAAAATTCCAAGTCCATCAATATGTGAACAAGCTGTGAATGAACTCTTGTTTCCAAATGTTGAGTGAAATCCACCACCACAATCAACGGGATTTCACATTTTTATATCACTATACGGTTTTTGTTTATTTTGGATAGCGTGACTTTTAAAATTTTCCATTTACTAATGTATTGATGTTGTACATATTGGTTGCGGCTTCCATTATGATGGATAGGTACTAAACACTTTGCCATCACTTTTTTAATTTAGCCTCCTTGGTTTTTAGCTTGTTTTTTTAATTTTATTTTCGTAAATCTATATCTGCTAAGCAGGACCTTCTTTTCCGTCAGAGCTTAGGTCAGTGTCCTGATTTAAACCACTGATTTGAGGCTTGTGTTTATATTCCAAAGTGGGCAAATCACTGTTTTAGTGTACTCTTTAACATGCAGAGCTCTGAGAAGCCTGTCATGAGTATCTGTGGCTGTGGTTATATTGGTTTCCAGCTGATAATCACTGGCTTCTGCCACTATTAACAATGCTGACTTGCATGATAGAATAGCGATACATGAGATTGGGTTGATTGCATTGCCATCAGGTGGCAATCAGACACCTAAATGTAAGTGTGCCACATCCTATGTAATCTATAGATGCTAAATAAAGGAATGATGGACGTATGGGCACATATAAAAATATATATAACCATTTTAAAAATAATAATTAATAATTTTAATAATTCATATAAAATACATAAATACATACAGAATAGAGATACAAACTGCTGTTTTTTGTCTGAACACTTTACATTTTTGGGACAGAAGCTAACTTTAGTCAACGACTGTGAAAAAAATTACCCTTGCTCTGATATTTGTTTGGTTTGATTCACCAGCTGGCTTTGTATCTGTTGCATGCTCCAGCACCGCTTTCCCTGTGCAATCTGTGCTTCCACAAGGTTGTTACAGAAGTGTCACTTCCCAATTATTAATGTATTCTACTTCATGGGACATCAATCAGAAAAGTGTGATACCATCGGATGTTTTTGGTTTTATAATGGCTGCAACACAGTTAGGGCCTGTGTTGACAGGTTTGTGTTAACGGCATCAGTTTAAGATACTTTTGAGATCACTCAGAATTTGACAGGTTCATTTGACCTGCAGTTAACTTTCTTCTGACCTGCTTCAAGTTGGTTGTGCCTTTTACATAAATTTGTATGGGAATGCAAGACCCACTTAAAGTGAACAAAAGCCCATTTACACAGACACTAAGGCTACTTTCACACTGAGGCGCTTTACAAGCGCTATAGCACTAAAAATAGCACCTGTAAAGTGTCTCTCCTGTCACGAGGGCTTTCACACTGGAGCGGTGCGCTGGCAGGACGCTAAAAGAAGTCCTGCAAGCAGCATCTTTGAGGCGATTTAGGTGCTCCCAAAGCGCCCCTGCCCATTGAAATCAGTGGGCAGCAACACTTTGCCAGCAATTTTAACCCTTTTTCGGCCGCTAGCAGGGGTTAAAAGCACCCCGCTAGCAGCTGAAAAGCACCGCTAAAACGACGGTAAAGCACCGCTAAAAATAGCGGCTCTTTACCACCGTCCCCGCGCCTCAGTATGAAAGTGCCCTAAGAAAGTAACTTGTGAATATTTTTCTTGCTATTGGGTTTGTACACATGTTGCAAGTAAGTCCTAGCATAAGGTAAAGTGTATTTCCACTTTTGCAGTCAGTTACTATATGTTATGTATTCCCACTCACACAGCATACCCAAATATAAAACAAAAAAGAAAATCACCTTATTAGGTGTTTGATTGGAGCTGGCGTTGGGCAGACTGCAAATTTTTAAATGGGAGGAAATTCTGTCTGTCTGTCCCTTCTGACAAATAGGGACACACTGAGTTTCCCCTCATTAATGTACAATGCAGATGCTTCTAGATCTTTAACCCTTTGTTAGGACAGACAGTATTGAGTTTGGCCAGCACAGTACAGCACGGTTATTTATGGTAAACATTACCTCTCCAGCCTCCTCTGCATAGCAGAAGAAGACTTCTGTTTTGGACTTTTCAGAACAATTTTTAACATAATTTATGCTATGTGAATGGGAACATGTAACAGTTATAAACAGGTGTTATCCTAGTTTGGCTGCAAAAGTGGAAATCGACTTTAGCCTAGGTTCACACCGATGCGACAGCTGAACTTGCATGATTTCAAACCCACATGTCAGTCCAAGTTCGGGAGAGATTTCGGAGACATCTGTGCGGGTTCATGCACAGATGTCTATTGAAATTGTCCCTGAAGTCGCCAAAAGTAGTGCAGGAACTGCTTTTGGGAATCTGTGCAGTGACGTAAAGTCGGTGCCATCACCGGCAATATGACATGCGATTTGACGCATGTCAAAATGGCCTGATGTGAATGTGGGCTTAAAGCTGTGGTTGTCTGGGAATGAGAATTAAAAGTCAGCAGCTACAAATACTGCGCTGCTGACTTTTAATAAAAGGACACTTACCTGTCCAGGGATCCAGCACTGTCCTCACCTGGGCTAGTTCCTCACTAACCTTCGGGTTCTCTTGCGTCGGCATCCTTATTGCGGGCAGCTGGCTACGCTGCCTTTCGGCTTCACAGCCAGCAACCCACTGCGCATGTGTGAGCCGCCCTCTGCCTTGTGAATGGTCCAGCAGTCTTCTGGGACCTGTGACGTGTCCCAGAAGACTGCGGGGTGGGAAGGGGAATGAGACCTTTCGCTCAGATTGCCTGGGTGATTCAGTGGGAGCGGGCACTTGCCAAAACCAAGTACCCGCTCCCCCTTACCCCCCAAAAAAATTTGTCAAATGTTAAACAGGAGCCGGGAGGACCCCTTAAAGCGAAACTTCCCCCAAAGGGTGACGTTACTTTAAGCAATAATTTGTGTATTCTCTTGGCACTGTTATTTTTGCAATTTATTACACTGTCCCTTTGCCCTAAATGCTTGTTTTACTGTTTCACATATTTTGTCTATGCCACAATTCTCAGTTTTTTTTTTTTTTTATATATAGTATATAGCTATACGCTGTAAAGGTTTATAGATGGTCAGCAACCTGCACAAGAAATTGTACACAGTCAAAAGGCGATTTCTGTCATGTAAGGAAATCCTTTACAGCCATATGTACACACCTTGATGCACCAAATTGTCTGCCATTGTTTTTATGCTGATGTTGACTATTCCCCAGACCTATCCATATTTATTTGTGTGTTTTGCTTAGTTATACCTGAAAATAACTAGGAGATTGATTATTTAGTTCTTCATTTAAAAAGGCACTTTCCGAACCATTTTCTGCCTACAGCAGAATGATTGCCAATATGTAATGGTTGTTTATCATTTCTCCCTTCTGTGCTACGCAACTGGTTCTACTTCTGTTCAGATGTTTGAGTGGCTTGCCTGCACACACTTCTTGAATGCGTCTGACTCATCCTCCATAGCGGGGCACAGTGGATGGCTGAAACTAAGATAATTGGAAAATTTCATGCTTCAAAACAAACCTTTTGTAGAGGATGCATACTTGTTTTTAAATGTAGCCTTAAAAAGACTACAAAATTCAGAATGTTACTTTGATTTATTTCACAATGGAAAAGCAATTTTACACACAAAGATATCTTTCACTGTCGCACCTTTATATTTCGTATTCCATACCATTCCTTCTATAGTATTAGTTTGAATGTGGATATAAATATACATTTAACAAATAAGTCACATAGAAGTAGAAGATAAGACACTGGAATGAAGGCAGTTTTGTAAGGAAACCCCCGGTGTATGCATAATAAAACTTTCACTTTTTTTATAAAAATATGTTTTGTTAAAATACTATACAATAGTCTCCTGGTTCAAGTTGCACAATCTGTCCTGATTTCAGAAGATGTATGTTAGGAGAGAGGATGTGATATAGTCACACAACTGTGGGAGGAGATTTGCTCTGTAAAATATTCAGTATGCATGACACATATGGGGGGGGGGGGGGTACTATACACTAAATTGTATTGGCACTGGTAGAATTGCTACTATTATAGCGAAGCCACTATTCGTGCACATGCTAGTTGTCACCCATATTAGAACCGGAAGTAGGTGCCTAATAAAGAATTTTGGCGTCTGAAGAAAATTGAAAAATTAAAGTACTTTGATTAGCATTAAGCATTGCCGCAAATTTAAAAATATGCTTACACTTTGAGCTGGTGTTCAGATAGTGATTGGATAATGCTTCTTTAACAATAGGATGATAGAAAGAGACCCTTTTTAGGGGCACATATATGTCCTGACCTTGCCAAATGACATGTTAGATTTGATCTTTACTTGATCCCTAGACCAGTGTTTCTCAAACTTTTTTCAGTCAAGGCACCCTTTAAAAATTATGTAAATCTCGAGGCACCCCATTCTAAAATGTAAAAACTATTCTAATAGTTTTACATAAAGACATCCACACAAGTAGGACACCAAACACTAGAGGTGATGTATTCTTCCAAAGCAAATACACTTTTGCAAACTGGTACTGACTAGTATTCCAATGTTTCTTTTCTCCCTCAGTTTTTCTCCATCACTCAGCTAATGTGTCCCCAACGCTGATGGAGAGGGGCAGGGAAGGGTTAAACAAGAATGCTGTGCAGGCAACTGACATCCTCCATATCAACTGATAATTTTTATTGTTCGGATGCCTTGCTGCTAGAAGTTTGTACTGGTGCACAATGAAAACCTGTGGCTTTGTGTAACTAAAAGGCAGGCTTCATCCACACGCCGGCTTGTGTTTTTGGGCAATTTTTAGGCACTTTGCCAAGGCATCCTGGTTGAAAAAGGCTGCCCTAGACAATTTAAATGCGTTTTCAGTCATATGAAATGTTTTTCAACACGTTTTTTAAATTTGATGAAAAACACTGTAAGTGAGCATTAATCGTTCATTACTGAAATTAAATATTTGTGAACGGTCTTCTGGCTGCTTTAGTGACATCATGGGTCCTTTCTTCCGCTGATGGTGGTAATTGGATGTTATTACTCCTGCACTGAAGGGCACTCAGTGTAATAACTGTGAGCTTTGTTTAGTGCAGTGGTAGGCAACCTGGGGCCCTCCAGCTGTTGCAGAATTACAAGTCCCAACATGCCTCTGGGAGTAATTGTAACTGCCAGGATTGCAATGCCTCATGGGAAATGTAGTTCCACAACAGCTGGAGGGCCCCAGGTTGCCTACCCCTGGACTTTAGTGCAATAGTAGATAAACAGAACTTTTTTTTTTTTTTTTTGCACTCAGTATAATTACTTTAAACCCACATTCACATCTAAATACAAAGATGAACAAAAAATATATACACATAGATCAGGTGCGCTATCAGATAATTAAATGAGTGCTAAAAAACAATTCAAATATTTAAAATGGATTACATATAAAGTGCACTGCCAACTGAGTGATTTGATAAGTGATAAAAATCAAGTATATGAGACCAAACAAAAGTCCAATATAAATTACAAGTGGAAACAGTCAAAAAATAAATAAAAGTCCATCCACTGGGGGGGCGTGACTGGATGTGATCGAGGCAGGACGCGGTTTTCCAGAGCTCCTTGCTGTACTCTGGTAATTATCCTGCTAATGGCCATTTAACTGTATTTGGCTACTATCTTTTATAATATATAGTCAGCGGAAGACCTTGGGCCCATTATTATGCCTTCTTCGGCGTCTAAGAAGCAGAAGAACCAGCATATACAGCCGCCGAGAGATCAGAGAAATCTCCGCTCTCTCGGAAGCATGGCAACTAGCCCCTCCCACTCCTCGTCTCTTCCTGCTCCTGTGTGCACAGCGCTGCGCGCCACAGCACCGTAGCTTGGCGGAGGCAATAACAGGGCCAATCATGGAAGCCATAGCAGGCTCCAAATCTGAGCTCATGGGTCGCATAGATCTTCTGGCGTCAGAATGCAACCTCATTCGCCACGATCTAGACAAGATAAGAGGCAGATTAACCACCGCAGAGGATCATATCTCGGAGGTGGAGGATGCATCTCATTCACATGGCTCACAACTGATGGAGTTAAAAGAGATGGTGGTGCACTGCAACGCAGAGCTGACGATGCTCAAGACCGTCAAAGAAGAAATAATGTACGGGTGGTGGGGTTGCCCGCCCGAACAGAGGGATCTAATGCATCCGCATTTGCAGAGCAGTTTTTTAAATCGTTGTTGTCCCTTGATTATCTTCCACCCACATACGTCGCTGAAAGAGCTCACAGGGTCCCAACAGGTTCCAGACACTCAGGCGCCCCACCACATCTGTTTTTGGTCAGGTTCCTAAATTATAAGGACCGAGATATGCTTCTGGCTGAGGCCAGGAAACAGAGTTAAAATTTGAAAATGCCCACATCATGCTGTTTCCAGATTTCTCTGTGGAAACGCAAAGAAAGCGCCGCTCTTTTACTGATGTGAAGAAAAGATTGAGAGAGAAAGAGCTGAAATATAGTATGCTTTATCCCAGTTGTCTACGAATACAACACAAAGGTACTGTTAAATTTTTTTGAATCCCCACAGGATGCTAGTGATTGGCTGGACCAGAACTTGTGAAAGTACCGCTCTTCCTCCTTTGTCTTGTTTCCTGGTTCCTGGATTTATGTTACTTCTGAGGTTTTTATTTTTCTTTCTTTTCTTTTTTGCTGGCTTATCAACGTACTGCTGGATTGTTGTTTTGCCTTACAGTTGCTTTCAAATATTCATACAAGGCGGCTAACACTCGGAGTCGCATAAGTGTGCCCTGTGTTGGGTCGTCTATGGTGCACTTACTTTTGCGCTGCTCACAAGGACTGCCAACAACTCTAAAAGGGAGACCGTTTTTGGTATACTGAACCCAACACGGTGGCCGCGTGTCACTCTCAATGCAGAACATCATCTAGTGACATCATCGACTGGCTGTTATGTTCCAAGTAAAGATCAAGCAAGGAGTCTCAATGGAAGACACGGACCGAAATAATTTTTCTTTTTTTTATTCTTTTTTATGCCGAACTATCGACACTTTTGGTCGACTTTTTGGGTGTTTTTGTTTCAGGGTTGAAGCTGCATACTGGACATGTTTTAGTTTGTTTTTTTTCAGTTCCTAGTATAACAGCAGGGGGTGGTGGAGTTGACCAATGTCATACGTGTTGGGAATGTTGTGCACCTTGTATACTTATAATGCGCTTATTACGGTTTAGTCTGATGTCGACAGGGTTAACCCGAATGTTAAATTTATTTCACAAAAATAATGGATAGCAGGATAAAAACAGTGTCCTGGAATGTTCGAGGAGTAAACAATAAGTTTAAAAGGGCCGCAGTATTCCAATGTCTTAAACGGATGAAGCCGCATATCGTCCTTCAAGAAACGCACCTGGAAGGTAATAGGATCCTCTCTTTACGTAGACCCTGGATACAGAGGTCTTTTCACTCCTCCTATTCCACCTATGCTAGAGGAACCTCTATTTTGATTAGTAAGGCAATAGCATGTACAATTCATCAGGTGATTACCGATCCGGGGGGACGATATGTGGCACTGATATTGGAAGTGGCCTTTCAAAAATTGTTACTGGTGAATATTTACTTACCTCCACCTTTCCAGGTACAATTACTATACGATCTGTTGGTGACTTTGGCTCCTCATATGTACCTACCTATATTATTCATGGGTGACATTAATACCATTTTATTTCAACATTGGATTCATCAAATGCAAATAGACCAGCTTCAGTGGAACTGTCTTCCTGGGCATCTGTAGTGGGGTTAACTGAAATGTGGAGGTGGAAGCATCCAGATACAGTGTCCTATTCCCATTTGTCTGCCACGCATAAATCTTCTGCTAGAATAGATTTAGCGTTTGGGAATGCTTTTATTCTGAACAATTTATATGAAGCAGAGTATCTAGCTGGTGGGACCTCTGATCATAATCCACTGTTGGTCACCTTGGCCTTCCCCTCCGGGGGACGGAGAGGGGGTTGGAAATTGGCACCAGGTTGGTTGCAGGAAGAACAGGTAGCTACTCAGATACAAACTGCAATGGATACGTTCTGGGCAACAAATGTGCACTCAGCTGACCTCCCTGTAGTCTGGGATACTTTTAAAGCAGTATCGAGAGGTGAATGCATTTCAGCAATAAAGGCAGCCAGGAAAGACCACAATGCAGAATGTGAAATTCTTTTGGCCAAAGAGAGGGAGTGTGCAAAACTTCAGGCAGACTCTCCCTCAGAAGCTAATTATGCATCCCTTTTGGGTTGTAGAAGGTCGGTGGAACTTCATTTCACAGACCTAGCTCATACGGAGGCGAGGCACCGGGTAGAAATTATTTTTGCAGAGGGGGACAAAAATGGTAAGCTGTTGGCCAATCTAGCAGCAGATCAAAGAATACCAGTTAGCATACCAGTGATAGAAAATAGTATGGGGGCGACGGTTACAGACCCAGAGGGCATTCTGGGCGAATTTGTTAATTTTTACAAATCTCTTTATTCACCTATTCCGTCCTATAATTTAGCTGAGTTGGGCTACTATTTAGTTTATCAATGCCAAAGCTGGCTGATGCGGATGTGGTTCAGCTGGAGGAATCTATTTCTGTATTAGAAATCGAGGCAGCCATACTTGCTTTCCCTCCACAAAAGGCTCCGGGTCTAGATGGCTTTCCCGCTGACTTTTATAAGCACTTTATGTCACAACTGGCCCATAGATTAAATTTACTGTATGCACACTGTTGGGAACATGGAGCGTTGCCGGCCTCAATGATGGAAGCATATATGGTACTTCTTTTGAAGCCTGGCAAGGACCCACAGAAGTATTCCTCTTATCGTCCTATAGCATTGCTTAACATGGGTCTCAAGATTTTAGCTAAGGTGCTGGCTTCTAGATTGGCTAGGGTTATTCTGACCCTGGTTGATATAGATCAAACAGGTTTTATGCCCGGAATGTCAACACATACAAATCTTAGAAGACTATTCACCCATTTGTAGATGGATAATGATACAGAGTACCCGGCCAGAGTCATTGTCTCCATTGATATTGAGAAGGCCTTTGACTCTGTAGACTGGCAATATATGCAAGCAGTATTGAAGGCCACGGGGTTTGGTCCTGGTTTCTGCCGCTGGGTTACTCTCCTGTATGGTGCGCCTAAGACGGCGATAAGGCTGGGTTACCTGGTCTGGGTTCATATAGGAAGAGGCATCAGGCAGGGGTGCCCGCTCTCCCCTTTCCTCTTCGCTTTAATGATGGAACCTATGGCCAGGGCTCTTAGGCAGTCTGACAATGTGGGAGCAATTCATGTGGGAACTATAAAAGAATGCATTGCGTTGTACGCCGATGACATGCTCCTGTTTCTCAAGGATCCTGGGCCCTCTCTCAGGGCTGCTCTATCGATCCTAGACAAATTTGCTGCCTTTTCGGGTCTAAGAGCAAATTGGAGCAAGTCATCAATTCTACCACTGATGACTTGCTCCAATTTGCACTCCGATCATGTGTGGGCTTCATCGGACCTTCAGCGGACTTTTCCAGTCGAAAATCTGACGGCCTTTAGATTTGGAACATGCTTCAAATCTTTACGTCGTAACTCCGCCGGATCCAGAAATCCGCTTGTCTGTGTGCTAGTCCGACGGACAAAAACCGACGCTAGGGCAGCTATTGGCTACTGGCTATCAGCTTCCTTATTTTAGTCCGGTGTACGTCATCACGTACGAATTTGTCGGACTTTGGTATGATCGTGTGTAGGCAAGTCCATTCGTTAAAAAGTCCGTCGGACCAGTCCGGACAAAAAGTCCGCCCGTGTGTACGTGGCTTTAGAAAACTTTTGGTCCTAGCCGATGACTCTACATCCTCAAATATTCCCAATTTGAGGTTAAATATAGTAGGGAGCTCAAAATTAGAGGCAATAAACTCAGTAACCTCTGACCAAAAAGGCCTGATCTTGGCGCAAGCCCAAACCATATGAAGAAAGTCAACCTATTCAGCCTTGCATTTGTGACACAAAGGAGTCTCGTTTGTGCATAAGGAAGAGTTGTTTAGGGGTGTAGTAAACTCTGTGACTATATCTCAGTTGGATGAGTTTGTCTCTAGATGATATGACGTTGTCAAAAAAGGAATTGCAAATCTCTTGGCAATATATTTGATTTTTAGCACTTATCAAATCATGCACTTTATTCTATGCACTCATTAAATTATCTATCTGGTAGTGCACCTGGTGTATATATTTAGTGCAATAGTACCCTGAGCCTATGCTGGTGTGGTGACGCACCCTTAGAGAGGAAGGAGGTGTGGGGGCAGGTGGAGTGATGTGGGAGGTATAGTGCCAGCATGAGATTGGGCTCTGTTTAGAGAGTGCAGGTCTGCCAAGCGAGATAGAGAGCAAGGAGGGCATCGTGCATTCTGCTTTGCAAAATTATCTTTCTGGAATTGCCTGTAATAGGAGGATGGGCAAAACTTCCTACAGCTGATAGCCCTAGCAAAAGTTAAGCAGCTTGTGATCTGATCTTCATTGATTTCGGGAATTGCATTAGTGAATTCCTGGATAAAAGCCATCATTTATGGCTCTTGACAGTGAAAATGTTGATTCATAGGGGTATGTGGAGAGGATGGCTTCATTCTCAGTGCATTTCTGTCACTAAAGAGCAGATAGAGAAAGAATAAATATAAAAAATGTAATATTTACATTGGCCTGGGCGTGTGTGTCTTAAAACAGGTGAAAACGTATGGCAAAGTCTTAATATCTATAGATACTAACCAGTTTACAAATTAAATTTCTTCATAGTGCATTTATCCTGTACCTTTTATGGATAATTGAACTATGATGTCTGCTTGCATCCAAGAACTGATTGGCGCTGTCAGTGAAGGTTGTCGGTGACAGGTATGTCTCACCCCCCCCCACCCCACCCCCCAACACACACACCTACAATACAGTACATATTCCAGGCCCTACAATTGGAATATTTACATGTTCTATGGCGTTAAGAGAAGTTCAGGGTTTATTTTTTATTTTTTTTAATAATTGGACTTCCCTAGGTGGATGCAGCATTAGCCCCCCGACGACTCTAAGACTGCTCACTGAGAAACACCTCTGATCGCTTAGTTCTCAGTGAGCCGAGAGCTGGTGACTGTCGGTCACCACTGTCTACTCTGATCTCCCCTCCATGCGGGAGCAGCTGGCTCAGGCTCTCAGTAGCTCGCTAAGAGGCTGAGCCAGGTGCTGGTCTGGGGTTGTAGGCAGATCCCGACCAGATTGTTGCAATCTTTCTCCAGCCTGGACCGGCTCTGCAACATCAGCCGCCAGCAGGCTTCAGCCCGCTGTCTGCTGAAAACTGGTCACAGGAGTTCAGAACGAACTGTACTCCTGTGATCCACAGAAGTACAGCCAAACGAGCTTTAAAGCCCAACTCTAAAAATGTAAAAAAAAATACCTATGCAGTTAGAACCCCCCAGGGTAATGTCTAGGGGGTAAAGGAACATGCATTATTACTTGCCCTGTTGACTGGATATGTTAAGGCTGAGGATCAGTGTTCATATTGGCTAAGCTCTCCCTTTTGGCAGAGATCGTATGATCAAAAGCCAAGGCTATGGTTTGTAAAATGAACTCCTACATCCTGTTGTGGGCTGACAAACCATAGTGTTTCTGTGACCTGGATGTTGTCAGTTCTGTCCACTGTCTTTTGCTAAACTGCTCAACCACTGATACCATCAGATCTCAACAACATAAAGGCTAATCATTCTACACTCCAAAATATCAATAGTAAGTGTACTGGGGACACGGAGATAGGTCTGAATTTCTGATCAACAGATTTAGTTTTTGCACTTTTTGAGCAAGTATTAGGAGTTCATTGTTGGGGTTTACATACATTTTTTGAGTGTCAGTCCCCTTTATGTTTTCAGCTGTCAAATATTTTTGAAAAAAATGCCTTCCTACAGTTTTTGACTACTTTGTTTTTTGCCATTTTTTTTTTCTGCTTTATTTTTTTCAGCCTATGGGCTTGCATGCCTCTTATTCCTTTTGCTTACTCTTGCAGAGATTATTTTTGTTTTGTTTTAAGGTTTTTTTTTTTTAATCACATATCAACCTTTGCTTATGGATTTTTGACTTCATGCAGATTGTCCTTTTAATGATCATGTTCACAAATGTGGCTTACCTGTTGTGACGTACTCACAAATGCCACATGTTGACAGAGGTCATGCTGGGGGCCCTTAGTGCTCTTGAAGTCGTGTCACTTTCTTTTGCATTGCATGGAGCTAGATAAAGACCTCATGCTTCACTGAAAAATGCTTCACTTATTAAACCTTGCACTGTTATAATTTTTCTGATACTTCTGCTGATATTGTGTGTTTTATTAGGAAGAAAAGAAAAAAAACAAAAACATATTCTTCGTCTTGAAACACAGCACTTTTATGACACACATGCTGTGATGTCTATAAAACTTTCAAAAAGATTTTAAATTAAATCTGATGTTGCAAATTTATGTGAACTAGGCTGCTGTTAAATAGCAGACACCCTTAAAGCGGAGTTCCGCCTTCCCCCTGCATACTGTAGATGCTGACTTTTAATATTAGGACACTTGCCTGTCCTGGAGTCCAGCGACGTCTGCACCGCGGATGTTTCCATCGGCTGTCGGGTGCTGCCGCCGCCATTGCTGTTAAGGGAACCCGGCCGTGAAGCTCCTACTGTGCATGTGCGAAGCTGGGGCTCGCTCTCCTACTGGCCCGACAATAGGGGAGGGGGGAGGAGAAGGGGGACGGACCTCTGATGCACCGTGGCGAGGTCCAAAGGAAGTGGGGACAGGGTTGCTGTTAAAAACAGGTACCCGCTCCCCCCCCCCCCCCCCCCCCCCCCCGAAAGTTGCCAAATGTGGCACCAGAGGAGGGGGAGGAGACAGATAAACAGAAGTTCCACTTTTAGGTGGAACTCTGCTTTAACAACTTGCTTACCGGGCACTTCTACCCCCTTCCTGATCAGGCCAATTTCCAGCTTTCAGCGCTCTCGGACTTTGAATGATGATTGCGCGGTCATGCAACGCTGTACCCAAATGAATTTATAATTTTTTCTTCACACAAATAGAGCTTTGTTTTGGTGGTATTTAATCACCACTGTTTGTTTTGTGTTGTGTTGTGTTTTTGTTTTGTTTTGTTTTTTGTTTTGTTTTTTGCTAAACAAACAAAAAAAGACAGAAAAATTAAAAAAAAAAAAAAAAAAAAAATTCATATTTTGTTATAAAATTTGCAAACAGGTAATTTTTCTCCTTCACTGATGAGGTGGCACTGATAGCCACTGATAGGCACGAATAGGTGGCACTTGATGGGCACTGATAGGCGGCTCTGATGGGGAGGCACTGATGGGTGGCACTGGTGGGCACTGATGAGGCTGCATGGATGGACGGCACTGATGGGCATGGAGCAGTAGCACTGATAGGTGGCATTGGTGGGCACTGATAGGTGGCACTGGTCAGGAGGCACTAATCGGGGGGGGCACGGATTTGCAGCATTGGAGGGCAGTTATTAGCAGCACTGGTTGGTACTGTGTGGGACTGATGTCCCTCTAACAGAAGCCGGTCACCGGCTTTAGTTTCTTCTTCACGCTGACAGTGTGAAGAAAAAAAAAGCTGGTAACCGTCTTCTGTTTAGTTACGTTTACAGCTGTCACTGGCTGACAGCTGACCACGTGGTAAAGGGCCCGCTGTAATTGGCCCTTTTACCCTGCTCTGTGATCAGCCGAGTCCAGAGGACCCGGCGATCATAGAGTGCCCCCTTGGGGCACATGGGCGGTACAAGAATGGTGGGATGTACATGAACGCCCTCCAGGCATTTGAGATCCGCGCTGTAACCGTCTTAAGGCTATAAATTTGTGACCCTGGTAGAATAATCAATCGCCCTCCTGCTTCAGTAATTGTTGCCAGAGCGACCTGTCGTCAAGCACAAGCATTGCCATGGGGCGGCCCTATGCAAATAGGGACTTTTGCAAAATTGTTTGGATAGGATTTCCAGAAGGTTGTGGCAGCACTTTGAGTGTTCTAACTGTACACTAAACACTAAATGTATGATGTATAAGCAGATTTGAATGGTATTCTGTAGTGTACATACACATTCTGTATAAACTAATTTGCAGCCTCTAGGTGTTCCGGTGAACTAGGAAGTTGCAGACTGTGCATAGTGGCACTGTACTACTGGCAAAACACACCGTAACAGGGTTTTATAAATCATCAGGGTCCGTAAAGAAAATTATGATTCCTTTGTCCGAAAACCATACACATGCATGTATTTCAGCTCTACATTTGTCTGTGTGGTTAGATTCAAATTTGAAGGATTTTATTGATAATCAACTTTTTTTTTTTTTTTTTTTTTTTTTTTTTTAACCAGTGATGTGCATGGATGCAAAAATAAATTTTGACACCAATGCGGCATATCGTCAAAAGACAATTTTTGACCTCCGAGACTGGTCACAGGAAGATGAGCGAGACCACCAAGCAGCGAAAGCTGACCTCAACTATATAGGTCTGGATGGAAATATTGGATGTCTCGGTAAGTTTTTTTTACACTTTATCACTCTGAATAATGGGGTTGATTTACTAAAACTGGACAGTGCAAAATATGATGCAAACAAAAAAAAAAAAATACTGCGCTACCTATAGAAAATATCCCCCCAAAAAGCAGCAGTTAAACAGTGAGATGTGCACTAATATAACTAATAAAAAGGAAATAACCGCGCTAAATATAAGTGAAACAATCTCCAAGACTTCCGTGAGGAAGTACATATATAAATACAAAAATGTTGAAAATTATTAACAATTATGAAAAGTACATGGGTCAACACATGTATGTATGAATCAAACATGAGTGTCCATATGTGATATTTGCGAATAAAAATAAGTGTCCATATATAGTAACAGAAAATAAAAATGTGAAGTAATGATCTGAAAACAGTCCAAGAAAGACCCCTTGGATGAATCCAACCAGAGTCAATGGTGTAAAAAATATGAGTGACAACCCATACAGTATCCGCAAATACCCAATAATTGCGCTTACCGCAAGGCAAGCGTACACCAGCCTGTATCACGTCTTGGGTTGGAGAATCCAGATGGTGCTCTTAGACTGTATACATAGTAGCTGAAAGGATGCAATGAGGACACCAAACTTCCATCTCATGGACATGTAAATAAAAGGAAACTGGCCATAGTGTAATACTGCCAAACTAGTTAAAGTTTAGAAAAGGTAGAAAACTTACACTAGTGCATAAAGATACAGCAGGAAAAAATCAAACTCAGTAGTGAAGATGAGACCCCACACTCCGTGCAAATATTGCGCTTACCACAAGGCAAGCCAACAACAGCTTGTGTTCAGTATTGGTTAACCACACTACGTGATCCACCACCAGGCAAATAATACGCTTACCGCAAGGCAAGCCAACCACAGCTTATGTTCAATAGCAGTATGAGAGATCCAGAACGCAAGCAGTCCAGAACGCCAATGGATCGGTCGGCGATTTTGAAGCCCAGGATGGCAGGGATAGAGGATCCAAGGCTGCACTGGGGCAAGGCTGCACTGGGGCAAGGCTGCACTGGGGCAAGGCTGCACTGGGGCAAGGCTGCACTGGGGCAAGGCTGCACTGGGGCAAGGCTGCACTGGGGCAAGGCTGCACTGACGAGGCTGCACTGGGGCAAGGCTGCACTGACGAGGCTGCACTGGGGCAAGGCTGCACTGACGAGGCTGCACTGGGGCAAGGCTGCACTGACGAGGCTGCACTGACGAGGCTGCACTGGGGCAAGGCTGCACTGACGAGGCTGCACTGGGGCAAGGCTGCACTGACGAGGCTGCACTGGGGCAAGGCTGCACTGACGAGGCTGCACTGGGGCAAGGCTGCACTGACGAGGCTGCACTGGGGCAAGGCTGCACTGACGAGGCTGCACTGGGGCAAGGCTGCACTGACGAGGCTGCACTGGGGCAAGGCTGCACTGACGAGGCTGCACTGGGGCAAGGCTGCACTGACGAGGCTGCACTGGGGCAAGGCTGCACTGACGAGGCTGCACTGGGGCAAGGCTGCACTGACGAGGCTGCACTGGGGCAAGGCTGCACTGACGAGGCTGCACTGGGGCAAGGCTGCACTGAGAAGGCTGCAATGATGGGCATGTAAATGTAAGTTTTTTTTTTCCCTTCAACTTGACTCCTAAAAGTTTTTTTTTTCCTTAAAATTCCCTCCTAAATTGGGGTGCGTGTTATACGCCGGTGCATGTTATACGCCGATAAATACGGTACTTCCTCGCGGAAGTCTTGGAGATTGTTTCACTTATATTTAGCGCGGTTATTTCCTTTTTATTACAAAATATGATGCAGTTGTGCATGGTAGCCAATTAGCTTCTAACTTCAGCTTGTTCAATTAAGCTTTGACAAAAAAGCTTTGAAGCTAATTGGTTTCTATGTAGAGCTGCACCAGAATGTGCACACTCTAGTTTTATTAAATCAAGCCCGTTGGGTTTTAATCAATATGCTTGCCTGTAGAAGTTGTAGTTTTCCATATGATTAATAAACCAATATCAGTCATAGCTTTTGTTTTCCATTCATCTCAGCTCAAAATGCTCTAGAGAAGTACATACACTGCTCCAAATTGTGAAGGCCAGGAAAACGAAATATTTGGATCAAATGAATTCTGCTTAGTGGGCTGTAGCTGGTCCATTACTGTCTATTGGTTAGAGGAATCCTAAAACCATGTATGGTGCTAGCCTTCCAGAACTGGAGTTGTGCACCCTGCACAAAAGAAACTTGTCTGGGAATAAACAAGTTGATGTATATGTTCATTGTGATCCTGTCATGTCCACAAATATGTTTTGTTGTGCCTACCAATACCTGTCATTTGCCTAATATCTGTTACTAGGGAGGACCATAAATCCAGCGCCAGGCTTTATACAAGGTGATGATTTTTCTTGAGAATAGAGTAAAACTTTCCCAAGGGATGATAAAAGATTGGTCTGAAGGCAAACACAGAACCTTGGTGCTTTCTCTTTATTGGTAATATCAGTTTATGCAATTTGGTTGACAACGTCTGTTCACTCTAATGCCCCGTACACACGATCGGATTTTCTGACAACAAATGTTGGATGTGAGCTTGTTGGTGGAAAGTCCGACCGTGTGTATGCTCCATCAAACATTTGTTGTCGGACTTTCTGCCAACAGATGTTGGCTAGCAGGTTCTCAAATTTTCCGCCAACAAAGCTTTGTTGTCGGAATTTCCGAATGTGTGTACACAAGTTCGTCACACAAAAGTTCACGCGTGCTCGGAATCAAGCAGAAGGAGCCGCATTGGCTATTGAACTAGCTTTTTCTGGGCTCGTCGTATGTCTTGTACGTCACCACGTTCATAATTGTTGGCCAACATTTTGTATGACCGTGTGTATGCAAGACAAGTTGGTGCCAACAACCTTCGAACAAAAATCCACAGTTTTGTTGTCGGAAAGTCCGATCGTGTGTACGGGGCATAAGGTTGAACTTGATGGCCATACAGTACTTCTGATTTGTTTTTGTCTTTTTGTTTATCCAACCATGTATGATATAATTTGATGTGCTCTTGATAGAAGCCATATCATACATTGAAACTTATGTCATAATTTGCTGTGCATCAGATTCTCTAAGATGAAGTAATGTTTTGCTGCAGTTTGTAATGAAAGTCATGCTTTCCATACCAATCTATAACATGTAATGGTGAACTGAAAGACACTAATCAAGTGTTCTTTGAGAATTTTACGTGTTTATCTTCAAATGGAATCCTCCTAGGAGCTATCCTCAATGAAACAAGTCAGCTCAGTTACAGAAATTTCCCGCTTTAAAAATGAGTTGAATAAATCATACATTATCCATGGAATAGTTCACTTAACTAAAAATGAGAGAAACCCTATTTTAAAATAGATCTGTCTGTCCTGACCTATTCATCTTTACTGAAATTGCAGCATGAAAATTTGTAATTGTGTAACCTGCATAGAAAAGACACAGATACAGGGTTTCTCTTGTTTGAAGACCAATGTATTTCCTGCCTTTCACTCCTATAGAACTGGAGGGATTGCTGAGCAAGTGAATTTAGGCTGTGAACACAAACCATATTCATTGTACAAAGTAAAAGACAACACATCCACACGTGTAGGATTTGCTAACAATTTCAGGGTCTTTTTGCAGCATTGTCGGTAATTGAATGTGAAATTTGCATTTTTCAAGAGCAAAACTATATATTCATAGTTTATCAGTATCTATCACTTCTTTTAGTCTACGATTTTTCTGTACCAAAGTTACTATTTTTTATTTGTGTAAAAATTATCACTCACGCCAATATTGCCCCCACTGTGCAGCTGTTATCGCAAAACAATAAAGATAAATGACAAATACTATTCAAGTGCTAGATAGCACTTGCAACATAAAGCGAATAGTGAATATAAATGCTACCACAAATAGTATAAATTGATATGAATAACGTTTGCAATCCCATAGTATTGTAATATTCCACAAATAAAGTAGACCGTCCATATAAAAGTGAAAAAAAACACGTCTTGACACCAGAAATCACCCCTTGGCGTGCTGTATTATCACATGCTCATATAAATCAATCCACATTGACCTCCTTGTTATACAATAAGACGTTAGCCACACTTTGTGGTCACTCAAGGACCAGATCATACCACTGGGTGGATGACAGGGGTGGATGTCCTCTCCTCTTTGGCAAGCAGATCAGTATTCCAATGACTCAAATGGCAGGGACCAGAAAATGAAAGAGAGAGAGAAGAGGGATCCTCCCATAGCATGTAAAACCATTGATTTATTTGTAAAAACAATCGCATACAAAAGCTGATTAAAAAAAAAAAACATGCAGGGTAACGTTTACCCGATCTGCCCACTCAAACTGGGAAGCTGCTTAGCAATTTGTGTACATTCCACTAGGACCAGAAATGACGCACCAGGAGTTCTGCTTGACTTGTTTCGTTATCACGTGACATCTTCAGAAGCAGGCTTTTATTTGCAGCTAAGTTTCACCGGGTTAGAGACCTGTGTGGTGTGATTTTGTGTTGCGCGCAAGATCTGTCATTTAGCAAATAAAGATGTATCCTACATTTCCAGAATAGTGATGGGAATAACTGAAAGTTTAATACAGATCACACTGCTCAATTCTGCAACAGGGTTTAAAGCTGCTTGAGGAGAGTGGTTGGACACGTGGGCATGATTCGCAAATGTTTTCATATACAACTGCATCACCTATGTGCTAGTAATTGGGGTTGGAGGGAGAACATAGCCAGGCACCCGTGAAGCCAGCCTGATCCTTCGGATCAGTTGCCATGTTCCTTCTGGTTTGTCAATGGGATTATATGATTATAGGAAGTAGTATCTTGCTTGTTACTCATAGGTAAAACCGTCCATTGTCCAATTTTGCTGGAGTCAGACATACAGGGCATTGTTGCCTGATCATAAAAAAGGCTCCAGATGAGCAATTTGATGAGCTGTAGATCTGCTCTTCATGTTGGATGTATAGAGCAATCATTTCCCAGTGTCTCTGGATAACATAATCCTGTTTTATTGAGCAAATTTTGGCATTCACTGTAAAATTACTATGAAGACAGAAGGGGATTTTAAACCATTCCAAATTCAAATAAAATTGGTAGGATTTGTTTTTAAATAAAGCTGATCTAGTCTGTGCTACCTACCTGAGAGCAGTACATCAGGCTTGTTTTAGTTTCATTATATATCTATCATCTGAAATGTGTCTTTTTTTTGGCACTTAGGAAACATTTATTTTGTCTGCAGGCATTTCTTTGATATCTGTTTGTTAAATCACATTAATCCACTAGCTCAATTGTTCTGTAACATGATTATTAGAGTATAAAAATCTTACATTTCAAGCTTTGTGGTGTTTGTGCATGTGTCAATCTTTTTTTTTTCTTTATCTGTATTATAATGACATTAATATATTATGTTCCCTGTAACTTTTTAATTGGTACATTATCATAGTGGAAAATGTGGCAAAAACTGATTTATGCAGCTGCTGTGTGGTTAGTGCTTTCTTATCTCACTTGGGTAATAATTTTAGCTGTTTCTTAGTCAGCGCAGGTATTTTCAGAAGGTCAGAAGAAATATAGTCATAATTGGCTTGATTTGATGACAAGTTGCTTATATTTAGCTCCCAGGCTTTTCTTCTTTTTTAAGGCCTTTGCATCTTTTTCAACCAAATTTGTCCCTTTATTTTATGGTTGATATATAGGTCTGTATAAATTAAAGTACCATTTGTGTATATTTTGCTTAAAATATATATTCAACCCCCTACCTTCGACAATCCTTATATTAACATTTCTCAGCACTATGCCTGTGCTGACAATACAGTGATAAATATCCTCAAACTTGACTATCATCTGGTACCCTTCCCAGTCACTAGGGATGTGCTGAATGTACCTGGGGTCAGTTATTGGCAGATTTGGTGAACAAATGCCAAATTCAAAATCCATTGGGGTCAGTAAGAGCCAAATATTAAACAATAATGGCTATTTTCTAGGCCAATAGGAAAGTTATTGTCAAACAAATGATGTGGAGCTGGGTACTGCTCGGGTAAGCATGCAACAAAAATCAATGTGTGTGTGTGTGTGTGTGTGTGTGTGTGTATATGTAGATATATGTATATATATATATGTATGTGTATAAAGAGATAGAGAGAGATATATATATATATATATATATATATATATATATATATATATATATATATATATATATATATATATATATATATTAGATATATCATATATAATATTAGATATATCATATATAATATTAGATATATCATATATAATATTAGATATATCATATATATATATATATATATATATATATATATATATATATATATATATATATATATATATATATATATATATAGATATAATATTAGATATATCTCAAAAATACCTCAAAAAATCTCTCTCTCTCTCAATCTCGATATATATCTATATATAGATATATCTCAAAAATACATTTCCATTTGTTGGGGAACAGCCATTTTGTGAATGATTGATTAAAGGACAATGATAAAAAAAAATGCTAAAATCTAACACATTCATTGCCACCAATATACAATGGATATAAAAATTCTACCCACCCCTGTTAAAATGTCAGGTTTCTGTGATGTAAAAAAATGAGACAAAGCTAAATAATTTCAGAACTTTTTCCACCTTTTAATGTGACCTATAAACTGTACAACTCAATTGAAAAACAAACTGGAATATTTTATGGGGGGGAGAAGTAAAAATATAAAACTAAAATAATGTGGTTGCATAAGTGCGCAGACCCTCTAACTGGGGATGTAGCTGTGTTCAGAATTAAGCAATCACATTCAAACTCGCGTTAACCACTTGGCATCCTGCCCATAGTCATATGACGTCCGCAGGAGGGATCTACCATCCTGGGCGGGCGTCATATAACATCCTGGGCTTCCCAGCCGTCTAGGGGGCGTGCACACGCCATGTCACTCGGGATCAACGGCCGCGATCTCCGCCGGGCACCCGCGATTGCCCGATAATGGAGACGGGATGTGGATCTGTGTGTGTAATCACCACAGATCCACGTCCTGTCAGGTAAGAGGAGACCGATCATGTGTTCCCAGTGCAGAGGAACACTGATCGGTCTCCTCCCCTTGTGAGTCCCCTCCCCCCACAGTTAGAATAACTCCCTAGGTGACAGTTAACCCCTTGATTGTCCCCTTCCCTGTCAGTGACATTTGTACAGTAATAGGTGCATTATTATAGCACTGATCGCTATATAAATGCCAATGGTCCCAAAATAGTGTCAAAAGTGTTCGACGTGTCCGCCGCAATGTCGCAGTCACGATAAAAATCGCAGATCACCGCCATCACTAGTAAAAAAAAAAAAAAAATAAATAAAAATGCCATAAAACGATCCCCTATTTTGTAGACGCTATAACTTTTGCGCAAACCAATCAATATACGCTTATTGCAATTTTTTTTTTTTTAATCAAAAATATGTAGAAGAATACATGGCCTAAGCTGAGGAAAACAATTTTATTTTTAAATGGGATATTTATTATAGCAAAATGTAAAAAATATTGGGTTTTTTTTTTTTTTCAAACTTGTCGCTCTTCTTTTGTTTATAGTGCAAAAAATAAAAACCGCAGAGGTGATCAAATACCACCAAAAGAAAGCTCTATTTGTGGGTAATAAAAAGATAAAAATTTCATTTGGGTGCAGTGTTGCATGACCGCGCAATTGTCATTCAAAATGCGACATCGCTGAAAATTGGCCTGGACAGGAAGGGGTTGAAAATGCCCTGTATTGAGGTGATTAACCCCTTCCCGCCGACCGTACGCACATATGCGTACTCAGCTTTCCGGGGTTATACCGGGATGATGCCCGCAGCTGCAGGCATCATCCCAGTACCGTTGTTTCCAGCGGGCGATCGGCTACCCGTGTATAACAACTGATGCGGCTAAAAGCCGCTCGGTTGTTATACCGGAGGAGCTGAAGGGGACATCCCCCCCCTCCCGCCGCATCCCGCCGCTGTTACCGGGCTTCCCGTGCGATCGGGAGGCTCGGTGTCCAATCGGGAATCTTCGGCGGCTGGGGGCGGGCTGGAACGAAGCTGTGAGCAGCTTCGTTCCAGCCTTCTTGTTGTAAACGCGGAAGCGACGTCATGACGTCACTTCCCGTTTACTCGGCTGCCAATGGCGCAGAATTTTAAAAAGTACACAGTATTCAGAATCGCCGTTTTCGGCGATCTGAATACTTTGTAGTGTAAAGGAGGGATGGGGGGTCTTTTAGACCCCCCATCCCTCCATAAAGAGTACCTGTCACCACCTATTACTGTCACAAGGGATATTTACATTCCTTGTGACAGCAATAAAAGTAAAAAAAAAAAAATTTTTTTTTAAACACAATTTTAACCCTTTCATGACTAAGCCTATTTTTGAAATTTGGTGTTTACAAGTTAAAATCCGTATTTTTTGCTAGAAAATGACTTAGAACCCCCAAACATTATATATATTTTTTTAGCAGAGAATCTAGAGAATAAAATGGCGATTGTTGCAATATTTTTTATAACACGGTATTTGTGCAGCAGTGTTTTAAACGCAAATTTTTGGAAAAGGGACACTTTCATGAATTTTAAAAAATCCAAACAGTAAAGTTACCCCAATTTTTTTGTATAATGTGAAAGATGATGTTACGCAGAGTAAATAGATACCAAACATGTCACCCTTTATAATTGCACGCACTCGTGGAATGGCGACGAACTACGGTACCTTTGAATTTCCATAGGCGACGATTTAAAAAATTTTTACGGTTACCAGGTTTGAGCTACAGAGGAGGTCTAGGGCTAGAATTATTGCTCTCGCTCTGACGATCGCGGCGATACCTCACATGTGTGGTTTGAACACCGTTTACATATGCGGGCGCGACTTCCGTATGCGTTTTCTTCGCTGCGCGAGCTCGCGGGGACAGGGGCACTTTAAAAATTTTTTTATTTTTTTTATTTAATTTATTTTTGTACTTTATAAATTGTGTTTAAAATTTTTTTTTTTTTTTTTTTTTACTTTTATTGCTGTCACAAGCAATGTAAACATCCCTTGTGACAGTAATATGTGGTGACAGGTACTCTTTATGGAGGGATGGGGGGTCTAAAAGACCCCCCATCCCTCCTTTACACTTCAAAGTATTCAGATTGCCGAAAACGGCGATTCTGAATACTGTGTACTTTTTTAAATTTGGCGCCATTGGCAGCCGAGTAAACGGGAAGTGACATCATGACGTCGCTTCCGCATTTACAACAAGAAGGCTGGAACGAAGCCGCTCGCAGCTTCGTTCCAGCCCACCCCCAGCCGCCGAAGGCAGCCGAACAGACACCGGGCCTCCCGATCGCACGGGAGGCCCGGTAACGGCGGCGGGAGGGGGGGGGATGTCCCCTCCCGCTCCTCCGGTATAACAGCCGAGCGGCTTTTAGCCGCATCGGTTGTTATACACGGGTAGCCGATCGCCCGCTGTAAACAATGGTACCGGGATGATGCCTGCAGCTGCGGGCATCATCCCGGTATAACCCCGGAAAGCCGAGTACGCCTATGTGCGTTCGGTAGGCGGGAAGGGGTTAAACTAAAAAAATAAATAAATAAATAAAAAATTTTTTAAAGTGCCCCTGTCCCCGCGAGCTCGCGCAGCGAAGAAAACGCATACGGAAGTCGCGCCCGCATATGTAAACGGTGTTCAAACCACACATGTGAGGTATCGCCGCGATCGTCAGAGCGAGAGCAATAATTCTAGCACTAGACCTCCTCTGTAGCTCAAACCTGGTAACCGTAAAAAATTTTTAAAGCGTGGCCTATGGAAATTCATAGGTACCGTAGTTTGTCGCCATTCCACGAGTGCGTGCAATTATAAAGGGTGACATGTTTGGTATCTATTTACTCGGCGTAACATCATCTTTCACATTATACAAAAATATTGGGGTAACTTTACTGTTTGGATTTTTTAAAATTCATGAAAGTGTCCCTTTTCCAAAAATTTGCGTTTAAAACACCGCTGCACAAATACCGTGTGATAAAAAATATTGCAACAATCGCCATTTTATTCTCTAGATTCTCTGCTAAAAAATATATATATAATGTTTGGGAACTCTAAGTAATTTTGTAGCAAAAAATACGGATTTTAACTTGTAAACACCAAATTTCAAAAATAGGCTTAGTCATGAAAGGGTTAAATAGGAGTCAGTATACACCTGCCACCATTTAAAGTACCTCTGATTAACCAAAAATAAAGTTCAGCTGTTTTAGTAGGTCTTTCCTGACATTTTCTCAGTCGCGTCCTACAGCAAAGGCTATGGTCCGCAGAGAGGTTCCAAAGCATCAGAGGGATCTCATTGTTAAAAGGTATCAGTCAGGAGAAGGGTACAAAAGAAGTCAAGAAAACTGGGCAGGGAGGCTGCCAAGAGGCCTACAGCAACCACTTCAGCCCCGAGCCTCTTTTTGAGATTTGTTGTTTACTAATTAAATTCAGGTTTTGTTGCTAGAAAAAAATTTTTGGGGAAAAAAAATACACTTTTTTTTTATTTAAAAAAATAATACAACAGTAAAGTTAGCCCAATTTTTTTTTTCTATATTGTGAATGATAATGTTACGCCGACTAAATTGATACCCAAAGTGTCTGGCTTCAAAATTGCGCCCACTCGTGGAATGGCGACAAACTTTGGCACTTAAAAATCTCCATTGGTGACGTTTAAAATTTTCTACAGGTTACCAGTTTTGCGTTGCAGAGGAGGTCTAGTGCTAGAATTATTGTTCTCGCTAACAATTGCGACGATGCCTCACGTGTGGTTTGAACACAGTTTTCATATGCTGGCACGACTTGCGTATGCGTTCGCTTCTGCGTGCGAGCGCTCCAATGCTATGGAGCTGAGCTCACTGAGTAGAGTAGTAGAGATCACTGAATTAGTGAGGTCTGCTTCAGTGATTTGCAGCAGCATCAGCCGGGTATGGTATATACAGGTTATACTGGTCCAAGCTGGACCAACATAGCTATGTAAAACTTGCAGATGCCTGGAATTTATTCTTTAACCACTTGACCTCTGGAAGATTTACCTTCCCCCCCCCCCTCATGACCTGGCTATAAAACCTATCCAATAAAAAAAAAAAAAATCAAATTTCTTCATAAATTTAGGCCAATGTGTATTCTGCTACATGTCTGGTAAAAAAAAAATCCCTATAAGTAGATAATGATTGGTTTATGCAAACGTAATGGATGGAGCTTCTTGTTTAAAAAAAAAAAACCAAGGAAAATAAAGCCTGCTGGCCAGGGTGAAGTTGGGTATGAGATGTGTGGAATGTATAGTGGTGCATTGAGGGGTGTATTTAGGGTGCATAGCAGGGAAGCCTCTGCCTACTCTGTGCTATACATGACATTATTCAGACTGTCTTATACTGTAAAATGCATTGTGCATTACATACTCCTCACCACTTAACACTGATTGTTGCGCTCTGTTATTTTTCTTTTTTACATACCAATAATTATTACCGTATTGTCATATTAGTAGAGAGGAGTTATTAATACCACTCTGACTACTGAATTCCGCCTGGTTTAATCAACAGGCACACTTTTGCTAGTACAGTATACAACTATAATCCTGAATGTAGTCCGAGGTTTCAGGTGTTAAAATTTGACAACTGAGTGTTTTATGTGCCTGATATAATATGGTCTCCTTTCTCAACAGTAAATGGTGCTGGCTTAGCTATGGCAACAATGGATATTATAAAGCTTCATGGAGGAACTCCAGCAAACTTTTTAGATGTTGGTGGTGGAGCTACAGTTCAGCAAGTAACAGAAGCTTTTAGGCTCATCACCTCTGACAAAAAGGTAAATGCCTTGCTCTGAAATATGCAGCAGTGCTTTGTGTATTCTACTTATCTGCATGCAAGACTGTGTACATGTAGCAGGTTTGAATGACTTGGCTTTTGCCGTTTACTTTTGTTGTAGTGGAAAAATTTTATGCAACATTGATTGTTTGTTATCTCCTGTTCTGTTGTCTGGGGTTTAATAATTCCAGATTGTAAGAGACAGTCATATTGCAGTTAAATAGTGCTTGAAGCAATTTGCACAAAACGGAGAGATTGCTTTCTGCGTTCAGCCCAGTGGGATATGTAGTATTGAGCTGGACTTGTGTTTCTCTGGGCATGTAACCTATTTCTCTTTCACACCTACATATGATAAGCTCCCTAATGTCTCTAGTTACTATGTCCATCTTGCAGACAAGTGTGAACATAGACAAACTAATCACAGAATGATGACATCACTAAGGAATTCCCTCTGATATAAAGAAACCCTATTGCATCGCCCATGCAAAAATAAAGGAAGCACACAAATGCTTAGTAGCTGTTTAAGATATTGAGTTGATTAACCACTTGAGGTCCGGGCCATAGCCGAATGACGGCTACAGCGTGCACCTCAATCTCCGGGAGGACGTCATATGACGTCCTCCCCTATGCACGCGCACCCTGCAGGGCGTGCGGTGTGCGCGCTGTGATCACCGAGTCACGGAGACTCAGATGATCACAGATCCACGTAAGGGGCCGATCCCGGCCCCTTACCATGTGATCAGCTGTCAGCCAATGACAGCTGGTCACATGATATAAACAAAAGCTCGGTGATCGGTTTCGTTTTCTCCTCACGCTGACAGCGTGAGCAGGAAAAAAAAGCCGATCACCGGCTTATGTCAAAGGGACATCGGTCCCGAAGAGGAAGGAGGCACAGATGCCTCATCTGTGCCTCCAAGTGCCATCTGCCAGTGCCCACAGTGCTCACAAGTGCCACCTATTAAAGCCCACAAGTGCCACCTATTAAAGCCCACAAGTGCCACCTATTAAAGCCCACAAGTGCCACCTATTAATGCCCACAAGTGCCACCTAGCAGTGCTGCCATCAATCAGTGCCCAATCAGTGCCCAACACTGCCACCCATCAGTGCCCATAACCGCCACCCATCGGTGCCCATCACTGCCACCTATCGGTGCCCATCAGTGCCGCCTCATCAGCGTACATCAACGAAGGAGAAAAATTAACTGTTTGCAAAAATTGATAACAAAATATAAAAAAAATATAATTTAAAAAAAAAATTCTGTCTTTTCAATTTTTTTAACAAAAAATAAAAACTGTAGAGGTGATCAAATACCATCAAAAGAAGGCTCTATTTGTGGGAAAAAAATGATAAAAATTTCATTTGGGTACCGTGTTGTCATTCAAAGTGCGACAGCGCTGAAAGCTGAAAATTGGTCTGGACAGGAGGGGGGTTTAAGTGCCCAGTAAGCAAGTGGTTAAAGTGGTTCTAAAAGCTTAAGATTTTTACATTTATGCATTCTCTGCATTAAGGTTAAAACCTTTCTGTGCTGCAGGATCATCTCCAGTCCCTCCTTATACTTGCCTGAGCCTGATCTCGATCCGGAGCTGTGCCCAAGAGCGGTGGCTCTGTCCCTCCTCACATGGCAGATTTGATAGTCAATCAAATTCTGTGATGAGATAACGGGGCAGGGCCGAACCACTTTTTCTGTGTCTATAGACGCAGGGGGCATGACTCGTTTTTTGAGCCCACAGGTGTGCCACAATAAGGATGCGGCCTCTATGGTGAGCCAGGAGCGCCGTTTGGGGACCCGAGAAGGGGAGGCTTGGGGCTGCTCTGTGTAATTCTATTGTACAGGGAAGATAAATATAACATGTATATTATTTTTTTTTAAATTTAAAAAGTTTTACAATCACTTTAACCAGGAAAACAGATTATATTAGTACAGTAACATATCTCAAAGTGGTTTTAGTCCACAGTGGAAGTGGAATCATAAGATTGTGCAATGGTGTGCATTCATCCATGGCATTTAACCAAACAAAAATCACCTTTTTCATCAGTCAAAACAATGCAGAATAATTGATCATTTGTTGCTATGAAATACAGTAATTTGCTTTGCGCTTTGCTTTTTTTCACTCAAGACCATAAAACATGTTTATTACAACCCAAGCTTGTAATTGGTTGTAATAAACATGTTTTTCTAAATAAACTTTGGCTTGGTATACTTGTAAACTGAGTTAATTCAAATCCAGAACCCTGTGATAAAAATAAACAGATGATGGGTGTTCAGTAGCAAGATCTAGCAACTGGAGGCCACACACCATCCTATAGCTGTGACCATTATTACTGCATTCCTGTTAAAGTTTGCAGTGTTTGCCAAGCCACATTATTTAAGCCTTTTGCTTTTTTTTCCATTGCTTTTTAATTTTTCACTTATAGCTTTCAAAGTTTGTAAAAGACCCCACAAACCATATATTTTCTGAAAGCACATGATCAGCAGAATAAAAAGAAGGTGCTACTGATTTCTAAGGTCCCACGATATTTGAACAAATGTTTATCAAAACAATATTTTTGCTAATAAATTTTACAAAATTCCTACTAAATATAAAAGCTTAACCTGTATGGCGTTAATAAATAACTAACATTATTCATTTTTACATTTTGCCTTTTTGCAAAATGGTGAAAATCGAACATCAAACATTTCTCAAAATCTAAAGGTTTTAATTTTTCACTTACAGCTTTCAGAGTTTGTAAAAGACCCCCCAAACCATATATTTTCTGAAAGCATATGACCTCTGGAATAAAAAGATGATGCTGCTGATTTTTTAGGCCCCACGGTATTTGCGCAAATGTTTATCAAAATAATATTTTTGCTAAAAATACACTAAAACCATTATTGG
This sequence comes from Aquarana catesbeiana, assembly GCF_042186555.1. Lineage (NCBI taxonomy): Eukaryota > Metazoa > Chordata > Amphibia > Anura > Ranidae > Aquarana > Aquarana catesbeiana. The sequence goes on from NC_133325.1 coordinate 193,657,272, forward strand.
CACATAAAAACACAGCTAATTTTACAAAATTCCTGCTAAATTCCAACTAAATATAAAAGCTTAACCTGTATGGCGTTAATACGTAACAAATTTTTGTACTTTTTACATTGCGCCTTTTTTTAAAATTGGTTAAAATAGAACGTACGCAAAAATGTAAATATACAAATTTCTCTAAAAATCTGAAGGTTTTAATTTTTCCCTTACAGTATATAGAATTTGTGAAAGACCCCCAAACCATATATTTTCTGAAAGCATAGGACCAGTAGAATAAAAAGGTGCTGCTGATTTTTAAGGCCCCACAATATTTGTGCAAATGTTTACCAAAGCAATATTTTTGCTAAAAATGCACTAAAATCATTATTATACACATACGCAGCAAATTTTACAAAATTCCTGCTAAATTCCTACTAAATATAAGAGTTTAACCTGTATTGCGTTAATAAATAACGAAAAATTGTAAATTTTAAATTGCATCCTTTTTGAGAAATGGTGAAAATCTGGTCTTTGGTGTATATCAGAGTTCTAAACAGACCCCCATATCTCTTTTTTTTTAAGAACGAGAAAGAGACTGTAGCACTTTACGTGAATGAAAGAGGAATCTGTATAGAAATTCCATTCACTCATAAAATGACAGTCTGATAAATAGTAACTCTCGCTGTTTACTATGTATTAGCTGTCAGTGGATATAGGAACGATCGCTGATTATATCCACTGTACTACAGGGGGGAGCTTGGTAAACACATGTTTACCAAGCTCCCCCCTCCAAGCCACAACTTCACCCCCACCCCCCGCACTTCCCCGCCTGACAGATTGTGGAGATCAGTGCAGGAAGAAGCTGCGGGAGGCAAGGAAAGATGCCGTCAGACCAGCAATGAGGACCGGTATGGGGGTTATCTGACTGGCGGGTGGACACATCTGGACCCCCCCCAAGCCCCATTCAGCACCTGAAGTCAACGGGAGTGGAAGAGGAGGTATGCCGGCTAATGAGGGTAGCTGCGGGTTTGCTGGGGGGGAGAAGGGGGGTGAAAGGGATAGTAAAGGAGAGTGGGGGGGAGCAGTTTCAGGTGGCAGGGGGTGGAGAGGCTGGGGACAGGGCAGCGGTGGCATGGGTGGGGGCGGTCACATTTAGGGTTAATTAACTCTGATCAGCGGGTTGTAATCTGCTGATCAAAGTTGTATCAGAATTTTTCAGCAGGCTCTGCCGAACAATTCTGTAAGCATATGTTCATTGAAGTGACTTGGCCAACTGCGTCACTTCTGTGGGTCTGTACGGCGTACGGACCTGCCAGTGAAAGGGTTAAAGCTGATCTTCCGGCAAACAGCTAAAAACAAATGGAATACATGCAAGAGAATTATTTCACTTGCCAAAGAATTTGTATTTTTTCACCCAGTCATGTGATTTACACAGCTCTGCTACAGCACACAGCCTTGTTTGACAGGAGGGGGACCTGATTTTTATCTGCTGCAGTTTAGTAGCACTTTTTCCACTTACTCCTTCCTATCCCTAGCCTGTGACTGAACAGTAAAAACTGAAGCAGTACAATGATGAGCTCCTCTCTGTCACTCTTTTATTAGTCTGCTCCTTGGACTACTGCATACCTGATTGGCTGTGTGTGATACTTCTACCTCAGTTATATATGATTAATTACAAAGCTGTATCAATTTGTGTCTTTTATATCTGCTTGGAGTGCAGCTTTGAATCCTTTTAATCATGTATCCATGCAGATGGTTGATATTACTAATGTCATCAATAGTTCTTTTTCTTACACAAAGGCTGTTGTGCAGGTGTAGCAGGTTGGTAAACATTTAGTAGAAAAAAATGTATATGATGATTTATATACAGTCTTGCTCTGTGCTGTTTAGTGTTCTGCATGGGAGAAGCACCAGCATATATGAAACCATGTAACTGACTGTTATAATAGTAACGGAAAAGCATTTATAATCTATAAATTACTATAGATATATTGTGAAATATTTTCACTTATTGTTTGAAAAATACATTTTTCTTGCTTTGTAGGTTTATCTGCCTCTGAATTAGACCAGTGTAATATAACTTTAAACCTATTTCTCTGTGTAGGTGATGGCTATCATGGTTAACATTTTTGGTGGTATTATGAGATGTGATGTAATTGCACAAGGCATCATAATGGCTGTAAAGGATCTGGAACTCAGGATACCCATTGTAGTGCGTTTACAAGGTAACCTAATTTATTCAAGCCCCTTGGCTCTTCTTTGCTTTTTGTTCTCTAGAGGACAAACACATTTTACATTCCCAAGAATCTCACTCTTGTCCTTTCTTTCTTATTACATTGTTTGAGCAGATGTAAGGTGCATCTTTATAAATTGGTAAATGCACAAAAAAGAAGTTGCTGTGACATTTTGTAATTGCTATGAATTTTTTTAGTGTGATTTTTTTTTTTTTTTTTTATTGTTGATTGTCCTTTATCGCTGGGCCTTATTACAGGATTTTCTATTCTGCATTCCAGTATTGGTCTATAGGCTTATATATCATTTTTGCTCTATAGACAAAAAAGAGTGACAATTTTGAAAAAAAAAACAATATTTTTTACTTTCTGCTATAAAACATATCCAATAAAAAAAATTTAAATCTAATTTCTTCATCAATTTAGGCCAATATGTGTTCTGCTACACACTTTTGGTAAAAAAAAAATCCCAGTGTGTATTGATTGGTTTGAGCAAAAGTTATAGCATCTACAAACTATGGGATATTTTTATGGCATTTATTTATTTTATTTTTTTTTACCAGTAATGGCAGCGATCATTGATTTTTAGCGGGACTGCGACATTGCGGTGGACAAATCGGACTGACTGGGTAAACACCGAGATCTGTGTTCCTGCTTAGCAGGAACAGAAGATCTCTGTGTTCTGCCTCTCTGAGGAATGATCGCGGAGGCTGGCGGACCCGCTGATTGGCTCTCCCTCTGTCCAATGGGTCTGCGCCCACAGTATCTATTGCACGAAATAACGTACAGGTACGTGATTTTGCGCAATAGAGCCGCCAAAACTTTTTTCCATTTTGGATAGAGCAAGGAAGGGAGGGTTATAACCCCTTTCAGTTTTTTTTTTTTTTTTTTTTTTTTTTTCGCCATCCGTGTCCCATTGTGGAGATTTCCCTTCACTTCCTGTCCCATAGCCAAGCAGGAAGTGAGAGGAAATCCCTGCAAATTGAGGGAATTCCTTAGGGACCCCCAGGTCACCAGAACTAGTGTCCCCATTTAAAGTTATCCCCTTTTTGTTCCTTTTCTGGAGATGACCCAAAATTTGGGATTTTATTTTACTTTCGCTTTTAATGACAATGGTAAACAGGCCAAACAGAGAAGGTGAATCTTCTCAATGGGGACACAGACTGCAATAGAAACTGACAGGTGTTCTAATCCCTCTGCACTCTATCCAAAACAAAAGAAAAAGTTTTGCCTTTAGTTATGCATTAAAGAACATGAAAACATTCCAGAGTACAGCTTTATCAGTGCATGTCACATCATAGTATCCTCTCTCAAGCGTCTTCTCCAGAGAGAATAAATTCAGGGCTTGCAACCTTTCCTCATAACTAATATCCTCCATACCCTTTATTAGCTTTGTTGCCCTTCTTTGTACTCGCTCCATTTCCAGTACATCCCCATTAATTTGTTCAGATATTTTTGCAAGTTTTCCACATCCTGCGGAGAAGTTATTGCCCTGCTTAGCTTGGTATCGTCCGCAAATACAGAGATTGAACTGTTTACCCCATCCTCCAGGTTGTTTATGAACAAATTAAACAGGATTGGTCCCAGCACAGAACCCTGGGGGACCCCACTACCCACCCCTGACCATTCTGAGTACTCCCCATTTATCACCACCCTCTGAACTCACCCTTGTAGCCAGTTTTTAATCCATGTACTCACCCTATGGTCCATGCCAACGGACCTTGTTTTGTACAGTAAACGTTTATGGGGAACTGTGTCAAATGCTTTTGCAAAATCCAGATACACCACATCTACGGGCCTTCCTTTATCTAGATGGAAAGTCTCCTCCTCATAGAAGGTTAATAGATTGGTTTGACAAGAACGATTCTTCATGAATCCATGCTGATTACTGCTAATGATACTGTTCTCATTACTAAAATCTTGTATATAGTTCCTTATCATCCCCTCCAAGAGTTTACTGTTAGGCTAACTGGTCTGTAATTCCCAGGGATGTATTTTGGGCCCTTTTTAAATATTGGTGCTACATTGGCTTTTCTCCAATCAGCTGGTACCATTCCAGTCAGTAGACTGTCAGTAAAAATTAGGAACAATGGTCTGGCAATTACTTGACTGAGTTCCCCAAGTAACCTCAGGTGCAAGCCATCTGGTCCTGGTGATTTAATAATGTTAAGTTTCCCAAGTCTAATTTTAATTCCGTCCTCTGTTAACCATGGAGGTGCTTCCTGTGATGTGTCATGAGGATAAACACTGCAGTTTTGGTTACTGAAGCCCCCCGATTCACTCGTGAAGACTGAGAAGAAAAATAAATACAATACCTTTGCCATCTCCCCATCCTTTGTAACCAGAAGTCCTTCCTCATTCTTTATGGGGCCAATATGGTCTGTCCTCCCTTTTTACTGTTTACATACTTAAAGAATTTCTTGGGATTTTTTTTGCTCTCCTCCTCTATGTGTCTTTCATGTTCTATCTTAGCCGTCCTTATTGCACCCTTACATTTCTTGTTGCATTCTTTATAAAGTCTGAATGCTGATGATTATCCCTCAACCTTGTATTTTTTTGAAGGCCTTCTCCTTTGCTTTTATATGCATTTTTACATTGGAGTTGAGCCACCCAGGACTTTTGTTTGCTCTTTTAATATTATTACCCAATGGGATGCATTGGCTAATGCCCTTATTTAATATGCTCTTAAAGCAAACCCATCTCTCCTCCGTGTTCTTTGTTCCTAAGATTTTATCCCAATTTATGCCTTCTAGCAAGGTTTGTAGTTTAGGGAAGTGGTCTCTTTTGAAATTCAGTGTCTTTGTATTCCCCTTATGTTTTCTATTTGTGTGATTTATACTGAAGCCAATTGACCTGTGATTACTGTTACCTAAATTGCCCCATATTTCCACATCTGTGATCAAGTCTGTATTGTTGGTAATCGGTAGATCCAGTAACGCTTTATATCTAGTTGGTGCCTCTACCATCTGACCCATAAAATTGTCCTGCAAGACATTTAGGAACTGGCGAGCTTTAGATGAATGCGTGGTTCCCTCCGCCCAGTCTGTCTGGATAATTAAAATCCCCCATTACGATAACACTTCCTATCCTTGCTGCGAATCCAAATTGTGATAGGAGATCTGTCTCCCCCTCCTCCCTCAGGTTAGGGGGCCTATAGCATACTCCCATTATTATTTTCCCCTTGGCTTCATCCCTTTGCAGCTCTACCCATAAGGATTCCACCTCCTCCCTAGCTCCCTTAGTGATGTCATTTCTCACATTCACTTGTACATTATTCTTGATATATAGGGATACCCCTTCCCCTTTTTTACCCTTTCTGTCCTTGCGATAAAGGGTATACCCTTGAATGTTTGCCAGCCAATCATGAAAGCTGTTGAACCAGGTCTCTGAAATTCCCAAAAAATCCAAATCCTCCTCGTACAACAGTATCTCTAGTTCACCCATTTTGTCTGCTAGGCTCCTGGCATTGGTGAACATAGCACGTAATTTAGACAGGTCGCATATTATCCTCTTATTGGGTGTTCTGAGATTGCAACTAAGACTTGCTACTATACTTACCTTGGGTTTATATGTGTTGGTCAACCAACCACTAATGCCCTCAATACTACCCTCTGGATTATGTTCTGCATTGACTATCTCTACCTCTGGACCCTCCCTCCCATCGCCTAGTTTAAAAACCCCTCTAACTTTTTGGCCATCTTCATTCCCAGCTTGTGTTTATAATTGTTTTAAATGCGTTCGGAGTATCCAATCTGCCCCTGAACACGCAGAATTCTGTTTTCTCTAAATCCAGCTAAACTGAATGTACGTAAACAAAGTGTGAGTTATACTATTTAGAAACGTATTTTATAAACACATACAAATGCATGTACAGTGGGGACGGAAAGTATTCAAACCGCCTTAAAATTTTCACTCTGTTATATTGCAGCCATTTGCTAAAATCATTTAAGTTCAATTTTTTTTCCTCATTAATGTACACACAGCACCCCATATTGACAGAAAACACAGAATTGTTGACATTTTTGCAGATTTATTAAAAAAGAAAAACTGAAATATCACATGGTCATAAGTATTCAGACCCTTTGCTCAGTATTTAGTAGAAGCACCCTTTTGATCTAATACAGCCATGAGTCTTTTTGGGAAAGATGCAACAAGTTTTTCACACCTGGATTTGGGGATCCTCTGCCATTCCTCCTTGCAGATCCTCTCCAGTTCTGTCAGGTTGGATGGTAAATATTGGACAGCCATTTTTAGGTCTCTCCAGAGATGCTCAATTGGGTTTAAGTCAGAGCTCTGGCTGGGCCATTCAAGAACAGTCAAGGAGTTGTTGTGAAGCCACTCCTTCGTTATTTTAGCTGTGTGCTTAGGGTCATTGTCTTGTTGGAAGGTAAACCTTCGGCCCAGCCTAAGGTCCTGAGCACTTTGGAGAAGGTTTTCGTCCAGGATATCCCTGTACTTGGCCGCATTCATCTTTCCCTCGATTGCAACCAGTCGTCCTGTCCCTGCAGCTGAAAAACACTCCCACAGCATGATGCTGCCACCACCATGCTTCACTGTTGGAACTGTATTGGACAGGTGATGAGCAGTGCCTGGTTTTCTCTACACATACCGCTTATAATTAAAGCCAAAAAGTTCTATCTTGGTCTCATCAGATCAAAGAATCTTATTTCTCACCATCTTGGAGTCCTTCAGGTGTTTTTTAGCAAACGCCATGTGGGCTTTCATGTGTCTTCCGCTGAGGAGAGGCTTCCGTCGGGCCACTCTCCTCCAAGGCTCTTCTCACCCGATAGCTCAGTTTGGCCGGACGGCCAGCTCTAGGAAGGGTTCTGGTCGTCCCAAACGTCTTCCATTTAAGGATTGTGGAGGCCACTGTGCTCTTAGGAACCTTAAGTGCAGCAGAAATTTTTTTGTAACCTTGGCCAGATGTGTGCCTTGCCACAATTCTGTCTCTGAGCTCTTCAGGCAGTTCCTTTTGACCTCATGATTCTCATTTTGCTCTGACATGAACTGTGAGCTGTAAGGTCTTATATAGACAGGTGTGTGGCTTTCCTAATCAAGTCCAATCAGTATAATCAAACACAGCTGGACTCAAATGAAGGTGTAGAACCATCTCAAGGATGATCAGAAGAAATGGACAGCACCTGAGTTAAATATGAGTGTCACAGCAAAGGGTCTGAATACCTAGGACCTGTGATATTTCAGTTTTTCTTTTTTTAATAAATCTGCAAAAATGTCAACAATTCTGTGTTTTTCTGTCAATATGGGGTGCTGTGTGAACATTGAGGAAAAAAAAATGAACTTAAATGATTTTAGCAAATGGCTGCAATATAACAAGAGTGAAAAATGTAAGGGGGTCTGAATACTTTCCATCCCCACTGTTTGTCATTGCCAGTGTGAATGAGGCTTGTGTAACGGTTACATTCCTGGAATGCCAGGATTGCTAACTGACAGTATGGTTGAGAAAACAAGCAAACGTGACAAACTTATCAAATGACATGTGACATAACTGGTCACATGTGCAGTACCATGGCAGTTTCAGATCAACAGATGGCAGCTTCCTTGGCTGAAAAGGCTAGGAAGATTTAGTTCTGCTTTAACTGCTCAGGGCTGTGGGCTTCAACAAAATGGCAGGCTCCAATAAGAAAAAACGGGAACAATGCTGGAGGCAATTTACAGCACACGTGAATTTTGGTAGCATGATGATTATTGTGAGATGTATGTTTCTTGTTAAAGAACATTATTTTTTATCAAGTTGTTATGGGTAAATTTCCGTTTTAATTGGTTATCAAGATGACCCAGCAGATTAGAAGCTTTAATGTCATTCTCCCTTTCATAATTTGCATGTTTGTTCTGGGTCAATGTCTTAGAATGTTTCAAAGGTGAAGACTAACAGGCAGCTAGTATTTTCAGCTGGCATTGACAACCTACTTGTTCCTGCCATTACAGTTATCATTTTTTTTTGTTTTTATAATAAATGTTTATTGAACATTTTCAAGAACCATAAAAAACATAATACAGATTACAAGGTATATCCAAATGTACAGGCTTCTCGTGCAATATAATGAACTTGTATGAGATCTCACAGAAACATATAAAAGTTTTGTCAGGGCCTGTCGATGCTTCCCCTCGCAGGCCACAGTAGGGCATGTGTTCTTTAGGGTGATACAGTAGGAGTTAAAGTAGGGGCAAAAAGACTACCCTCATCGGGATATAATCTGGTTTCCATTTGAAATTAGACCAGCATGCCCAAGCCTTGGTAAATTCTGCAAGTTTATTCATTGTCGTGTAGACCAACCTCTCATTTTCCAGGACTCTATCCAAGATTGCGAACCACTCTCTCAAGGAGGGTACTGACGTTTACCTCTAATGTTTACCTCTAATCCTTTTTAAGTTCACAGTTTATACTACTTATCAATTGAATGCAACTTTACTGTTTACAGCACTATGACTTACTGAAGTTGGACCCTGTGCGGTCCACGTTTATCAACCTGCTATACTTCTAGTACAAGTTTTTTGCTCCGTTGAGGAATAGGGATCCACTGACACCCGGTTGTTACTAATAAGCCCTGCTCGGCTAATGTTACGGAAGAATGTGACATAGGTACGAGATGTAACAGTCTATATATTTCTGTTATGTACTATAACTTGTTTTTTCATGAACAAAATCAATAAATATGTTAAAAAAAAAAATACTTATCAATTTTTCAAAAGAAATATAAAAAATGTAAAAGTTAATCTTGCTTTATGCAGCAAGATATCAAGAAGAGGTGAATGGATTTGGTTTCCCATAATATATGATGATAGCAATGCAGAGCCAAGGGATAGTGGGCAGAAGTCTAATGCTCAACTTTTCTGCCCCCCAGCTGTGGTCATGGAGAGCAAGCAGAACAGTGAATAGAACCTTGCCCAACACCATGTACTACACTGTAAAATGTTCCCCACAATGTTCTAACCAAGCAGTCTTAAGTGTATTAAATTTCATTCAACGTTGCCTTACCCCCTTTTCTTTAGGTACAAGGGTTGATGATGCTAAAGCACTTATAACAGCCAGTGGGCTGAAAATCCTTGCATGTGATGATCTGGATGAAGCTGCAAAAATGGTAAGTATAAAATGTGTCTTTGATCCAAACCTATTGAATTGATTATGAGTTATTTTTTCTGCAATGGCTAGTAAATAGTTATTTTCTTTTATTAGCAATTATTTGGAAATATCTGTTCTTTAGTTGTCAAAGAAGAACATATGTTTCAATTAGTATGCTGACTGCTAACCAAATATAATTTTCTTCTATTGACCCCAAAAGAACAGATGCAGGATTAAATGCAAATGCAAGCCTAATTGAGTGAATACCATGTAATTCAGGCTGGCTTAGCACATATTTTATGATAGATTTTCAGTTTCCATTGAATTGTTTTTTTTCTTTTAAGGCCATATACATTAATACTTTTTACATTTATGGTTTTCCTATTTTAAAAGTAATTTTTATTAGACTACTAGCAAATGTTCCCTAACAAATCATTTGTTTTATGGCACATTTTAATAGCCAAGCTATCAAACCCTACTGATCTCTTTACTCCATATTAAGCCAGGCACGTGTTCATTATGCATGCTCTATCCTAGTACAATGAGACAGAATACATTTAAGGCTGTTTGTTTTCAATCCTCACTTTTATTTTATCCAAGTGGTCTACACACCTAATTAAATTCAAACCAGGCACAACATATTATTCACAGAGTTTTCAAGGTAACAACTTAGAATACAGCTATTAGATATGATGACATTCAGCTATGCAGGATGATTTGTAATCCTCCTGTGAGGATTTTTTTTACGCTATTGGAAAGATATTCAAAGAAATGCAATAACAGGTTGAATGTAAGTGGATAATAGTAATATATGTGTTTTAAAGAAACAAAGTAAAATTCAGTCGATGCTATACATCTTTTAAAAAATAATAGTAAACATACTATATATGCCTTTTAAAGTGTTATTTCGCCTTTGCATGAAAACATACTATGCAATAATAGTTCCCTAGTCATTTTCAAAGCATTGATCAGAAAAGCGAGAATTAAGCTTAGTTTTTAAAGGATATTCTTGTAGGCCAAGGGTGGCTTCCGTGAAGCATGGCCAGAAAACTTCTATTGGAAGAGATCCACCATAGAATCTAGAACATGAAACAGTTCGCCTCACCAGCATCAAAGGCGCTCCCCTAGAATCTAAAAAAACGAGAGTTCTTCCTTTGACAATTAACATTTCTAGATGTTCCCTATAAGAAGGCAAATCACTTTCTGAACTTAGGTTCACTTTATATGTAAAAAGCATTATCACTATGAGCCTGTATTGGTGTCATATTTTAATTGCTGTTTTTCATTGGGTAAAATACCCATGGAACATTCTGTGATGTGGAAGGGTTAAGGCTTTAAATTGATCTGTCTCTGCCTTAATAAAAGAATGACTTTTTCCTTCTAAGCATAGTGCCACTGGAAACTCTGTATGGGCTCCCTGTGGTGCAAACATGAGCAAAGAGTAGAAAGTCCAAAACCTTACTTTTTCAAAGAACACCAAAACTATTGAAGTGTATTTTTAAGTGATTTATAAAAGTCATGCAGAGGTCAATATATTCCAATTTCTAAGAATCTTACGTGCGTGGTAGAAGAATTGTGCTTTCCTATAGGTTTAGATATCCAATTGGGTCCATATACAGTATATTTGGACACAGGCAAAATTTTCATAAGTGCGGCTCTGTGTGCCACCAGAATAAAATGAAACAATCCAAATGAATTTGAAGTGCAGACTTTCAGCTTTAATTCAAGGGGTTGAACATAAATATCTGGTAAAAATTTTAGGAACTGCAACCATTTTTATACACAGTCCCCCCATTTTCAGGGGCTCAAATGTAATTGGACAAATGAATATAATCATAAATAAAATGTTCATTTTTAATATTTTGTTGAGAATCCTTTACTGGCAATGTCTGCAACCCATGGACATAACCAAAGACTGGGTTTTTTCCTTTCTGGTGCTTTGCCAGACTCTAACTGCAGCTGTCTTCAGTTCTTTGTGGGTCTTTCTGCCTTTAGTTTTGTCTTCAGCAAGTGAAATGCTTGCTCAATTGGGTTGAGATCAGGTGATTGACTCGGCCATTGCAGAATATTCCTCTTTTCCTTCAAAAGCCTCCTGGGTTGCTTTTGCAGTGTGTTTTGGATCATTGTCCATCTGTACTGTGAGGCGCCGTCCAATCAACTTTGCCGTATTTGGCTGAATCTGGGCTGACTGTATATCTCTAAACACTGCAGAATTCACCCGGCTGCCTCGGTCTTCTGTAACATCATCAATGACCCAGTGCCACTGGAAGGCATGGATGCCCATGCCATCACACTGCCTCCATCATGTTTTACAGATGACATTGTGTGCTTTGGATCATGAGCTTTCCTAAGCCTTTTCCACACTTTTTTTCTTCCCGTCATTCTGGTACAGATTCATCTTCATTTCATCCATCCAAAGAATGCTTTTCCAGAACTGGTCTGGCTTTTTTTTTTTTCTTTTTTAGATGTTTTTTGGCAAAGTCTAATCTGGCTTTTCTATTCTTCGGGCTTATGAATGGTTTGCACCTTGTGCTGAACCTTCTGTATTTGCTCCTGTGAAGTATTCTCTTGATTGTAGACTTTGACAATGATACACCCACCTCCTGGAGAGTGTCCCTCACTTGTCTGGATGTTGAGAATAGGTCTTTAGCATAGAGAGGATCCTGCAATCATCCACCACTGTTGTCTTCCGTGGACGTCCAGGCATTTTTTATGTTGCTGTTTTCCTCAGAATGTACCAAACTGTTGATTTGGCCACTTCTAATGTTGCTTCTATCTCTCTGATGGATTTGTTTTTTAAGCCTTACAATGGCCTGTTTCACTTGCATGGACAGCTCCTTTGAACGCATGATGTAGGTTCACAGCAATAGATTCCAAATGCAAATACTGCACTTGGAATGAAATCCCGACCTTTTACCTGCCTAATTGATGAAAAAATAACAAAGGAGTAGCCCACACCTGGCCATGAAACCGCTTTTGGTTCAATTGTCCAATTACTTTTGTTCCTTTGAAAAAAAGGGGGGGGGTGGCTGTTCTTGAGAGCTGTAATTCCTAAACTGTAGATTGAATAGAACTGGTTTGCTTTTTTTTATTTCTTTAAGATGTTTTTTCTGTTTACCAGGGGTGGCAATCAATTTGCATCAGCAGTGTGGTTTCCCTTAAAGGGCCAGTTGTATCTGGGGTGTGCTACGTACAGAGTGCAGAATTCAGAAATGTGTTACATACAGAGTGCAGGGTTCAGGGGGTGCGCTCTGTACAGAGTGTGGGGTTCAGGGGGTGCTCTCTGTACGGGGTTCAGGGGGTGCTCTCTGTACGGGGTTCAGGGGGTGCTCTCTGTACGGGGTTTAGGGGTGTGCTATCCACAGTGCGCAACCCCTAACCTCCCCCCCGCCTCCGCACCAAAGCTTTCTCGCATTTTATACTCTCTCCTACTTGACCTGGCTGTAGTACCTCCTTGTGTAGGTGGCTGTACTACCGTTGTATTTGGCTTTAGTACCTCCCTGTGTAGGCAGCTTTGCCGCGCCTTGCAGGGAGATCGTTCTCTCCCTCTCAAATTCTGCCGATCTGTCCCCATTGCGAGTGCGTGCAGGGATCTGTTAGATCCGGAAGTTGCTGAGAGCAAAGTTGTCCCTTGTAAACACTGAAGTCTTCTGTGTTTATAAGTAGGAGCAGGAACGGAGGATGAGAGCTGAACCTTCTGGGTGCGAGGGCCACATGACAAGGCCTGGTGGGCCTGATTCAGCCTGCGGGCCTTGTGCTTGACATATGTGCTGTATATAAATATCTTATTGGCAAGTGTCGTAGTTTTTATTTAGTTATCAATATGATTTTTTTTTTTTTTTTAATCAATTTTCTTATGTCTATCAGTCTTCTGCTGTGACCTCAGCATTTCCATTTAATATATTACCCTGTTCAAAACGTGTAAGATAGTTCAATTCTATTTAACCTAGAGATGCATCAAAATTTTGGCGGCCAAAACATATCGGCCGAAAATATTTTTTTTTTGCATTTTGCCGATAAAGAGGTGCCAAAAATGCATTGCAATTTTGATGCAATTTTACTGTGCTTTTGGTGTGTCTTTCATAGGTCATGTGACTCAAAACCGCATAAAAAATTTAACACGTGCATTCTAGCTGCGTTTTCAATGCATTTCAACAGGGAGGTGCGTTGAAGACATGCATAGAATTTAAAGGGATGCATTTTTCTTGAGCTTTTCTTGCACTAAAAATGCCAATAGTGGCCAACAAAAAAATTCATATTCACTTAAATTCATTTCTTTAATAAAGGTAAAATGAAGTATCTTGTTGTATAGTTACATTGCGCCTATCCGCTGTTCATACTAGCATATGATATGAAAATGGGTATAACCATAAAACTTGCTGAACTGCGGTTCCAAGTAGCATGTGATACATCCAATGTATGTTATTTAATAATGTTGTGTTTTTTTTTTTTCATTCTGTAGGTTGTCAAACTCTCAGAAATTGTAACCTTGGCGAAACAAGCGCAAGTGGATGTCAAATTTCAGTTACCTATCTAATGGTGCACTAGCAGTTTACCGAGTTGGAAATTTTGTGTTTATTTTTTTCTCTTGTCGATGTTTTAATTAAATGCTTGAATCTATCTTGAAAGTGTGGTTTGTATTTAAACTGAGTTGCTGCTTTAGAAATCATTGTCATGACGTATATAGGCAGTATTTTTACATTTGGAATTTTTCATTATACCAGTGTCCACTCACCAGTTAACAATCCTATAGCTAGCATGTGAGTTGCTTCTTCCCAAAACAGTGTTTTGGTTACTGTTCACAAGTTTGTCTGCTCAAAAAATAGTCTGAAATTCATGTACAGGATTTTTGCATTTCTGGCTCTTCCCATGAGCTTTATGTTTAGGCTTTATTTTTTTAGACAAGAATATTTGTAAGTAGCATTCAGTCGGGGTAGTAATTCTAATCTGCACTACAAAAAAGGTCACCTGAAACCTTGTTGTGGGCAACATCACCTCCAAATATGATTTGGATGCTATAGGCAACAATCCCACCACTGATCTTTGCTTTCGATTTACCCTACTATGCTGTCACATAGAACATAGTTTTTTTGGAATTAAAGAAGTTATTTTTCTTTGGAATGTTAGTACTACTCTGCGAGGAACAACTTTAGTTCTGCTGTAGGTTTGCTTGAAGCACTTCCTCTCTGTAGTGATAATGTATATACATATTAAAATCTTTATGATCCAATGCTTGTTCATTACTTCCACTTTTGTGCATTAACCCGTGTCTGGCAAATGGCCAGGTAACATATGTACAAATTTTCAAATAAAGCCAAAGTCAAGATTCCATCAATGCACAATGTCAGCCTTGTAAATTGTTTTTTTTTCTTAATGCTGAAGCAATGTAAAAACAATCCTAATTCTTGCACTGTAAAGTAAAACCATGTGTAGATCATCAATTTCCTTGTCTCAATCATTACATGGTTCCTAAGAATATATACAGTATTACATACCTCCACATATACAGTGTACATTTAACTGGTACTTTTTTCTTCCCCTACTACTTGCATATACAGTACTGTGCAAATGTTTTTGGCAGGTGTGAAGAAATGCTGTAAAGTAAGAATGCTTTCAAAAATATATATTTTAATTGTTTATTTTTACCAAGATGCAAAGTGAACAAACGGAAGAAAAATCTAATTCAGATCAATATTTGCTGTGACTATCCTTTTGGCTTCAAACCAGTGTCGGTTCTTCTAGTTACACACAGTGCTTGTGCACACAGTTCTTGAGGGAACTCGGCAGGTTGTTCCAAACATCTTGGGGAACTATCCACAGATCTTCTGTGGATGTAGGCTGCCTCACATCCTTCTGTCTTTTCATGCAATCCCAAACAGACTCTTTGATGTTGAGATCAGGGCTCTGTGGGGCCAAATCATCACTTTCAGGACTCCTTGTTCTTTAAACTGAAGATAGTTCTTAATGGCACTGGCTGTGTGTTTGGGATGGTTTTCCTGCTGCAGAAAAAATTTGGGGCCAATCACATGGCTCCTTGATGGTATGGCATGTTCAAATGTGTGCTGTGGGGGTAAACACTATACATTAAGGTAATTTCCACATTGGTGCCCTTATTATACAGTGTCATATACATTCCTGACATTGGTGGGTTTAAGCCAGGAGTAAAGACCTGTCTGGCTGTATTACAAGTATACAAGTCCTAATTGGAGTTTTACATTTTTTTAAAGAATTATTTGACATTTCTGATGTAAAATTGTTGAGCTGAAGTTCACACAAATCTGTGTTTGTAGTATACGTGTAATGCAGTCTTTAGTAGTTGGCTGTAAAAAACTGAACTGTTCTGAGAATCCTAGAAAGAAGCCCAAAGCACATTAATTCTGCAAGGTCCATAAAATGGATGCTTGAAGGTCCTGTTTGTCAAAATCATTTTTTTTAATGCAGACATTTGTAGGTCCTCTGTTCAGGAATTTATTTGTATTAAATTACTTGAAGGGTCATTTCAAGGATAAAAAAATATGTATGCATGTTTGCTAGAATCCCATTATATAGTGAAGTTGTAGCACATTTATCTGAAGGCATACTGTCTGGGTTTCCTATTGCCATCAGCAGTACCGATTGTAGTGAGAGAAATGTGTCTTTCAACACCACATAACAAAATGAACTTTAGTGCGTTTCTGAAAATAGCACCAAAAAACACATAGGTGTGAACCAGGTCTAAGATGTTTAGTAGCAGCAGCATGCTTTTTTAAAGTTGGCCCTTTATAGCACAAAAAGAGCAGATAATTGCTACTATAAGGGGTTCATTTATACAGTGAAAGTAATAATATATACTATTTATATGATATATATAATAAATACACTCTGAAGTAGGATATATGGGCATTTTAACTAGGGGTCAGACATGAAGGGTGGTGGAAGGGAGATTTAAATCTTTTATATTAAAGCAGTACTAAAAGCTGAGACTTTTTTTTTTTTTTCATGGATATGATCATTTTAAATATAATGCACAATACTGGTAAAAGTTTACTTTAAATGTAATTGTAATGCCTTCTATTACCTCCAGTCTATCAGCCTGCACAGAGTCTTTAAAGTGACTTTTTTTTTTTAACCGGTTCCCGACCGGCTCCTGTACATTTACGTCGGCAGAATGGCACGGCTGCGCAAAGTAACCTACCCGTACGTTACTTTGAATTTGCCGACGTGTGCGCGCACGCCTGCTGCGATCTCCGTGAGTCGGGTCGCGGGTCTCACAAGCTTGATCGCCGCAGGCATACCCGCGATCGCCTCACGGAGAGGACGAACGGGGAGATGCCATTGTAAACAGCATCTCCCCGTTCTGCCTAGTGAGAAGTGTCACTCGATCTCTGCTCCCTGTCGGAGCAGAGATCAGTGACGTCACACACACCAGCCCATCCCCCTGACAGTTAGAAATCACTCCCCTAGGACACACTTAATCCCTCCCTGCCCCCTAGTGGTTAACCCCTTCACTGCCAGTGTCATTTATACAGGAATCAATGCATTTTTATAGCACTGATTGCTGTATAAATGACAGTGGTCCCAAAAATGTGTCAAAAATGTCCGACATGTCTGCCATAACGTCGCAGTCACAATAAAAATCGCTGATCACAGCCATTACTAGTAAAAAAAAAAAAATTATTAATAAAAATGCCATAAAACTATCCCCTATTTTGTAAACTCTAACTTTTGCGCAAACAAATCAATAAACGCTTATTGCGATTTTTTTTTTTTTTTAAATGCCTTTTTTTTAAAATTGTCGCTCTTATTTATGGCGCAAAAAATACAATTCGCAGAGATGATCAAATACCACCAAAAGAAAGCTCTATTTGTGTGAAAAAAAGGACGTCAATTTTGTTTCGGAGCCACGTCGCACGACCGCACAATTGTCAGTTAAAGCGATGCAGTGGCGAATCGCAAAAAGTGCTCTGGTCAGGAAGGGGGTAAATCCTTCCGGGGCTGAAGTGGTTAAACAACAAACCTGTTATACTTACCTGCTCCTTGCAGTGGTCTTCACAGAGCAGCCCTGATTCTCCTCCTCCTGGCTTCATAGTGCCCCAATAGCAAGCTGCAATTTATAGTATAGAGTGCCCCCTATAGCAAGGTAAAAAAAAAAACTTCTACCTTTTAGAACCACTCACTTCCTGCCCAGGGCTACATGTCCCATGAGGCATTGCTCCTTACACATTCACAAGTTCTCATGCACTCGCATGTATGGACGGTGTACTGAGCTGTATGTGTGCTGCAAAGTATTTCCTGATATGTAAACAAATAATGCATTCTGTAGTCCAACTAATCTGCTGGCCGATTAATCGATTATGAAAATAGTTGACAACTATTTTCATAATCGATTAGTTATCGATTAGTTGTTTCGGCCTTACTCTCACCCCTTGTTCTAGTGTTCTAAAATTTTGAACAAGGTTACCAAAACAAATAGTATGTGTACATCTAGCAAGCAGGGACACATAGCTCTAAAAAGTTAGTTTGCTTGGAAGGGGGGGGGGGGGTGAGTCATAAGAGGGCCAATGAAAGCTTCAAAGCTGGAGGTGTGCTTCTGTGTGTCTGTCTAAATCCAAGAAGTGAACAGGCAGCAGCTTCAGCTGCCCACAGTTAAAATGGATGCAGCCAGACTTAGTGGAGAGAGCTTTCTGCAGCATATTTGGCAAGTACAGAATCACAGTATATATAAAATATGCAAAGTGGTTGGAGGAAAGCTTCAGAATGGCAAAGATGTTTTTATTACAAATTATGCGAGCAGACTGCAGTTCCTCTTTAACCACTTCAATACCAGACACTTACCCCCCTTCCTGCCCAAGATAAATTTTCAGCTTTCAGCCCTGTCACTTTTTAAATGACAATTGCGCGGTCATGCTACACTGTACCCAAACAAAATTTTTATCATTTTGTTCCCACAAATAGAGCTTTCTTTTGGTGGTATTTGATCACCTCTGCGGTTTTTATTTTTTGCTAAACAAATAAAAAAATAAGAAAAATTTGAAATAAAAAAAGTTTTTCTTCGTTTGTTATAACATTTTGTAAAAAAAAAAGTAAGTTTTCTCATTCACTGATATGCAGCACTGATGGGCATTGATATGCAGCATTTATAGGTGGCACTGATAGGAGGCACTGATGGCTGGCACTGATAGGCATCACTGATGGCACTGGTAGGCATTTTTAATGGGCACTGATTGGCATATCCCTGGTGGTCTAGGGTGTCATACTTGGTGGTCCTGTGTGGTGGCCATACCTGGTGGTCCCACGCAGGATCCCTGGTGGTTCTGGCCGGGCAGCTGCTGGGGGGCTGCGCTGATAAACAATCAGCACAGACCCTCTGTCAGGAGAGCCGCCGATTGGCTCTCCTCTACTTGCGTCTATCAGACGCGAGTGAGGAAGAGCCAATAAACAGCTCTTCCTGTCTTCCTGTTTAGTGATCAGCTGTGATTGGCTGATCAAGTGGTAAAGAGCCTCTGTCAGAGGCTCTTCACCAAGATCGGTGTAGCAGTATGTCAGACTGACACGCTGCACCACCGATCGCCACGCTGTGCGCCCCCACGGGCGCGCACCGGCAGTTATCCTGAAAGACTTTTTTTTTTTTTTTTTTTTTTTTTTTGTGTATTACAAAGATTTTAGATGCAGCAGGTAAAATAAGTATTGAACACATCACCATTTTTTCAAGGAAATGTATTTCTAAAGGTACTATTGCCATGAAAACCACATGTTGGTAACAACCTATGCAATCCATACGTACAAAGAAACCAAAACAAATAAGTTCAGAAATTGTTATGTGCAAAAAAATTGAATGACACAGGGAAAAAGTATCGAACATGTGAAGAAAGGGAGGTGCAAAAAGGCATGGAAAGCCAAGACACCATCTCAAATCTATCAGTAGTTATAAAGCAATCCTGCCCCTTGTCAGTGCAAAATAACCCTTTCATGACTAAGCCTATTTTTGAAATTTGGTGTTTACAAGTTAAAATTCGTATTTTTTGCTAGAAAATTGCTTAGAGCCCCCAAACATTATATATATATATATATATATATATATATATATATATATATATATATATATATATATATATATATATATATATATACATACATACATATATACACTTTTTAGTAGAGAATAAAATGCCGATTGTTGCAATATTTTATGTCACACGGTATTTGTGCAGCGGTGTTTTAAACACAACTTTTTGGGAAAAGGGACACTTTCATGAATTTAAAAAAAAAAACAAACAGTAAAGTTACCCCAATTTTTTTGTATAATGTGAAAGATGATGTTACGTCGAGTAAATAGATACCAAACATGTCACGCTTTATAATTGCACGCACTCGTGGAATGGCGAGAAACTACGGTACCTAAAAATCTTCATAGGCGATGCTTTAAAAAATATTTACGGTTACCAGGTTAGAGTTACAGAGGAGGTCTAGTGCTAAAATTATTGCTCTCACTCTGACGATCGCGGCGATACCTCACATGTGTGATTTGAACACCGTTTACATATGCGGGCGCGACTTCCGTATGCGTTTTCTTTGCTGCGCGAGCTCGCGGGGACAGGGGCGCTTTTAAAAATTTTTTTTTCTTTTTATATTAATAAACTGTGTTTTTAAAAAAAATGTTTTGCTCACTTTTATTGCTGTCACAAGGAATGTAAACATCCCTTGTGACAGTAATAGATGGTGACAGGTACTCTTTATGGAGGTGTTATGGTAATGATTAAGAGCTCCAATCGAGCCCAAGGTTATCTGCTGCTGTTTCTAATTGGAAAGTGTGGCTATGCATGCATATAAAAGTAAACAGTCTGAGACACGCTCAGCACCGTTACTTCCTACACTTCTAATTTATTCAAGGCGGTGCTAATGTTTTATACACAAAAATACGTCATTGCTATGTTAGTCTAATAGGTACATCTCATTGGTTAAGATAGAAAAGAAGATGGAGAATCTTCATAACGAGGTTTGGCTGTCCTTGGTTTTATCTTCAGTTCCGCGTTCTTCTGATGTGTGGGATGTAGGGGGTACCCGCCATTTTGAGAAAAATATAGGAACAGAGCTAATCTGTATACTTATATAACGAGTAAGGAGAAAAATATGTATACACATAAGAAAATAGACATTTTCAGATTATTATTATTATTATTTACATCACATTCCTTCACAATCCCCCCTAAAATGACTATTTTCTCTTTTCTGTCCCTAATACTAAAGGTCCCACTTTGGCCTGGCCCTTCTCCTCAGCAACTCTTTTAGGCTGTATATAGAATTGGGCAGCAACTGTTCACTACCCTCCTCAATACAGCTGGAGAGGTGCAGTCAGGTGCTATCTATCCCTATAACCCTATAGGATTGTGAGGTTATGGACAGGGAGTGACTGTAGAGGAGTGAAGGGTTTGTCATCTTCCATC
Organism: Aquarana catesbeiana; assembly: GCF_042186555.1. Lineage (NCBI taxonomy): Eukaryota > Metazoa > Chordata > Amphibia > Anura > Ranidae > Aquarana > Aquarana catesbeiana. Next base: position 193,677,980 of record NC_133325.1, read on the forward strand.
ATAAGGAGGTCCTCTTCTTCTTGGTGGAAAAATGTAGGTGTGCTATTGTCTACAGCCTTGCTCATTAACTTTTTTACAAAAGGTAGAATACAGCATACAATCAGGGCTAGAAGAACCAGGATTATTAATACCCTTACCCGTATCTGGGCGAGCACCTTCTGCCACCCACTCATCCAGCTAAAGTATTGATCCCATGGGTCTGTGATACCTGAGTTCTTCTTCAACTCCAGTGACAGATCTTCTAATTTCTTTATAGCTAGAGTAACCTTACCATTTGGGCCAGTATTATCAGGAATGTATGTACAACAGGTTCCCGTTTTTTTTCCTATGATTTTACAAAACACCTCCTTTCCCAGCTAGCACCATGTCTAAGGCCATCCGGTCCTGGAATGTCATGTAGGAAGTGGGGGATAACTGGTCAGCAATTCCCTGGAGGGCATCTTTAGAGTAATTTACAAATCTCTATTGGTTATAATATGTGAAGTGTCAAGTCACCTAGAGGCTGGGTGACAGATGCACACCTTTGGGATCAGGAGTGCACCGCAAGGTAGTGGACCCTACGGCTGACTGCTGCGGATTGAACCCTGGGAGGTTCAGGAAGCAGGTCTACTGGATCACTGACACAGATCCCACTGGGAGCTAGAGCATAGATTCCCCAGGGCGCGGAGTCTAAGAGCCAGCAGGTGTTCACCAGAGCCTTTAATGGTAAGGATGGACTGCGCTGCAGTCTGGCTCCAGGTCGCGGCCCCCAGGGTCTCACAGCTCACGCTCACGGTAGACTACAGGAGAAGAGGAAGGAGGCAGCAGGCTAGAACAACAAGGAAAGTAAGGGACAAGCCAAGGTTCAGGGTCACAGGCAAACAGGGATGGTCGGGAACACGCCAAAGTCTGTAACAGGAATCAGATGTATGAAACACAGCAAGTACACACAGAGGCTAACACACAATGGTTGATCAGCACTGCTGGCTTGCGGTGCACAGGTTAATATAGGGTTCCCTGATAGGGCCTGGGGTGGGGCCATGCTTAGAGGAGAGGTTACAAAAGTAGTCAGGTGAGGGTCAGCTGGTCTCCAGAGATGAACACATGGAGACAGGTATGCTGATCGACAAACTCTATTGCATAACCATGACATGTAGTTAATCCAATCTACATTCTTGCTGACAGTTGTTATGGGGATCAAAGACTCAAAACCAGCTTTTACCTGGTCCCTGGCTTTAAATTCATCAGGGACCCCCCTTGTAACCCTTATGACATGTATGTATACATGAAGATCAAAGCTTCCGGAGAGAGCTGCTCGCTTCCTCCTCTGACTGTGTGCTGGGTCAGTGTATGTATCAGGGGTATCTTTGGTTAGGATATGGGGGCTTTCTATTTTCATCTTTTTTGACTAATGCACTCTGTGGTCGCCCAGTCTGGCCCTGTGTTCCAACCCACTAGCCCCCACAGAAACCACAACTCTGTCCCCAGTAACTGTCTGTGTGGCATACATATATGTCCTTACCGTCAGGGATATCACTGTACCAATGACATTGCCATGAAGGGTCAAACGGACAAGGTACTATGTCACAGTAATCTAAGGTAAAGGTGGTCACATGTGTACCTGAAGAGTTACACCAAAACGTAATTATGTTATCATTTTTGTGATAGCCACCTCCTGGGCCCCTCCCCCCTGGATCAAACAGAAAAAGGATATGCAGCACCCGAAAACACGCTCTCCTGCAGTGATAAGCGTGCATTCAGGTGTTCTTCCTGGCCAACTTGACTGAGGTGGCTGTGGTCAGCAAAACTTGGAATGGACCATCATAACTTAGCTCAAGTATCTCCAGACAGTAGTTGGTGTGTTCCTGTATCTAATTCAGGATCTGGAATGGAAGAAAACACCTGGACATGCATTCAGGTTAATTCTCGTGATAATGTGGTTACATAATTAGTCAACACATCAGACTGCAACTGTAACTGTTGTGGAAAGTAACAACCAAGTCTGGGAGCTGAACCAAACAAAATTTCATTATGGTATAGGGCATGTTTCCCCCGGAGGTGTGTCTGACACTGAACAGGGCAATGGGCCAACTCATGTTAGTCTCTTGGGCCATCTTTAACATCCTGTTTTTAATGTCCCATTCATCCTTTCTACCTTCCCCCTACTTTGAGGGTGGTATGGGGTGTGTAGTGCCAACTGAACCCCCAGTGCTGCCCAAATCTCTTTAGTAAGGGTTGCTGTTAAGGCTGGTCCCTGATCTCTCAATATCACCTCTGGGACCCCAAATCTACATACTATCTCACTCAGTAGTTTCTTAGCTGTGGTCCTGGCAGTCATGACCACTTCCACTAGGGCGTATTCGAATCTGCCACTTCTTGGCACTTGAGAATGATCAATTTGCATCCTCTGGAATGGGGTATAGGGCTTTTGCCAGGTGCTTCTTCTGTGCTTCTTCTTTGCTTCTTCTCTGTATCCTGGGTTACATTTGGTGCAGATAATGCATGATCTGCAGAAGTCGTCGGTCAGTGGAGTAACTCTTGGTGCAACACTTGTTGATAAGAGAGTTCATAAAAGTCTTTGTCAAGTGGGCAGCTCCATGTGCCCATTGCACCACGGCTGGGTACATACTCCTGGGTAGACAAGGCTTCTTGTTGCACTCGAATAGTCCATTTCTGAGAGTTGCTCCTCTCCGTTTCCAGCTTTCCTTCTTATCCGGACTTGTTTCCTGTAGTTCTTTTAGATAAACTAACTGTCCACTGGGAGAGTTTGTAAAGTAAGCACAGGGTGGTCTTCTTCTACCACCCTGCTGTCCACTTCCCGTGGACTACCAGCTGTCTGTTTGGCAGCTGAATTGGCTAGATGATTGCCTCAAGCTTCCTTTGAGTTCATTTTGTCGTTTGCTTTTATTCAGAATAGTCACTTGGGTTGGGAGAAGCAAGGCATCAATTTTTCACAGGTGTTCCTGCAGCCGTCAGGAATCCTCTGTCCTAGATAACACCATAATCATGGGCAATGCTGAAAGCATATCTTGAGTCCATATGAATGTTGGCTCTTTTTCCCTCTGCCCATTTACGTGCTGTAGTAAGTGCTTACAGCTCTGCCTCCTGTGCAGACATCACCGGTGGTAAGGCTTCAGCTTGTAGAACAGTGTTTTCAGTGGTGACCGCATGTTCTGTGTGGTCATGGGGTGACAAGTCTAGACTCTACTCCTCCTTTCCCCCCTCGAGAAGTGGAAGAAGGGTGGTAGGGTTCAGTGTTTGACAACTTAATAGAGTAATGCTGTCCAGTAGGAGGGAACACAGGAGTCTCAAGTGTCTAGTAGTGGACAAGTGTTTCGGCTGGATCTTGGTTGAATATGGCAACAACGTCATGGGGAGTAAGCAGAACGAGGCAGTGTCCGAGGACCAAGTTCAAAGTTTTGTCAAGCAAGGCTTGTATAGCAAAGCCAGCTCGCAGACACAATAGGCCTCCTCTTGCTACCGCATCCAGCCGACAGGAATAATGTCCTACGGGGCGTAGGCTGATGCCGTGTGATTGGGTGAGTACACCTGCAGCATGTCCCAGACGTTCGGATACAAAGAGCTTGAGCGTTTTGTTGTAGGCTGGGAGCCCTAGCGCCTGAGATGGCACACTTGAGGGCCTCAAACTTAGATATTTCTTCAGGAGACATCTGGAAGGGTCTGATTGCAGAGCATCAGTAGGAAGGCTTCTGGAATCCATGCTCTACACTAGGAAATTAGTCCAAGGAAAATGACAGGTGTTGAGCACCACTGCATTTTGGGCTTTGAGGCTCTGCAGCCCTGGTTGGCAAGACAGCACAACAGGCTTTCTGAGGTGACTTCAACAGGGGGTAAGTCAGCTGCACAAAGGAGAAGGCCATCAACATGTTGGAAGAGAATCACTTCCGGGTGTTCCTCTTGTCATGTGTCAAGGATGATAGCCATAGCTTTTGCAAACTGGCTTGGAAAGTTCTGTGCCCCTTGTGGCACAACTGTTTAGGTATGTTGCCGTTTCTTTCCGTGGATGAATGCGAAAAGGTACCAGCAGGAGGGGTGAGGGTGGACACTGAAGAAAACGTTTGTAAGGTCCACCTCTGTGAGGTATTTTGCAGTCAAAGGCATCCACAGCAGGTACCTGGTACTTCTTTAGGGGTTCTCTTCTTGGGGTTATTGTGGTTTCCGGGGCAATGAAGCGCCCTCTTTTAGCTTGACTGAAACTGGTGGCACCTTTAAGTGACCGTTGTCTTCCGGTCCTGTGGACCATAGGCACGCAGGGATTCTGTCAAGTACTTCCTGCAGTATTGAACTTGAAGTTTTTGCTTCATTAAGTGTCATCAGGAGAGGCAGAGAACACAAAGCAGATTAGTCTTCTAAAGATAGGGGAGTATGTAACTTCATCTCCCCTTCAGGCGTGTCCTGATTGAGGCCTGTAGTCTGGACAACACATCAGCTCCTAGTAGATTCAAGGGACATGTAGAGGACACCACAAATCTGGCAAGCAAATCAGGAAGTGGACTGGAGCGGGGCACCCCATCCATTCCCACGCAGGAAACGTGTGTGTCTCTTTTCATAGTGGGAGAAACTCAGATCATCAAAGGCCTGTACGAGTTTAGCATGATACTTCTTCAGACTCCCCTTTATCTTGGGTAATATCTTGGATTGTGGTGGTCTGATCCGTCAACTTCTCCTTTGCCCAGTCGTGGAGTTGTGCACAGAACTCCACGCCTGAGGTGTAGGAAGTGGCACTTGTCAGGCAGGCATCATTGAAGGCCGTCTGCATAACTGGCCAAAAGACATATCCTGCTTTGATTTGGCATAAGCTGATCAAGTCTCTCCAGGCAGCTGAGTAAGTTTCTTGTATCTGCACTATCCTGTGGTAGAAGGGAATTGGCTACTTCTCTGGGTCAGGCAGACTTGTCACTAAGGCCGCTGCTTGTGATGGAGTAAAAGCGACATACATCACTGGTGCCCCTTCTGGTAACTGAGACTGTTGTTGGGGCGGGGGCTGGCAAGGGGCAGTGTTCTTTACGGTTGCCAGCATGTGTTTGAGATCCTCTCGGAACTGTGAGTCTGGAGCCGGCTTGGGGGTTAAATCAGTGGGTGGCCTTGCTGCCTGCTTTTGGGCTTCCCACTCAGACGCTTCTTCATCATTAACATTTCCGGCCTGGGAATGTGATGCTTCCGTATTGGGGAAGACAGGTGTGTGGTATGAACCATCCTGGTTTAAAACAGGGAGGGCTGGGTACAGGCTGTTTAAGTTCACTGGGTGTACCAAGATGGCCGCCGGCAGGAAGTGCACTGGGCTGGGTAGAAAGTGAAGGCATGGGTGCACTAAGATGGCCGCCGGGCTGAGTTGTCACAGTGGGTTGTGCTTGGGTGGTGAGAAAGGAGTGGTTGTTAGACGGAGGGCAGTGCTGTCCCTCCCCTCCTTTTGTTTCAAGTTCCAACATAGCGTGGTAATTTCACATACTGTATCCTCAACTCTGTGATACACATACATAATACAATCTCCATCTTTCTTAACTTCCTTTATCCAATTTTCTTTATCACACAGGATTTTTCTCCCTGTTTCTTTAGCAACATAACTTTCGCCACTTCTTTCAACTTTGTTAACTATTTCAACATCTTCTCTCCTCTTCACTATCACATTCTTTTCTCTCTCTGTTTCTCGGCTAACGGCTTGAGAGGAGAATACGTACAACCAAGGGGTTAATATTCTTTCTCAGTGTTCTTATCAAATTCCTTGGGTGGGGGCACATAAGACTGCGCTCCTAGCTTCTACTGTCTGCTATAACCCTGTAATGTACGGTTAATCTCAGAACAAGAACAAACACGTCAGGGGTAGTGAGGAGCAACGGCCCACGACCCAACAGATCCCCCGGGCAGCCCCCCCTTCCACCTTAACCAGTCCCCAACCCCTCTCGTGTATAGCAAACAGTAAACCACAAATACACTCACGACAGGACATTACACCTGCCACTCTTCGAACTGCAAAATTTCAGCAGGCTAAGATAACCTCAGGGGCAGACAACTCACCTTAAACCCAGTTAAAGGTCGTCATTACAGTTACTCCCAGAGGCCGACAGCTCATCTGGGGGTGAGACATCTGTAACGCTTTCAGACTGCAAAGCCAGCAGCTGAGATAACCCTCAAAGGTTCGACAAACCAATGAGTAACCCGTCCTATAACCGACTGCCACAATAACCCATCTCACTCCAGAGACCGACAGCTCGTCTGGAGATGAGAACACACATGTAGCACTTTTAGACTGCTGAGTTTCGTAGCCCAAAGAATGGCAGACAGTGAACAAATACAGACAGCAGAAACCCATTGGCAGGTTCGTTAAAACAACCTCAGGCGAGGAAATACCTGCCTCTAAGACAGTCTCAGCATACCGACAGAATCCAGCGGTCAACCGAAAGATAAGAAAGTCGTACAGTGGTAAGAATATAAAGAAGACTTACCGGTACTGTTAGGGCTGCGCAAACCCCCTCTTATCAATCAATTAACGCCCGAATGCTTATCGCGGTATGGCTTCGACTGTAGCCTGAGGTCCCGGGTTTCGGCACCATTTGTTATGGTAATGATTAAGAGCTCCAATCGAGCCCAAGGTTATCTGCTGCTGTCTCTAATTGGAAAGTGTGGCTATGCATGCATATAAAAGTAAACACTCTGAGACACGCTCAGCACCGTTACTTCTTACACTTCTAATTTATTCAAGGCGGTGCTAATGTTTTATACACAAAAATACGTCATTGCTATGTTAGTCTAATAGGTACATCTCATTGGTTAAGATAGAAAAGAAGATGGAGAATCTTCATAACGAGGTTTGGCTGTCCTTGGTTTTATCTTCAGTTCCGCGTTATTCTGATGTGTGGGATGTAGGGGGTACCCGCCATTTTGAGAAAAATATAGGAACAGAGCTAATCTGTATACTTATATAATGAGTAAGGAGAAAAATATGTATACACATAAGAAAATAGACATTTTCAGATTATTATTATTATTATTATTTACATCACATTCCTTCACAGAGGGATCCGGGGTCAGACTCCTGATCCCTCCTTTGCACTTCAAAGTATTCAGATCACCGTTTTCGGCGATTCTGAATACTGTATATTTTTTTTAAACCGGCACCATTGGCAGCCGAGTAAACGGGAAGTGATGTCATGACGTCGCTTCCGTGTTTACTATTAGGAGGCTGGAACGAAGCCGCATCAGTTATTATACCTGGAAAGCCGATCGCCGGCTCTAAAAAAACAGTACCGCGATGATGCCTGCATCTGCGGTCATCATCCCGGTATAACCCCCGGAAGCCGAGTATGCACATCTGCGTACGCTCGGCAGCAAGGGGTTAATATGCGCTGGTTCAGTCTCAACTGATGGCTTATAAAAAGGTGTCGCACAAGAAACCTCTCATGATGGGTAAAAGCAAAGAGCTCTCTCAAGACCTTCGCAAACTTATTGCAAAACATACTGGTGGCATTGGTTACAGAAGGATTTCTAAACTTCTGAATGTTCCAGTGAGCACTGTTGGGGCCATAATCTGGAAGAAGAACATAATTTCACCATAAACTGGCCATGACCAGGTGCTCCTCCCAAGATTTCTAACAGAGGAGTTAAAAGAATTATCAGAAGAGTTGTCCAAGCACCAATTACCACTTGTGGAGAGCTTCAGAAAGAACTGGAATTACCACGTACAATTGTTTTAAAGAAAACAATAAGTAATGCACTCAACCACCATGGCCTGTACGCACGTTCACTACGCAAGACTCCACTGCTGAAGAAAACGCATGTTGAAGCTCGTTTGCTAAACAACATTTAGCCAAGCCTGTGAAACACTAGAATATAGTCTGGTCAGATGGGACCAAAATTTAACTCTTTGGATGCCATAATGCACACCATGTTTGGAGGTCAAATGGCACTGCACATCACCCCAAAAAACACCAACAGTGAAGTTTGGAGGTGGGAACCTCATGGTGTGGGGCTGTTTTTCAGCATAGGGTACTGGCAAACTTCATATAATTGAAGGAAGGATGAATGGAAAAATGTACCAAGACATTCTTGATAAAAATCTGCTGCCATCTACTAGGATGATGAAGATGAAATGAGGGTAGACAATTTAGCAAGACAACGATTCCAAATAGAAAGCCTAGGAAACTCTCAATTGGTTTCAATGAAAAAAAAAAAAAGCTGCTAGAATGGCCCAGTAGAAGAAGAACAACAATGGCGCCACTCTAAGTGCAGTATTTAAAAACAAATTTAATATATCTTTAAAATCAAGTACTCACAAGGGTACATGTAAACAGGCGTGTGGAAAATAAATTGATAATGCCGGGTGTCCCAGATAGGGTGTCCAGTCACATCGTACGGTGGCCAGAGGCCTGAGGAAGGAGCGTAGCTCCGCAAACGCGTCGCCTATCAGTCTTTCCCTGCACGGACCCGGAAGTGACCCTGTTCCCCGGATCGAAAACAGTGCGTTCCAGTGGCAGGACACAACAAGCATCTAGCAGCGCAGCCTGTCATACGAACCAGAACGCCACCGTACGATGTGACTGGACACCCTATCTGGGACACCCGGCATTATCAATTTATTTTCCACACGCCTGTTTACATGTACCCTTGTGAGTACTTGATTTTAAAGATATATTAAATTTGTTTTTAAATACTGCACTTAGAGTGGCGCCATTGTTGTTCTTCTTCTTCAGCACCCAGAGGATTGCTTCATCCTAATCTACAGGGCTGCCTTCTACAGTTGCTTCTTATGGACTATATTTTAGTTTTGTTTGGACTTTAGCAGCTCAGAGTCTGCTTGTGCTGATTAATTATCATATTATTACAGTTTCATTTTTTATCATTATTTTTTAATCATAGTTATGTAATTACCCTTCAGTTATTCATCCTCTCTCTACTAGAGCAATATATGTTTTTTTGGGGGGTTCTAACTGTTTCAAATTGGTTGATTGTAGCGCTCACATGTACATGTTGTAGAATGGCCCAGTCAATCACCTGACTTGAATCCAATAGAAAAATCTATGGAAAGAACTAAAGATCAGAGTTCATAGAAGAGGCTCACAGAACTTTCAAGATTTGAAGATTGTGTGGAAGAATGGTCCAAAATCACACCTGAGCAATGCATGCGACTAGTTTCTCCATCCAGGAGGCGTCTTGAAGCTGTCATTACCAACAAAGGATTTTGTACCAAGTATTAAATTAATTTAATTAAGCGTGTTCAATACTTTTTCCCTGTGTCATTCCATTTTATTACACATAACTTTATTTCTGAACTTATTTGTTTTGGTTTCTTTGTATGTGTGGATTGCATGGGTTGTTACCAACATGTGGCAAAAATGTCATGGCAATAGCACTTTTAGAAATATTTTTACCAAGAAAAATGGTGATGTGTCAATACTTATTTTACCTGCTGTAAATGTAAAACATAGGTATAAAACAGTTTAAAAATTCCTAAATTTAAACCTGATTTATAGCCTTTTGATAGAACAGGCTAGGATTGCAACCACTATAGCTACTTGTGTAATTCCAGCTGTTCTGGTGTCCATTGTCAGAAAGACAAAGTACCAGGAAAGGTTTAGACAGTTGTCACCAAGGGATGAGGGTAAACTTTCCAATTGGAAAATCTGTTCTGGTGCCAGCCATCTTAAGGAAATTCTGACTTTATAGATTACCTCTTCTTGTGTCTACAACAGGAATTATAGTGAAAGCTCCCCCCAGAGAGAAAAAAATATTAACAGGTTTTAACCATTTCATAATGTAGCCAGAATAAAAAATGGTTGACAAACCATTATCGTTAACCTTTCTGATAATGTTAGTAGTGTACAGGAGCTTTGGACTGAGCATCGAGTTGGATACAGAGAGTTGACTTGCATTCAGATGTCAAATTCAGTGGATCTTTGTCCAAGATAAGTTAGAAAAGCTTTTAAGCTGCATTCTTGACTTTTAAAATGAAAGCAATGCATAGCCAAACTAATAACAGACACGGATACAGTGCTCTTTAGACCAAATTCCCCCACATTTTGTAAGGCGCTGCGCCTTTTGGCACTATATAAATCATGTTAAAAAATACAATAATAATAATAATTCACAATTCAAACACTGCATTCCACATCCATGAAAAAATGTTTTACACTCTGCAGTTGCCATGGTGCTACACGTGTGATCAGTTATGACATCAGCCATTTGGTGGTTTGACAGTTTGGCTGAGAGTACATGCCTTGAATGTAACTATTTTGGGAAACCCTAAAATCGATGGGTTTAGTGCTACATCAGCAGGTGGAATCCACCTACAAGGCATGTTTAAAATTTTAGTTGTCTGTAGGAAAATTCTTACTTGTGACCCTGTACTGGAGATGGCAAGGAGCCTGCTGTGGGTGTGTCTGGGAATGCTACCTCTGTATTACAAGCAGGTACGTAAAAGTGATTCTGAGAACACACACACTCGCACTAAAACGCTATGATGTTCTTTGTATAAATGGCGGGGTTGCATTTTTATTTTAAAAGATAATCAAAAATGTTGCACAGTACTAAAAGTAAATGAGTGTTATTACAGTTATCAAAAGGGAAGAAACAGAACTAAATTAATAAAATGAAATTGAGAATACTGTATGAATTTAATATATAAAACATTACAAGCCCCTTAAACCTTTTGTTGTGTAATGTTTCACACTGTGTTAAAGTGGTATTAAACTGAAAAACAATAATTTGATTGTATTAAAAAAATGAATATATTGCAACTTACCAGTCCTAAGATGTGGTGTCTGCATTCATTTTCTTTATTTTAGGTTTTTTTTTTTTTTTTTTCTTGTTCACCTGTTGATCTGGCCAATAACACACTTCCTGTCTTAGGGTCTCTCCACTTTGGATGGAGAAGCAATGGAGTCACCCTTGGAGAGCAGCATTGTCAGCCTCTGGAGAAGGTAGTGTTAGATGCACTAGCAGATTTGAACTTGACTAGCAAATAAAACTGCAGCTAATAGTTTTTCCTTGTCAAAAGAAGTTTATTGAGTATACAATGTTATAAAGATACATAAAGATACATAAAGTAAGTTTACAAGGATCTATAAAGTAAGCTCATTGTTTTACAGTAGGGTTTATATAGGTAAATATCATGAAATTTCAAATATTAAACATTGGGTTCACATAAACCTAAATTAAAGATATATATCATTTCCTTAGTTACTTTTGTAGGTATTTAAATGATTTATACCTACTATACATATTGTTTACAAGTAGAGTGTATATAGGTCAAATAAATTCTGATAATGAGCTTTAATCGTAAGGTGGAGAAAAGGAAAGAGAAAGAAGAAAAAGGGTTGAAAGGTAGAGGTATGGTCCACAAGGTTGTCCCGCTCATCAGTTTATTATTCTTTTTAGTTCTCTTTGAAGCCTTAGAATGGGTGTCTCTGTAAGTCATTTAATCTGTTACCATGGCAACAGGACAGAGTCATTGAAATTTGACAGGAACTGTTGTTTTATCCAAGGATGCCAAAGTTTTTCAAATTTTGGAATTTGATTTTGATCGATGGCTACCATCTTAGCATGGGACATTGTATTATTCATTCTGTGAATTGTTTCTGCTAGTACCAATGTAGGAGATTTCCATGCCTTGGCCACTGTTTATTTTGCAGCCGTTATTAGTTGGATCATAAGTTTGAATTGAGAGAGTGTTAACCATTCCGGTTTTAGATTAAGTAAAGTTAAATATGGATCTGGTTGTATTATTTTTTTAAATATTTTAGATGCAATCAGGAAGACTTCCTTCCAGAAGGTTTGGATTACTGGGCACGTCCACCATATGTGTAAATATGTGCCTATTTCTGGGCATCCTCGAAAACAAAGAGTTGAGGTATTAGGTGAATATTTTGCCACTCTAGCGGGTACAAGGTACCAGCGAGTTAGGACTTTATAATTTGTCTCCAGTGCCAAGATGTTGGGTGAAGATGACTTAGATGTGAGCCATATATTAGACCAGTCCGTGTCTTCTAAAGTTTGTCCCAGGTCCTCCTCCCACCTCTGAACGTAAAAGGGTCTATTAAGATTTGCTACTCCATATAATTGATTATAAAGTGATGAAATTGTACCTTTAGCAAATGGATCTTTTGTACAGATTGATTCAAAAATGGATAATTGGGATAATGGTGTATCCCCCTTTAGGAATGGTGTATAGAAATTTTTGATTTGGAGATATCTAAATATCTCAGAGTTTGGTAGATCATATTTTTCTCTAAGCGATGGGAATGAAAGGAATGATTTAGATGCTATGAAGTCATTTAGTGTCTGAATGCCTGATGTTGTCCAAGCTTTAAACGAATTTGGGTAGATCCATGCCGGATAAAAGGCCGGATTTCTGATAAAAGAAAGGAGAGGATTGTGTGGAGATTGTAACTGATATTTGGTTTTTAGTTTATCCCAGAGAGATAAGAAGTGTTTAGTTACGGGATTATGAATTTTAAAGCGGTCTTTAGGATCAAGCCATAATAAATTTGATATTAATAGAGGGTCATTTTCTGAAGCCTCTATAAATACCCATAATGGGATTTCCTGTTTTGCATGGTATTTGGACAGACTGGCCAAATGTGCTGCTCTGTAGTAGTTAGTAAAATTAGGGTATCCCAGGCCTCCTTTATTTTTGGGAAGATGTAGTGTGTGTATAGGTATACGTGGTTTAGAAGAGCCCCATATAAACGAAGTTGCTCTTTTTTGTACTATTCTCAAAAAATAGGAAGGAATTGGAATAGGGAGGACTCTGAATAGATAAAGCAATTTGGGTAGAATAGTCATTTTGATTGCATTAATCTTCCCTATCCAGGATAAAGGAAGTTGCGACCATTGTTTTATTAGATTTGTGATCTGTCTTAATACAGGAGGATAATTGGTTGAGAATAAGTCAGAATGAGATGCTGTTAAATGAATTCCAAGATATGGGATTGATTTTTCTGCCCATGTGAATGGGAGTGCAGCCCTAGCCGGGATCAATTCCATGTTTGTGAGTGAAATATTAAGCACTAGGCATTTCTTAGGATTAATCATAAGGCCGGATAGGGCTGCAAATCCATCAAGAGCTGGTATTAAGTTAGGACCAGAGACCTGTGGTGATGATAGAAAAAGTAATATATCGTCTGCAAATATACATAATTTGTGTGTAATACCTCCTACTTCAATGCCAGTTATAGTTTGGTTTGTTCTGATGTATTGGGCCATGGGTTCGAGTATAAGGGCAAATAATAAGGGAGATAATGGGCAACCCTGTCGGGTACCTCTTTCGATATTAAAGGCTTCAGATTTGTATCCAGCATATTTTATATAGGCTTTGGGTTTATTATATAATGCTTTGATCCATGTTAAAAAGTGGGGTCCAAAACCCCATTTTTGTAATGAATATTGCATATATTGCCAGGATACTGTGTCAAATGCCCTCTTAATATCGAGAGATAGAAAACATAAAGGGATTTTCCATTTTTTAGCAATATGTGCCAATAACACTGCCCTGCGTATATTATCGCCTGCCTGTCTATTTGGCATGAAGCCTACTTGATCTCTATGTATTAATTTTCCTATAATGCTATTGAGGCGTTTTGCTATTATTTTTGCTAATAATTTAATATCGAGGTTTAACAGAGAGATAGGCCGATAATTCACACAGGAAGTATCATCAGAAAGGGGTTTTGGGATCATACAAACAATTGCCATTAGTGTTTCTTGCCGAAAAGAATGTCCATCTAGAAGTTTGTTAAAAGTTTCAGTGAGAATGGGAGAGAGTATTTCTGAGAATGTTTTATAGTATAAAGCCGAGTAGCCGTCTGGGCCTGGTCTTTTGTTAAGTTTTAGGTCTTTTATGGCGTTAGCAACTTCATCTATAGTTATAGGCTCATCCAAACTGCTTTTTTGATTCTGAGATAACTCAGGTAAGGTTATTTTTGAGAAGAAGGATTCAGCTTCTGTAGGATTAAATTCATTGTTTGTCTTGTATAAAGTTGCGAGATGTGAGTGAAATTTATGGACTATTTTAACTGGATTACAAGTGTAAACATTTTTTGATAATTTCAAACGTATTGGTTTGAAAGATTTGTTAGTTGAATTTAATGCCCGAGCCAAATATGTACCTGGTTTGTTTGTATTCGTGTAGAAATTGTGTTTGGAGCGTTTGAGGGATTTATCAACTGACTCAGTGAGAAATAGATCGTATTCCAATCTAGATTTTTCCAGATGAGATTTTGTACTCTGAGATGGATTATCTTGAAATGATATGTAGGCTGCATTAAAATTGAGCTCTAGTTTTTTTGCTAGATTTTTGCGTTCCCGTTTAAATAGTGCCATTTGTCTTTGTATTGTACCACGCAAGACAGGCTTATGAGCTTCCCACAGTGTTATTGGGGAGATGTCTGTTGTATTATTAATTGATATGTATTCCTTTAAAGCTTGTTCAATGGCCATCTGATGTAGTGGGTGTTTGAGCATTATGTCCGGTAAGTACCACGTTGGGTCATGCGCTTTTGGTATGGCTGAGGCTATAGTAGTGTATACTGCATTATGGTCAGACCACGGAATCGGAATTATATCTGATGCAATAATTTCTGGTATCATTCCTATTGTTAGAAAAATATGATCTATTCTGGTGAAGGTTTGATGAGGGTGCGAGAAATAAGTGAATTTCTTTTTCATTGGGTTACTTTCTCTCCATGAATCTACCAGATTGTATTTGGAAAGAAGTTGAGAAAAAGGTAATCTAGAGGTTATTTTGGATGGTGTAAAAGGTGATTTATCTAGAAATGGGAGGAGGACCTGGTTCGAATCCCCACACATTATCACTGTTCCTATTTTGTGTGTATTAATCACTTGTAATATATGTGAGAGGAATGGTGTAGGTTGTTTGTTAGGAGCGTAGTAGGAAATCACCGTGATTGCTGTATCCATTATATAACCCATGAGTATCAGGTATCTACCTTCTGGGTCTTTAATTTCTGATGATAAGGTGAATGGTGTGGATCGGTGAAATGCAATTAGAGTTCCCCTTTGCTTGGTACAGGCAGAAGCCGTGTAAATTTGTTGATAAAAAGGAGAAATATATTTTGGAGTAGAATCTTTGGTGAAGTGTGTTTCTTGGAGGCATACTATGTGAGCCTTCTTGTTATGGAAAGTACGGAAGGCTTTGGTCCTTTTTTGAGGGACATTTATTCCCTGAACATTCAGGGAAAGTATATTCAGTGGTGCCATGGCAATAGATCAAATAGTTTTGACTTACTTTTTGTTATGCAGAGCTGACTGCGCAGATCAACCTGTGTGGACTGAAGAGATGAATAGATAGAAAAGAAACCAGTGAATTCTGGAGTAAAGAGTAAACAAAAAACATATGAGATTAGATGATACATTGTATAAATTATTTTTTGCAAGTAATCACAATTTACCCGTGAAAGAGAATAAATATCTCTCTCAGGGGAATAAGTGCCTTCGTCACACTCCCACATAATATGATTGGGAGAATGAGGAGGGCTAATGGGGGTACACGGATCTTCCGCTTACAGGAGAGAAGTGCTATGTCAAAAGACATCAAAATGATGTTTCATTAATTGGAGTGCAGAATATAGTTTTTGTTGAAATTATTTATTCCAGGGTGGTTGTATATGGTTAGTCTTGCCCTAGGCGATATAATTCAGTTAGAAAGGTACTGTTAATAACTTTGGTATTGATGAAGATAGTTTGAATTATTTTGGGATTTTAACCCTTTTAGAGTAAACAATTACATATTTTATTCATATGTAACTGTTTAGATATGTTAACTCATAAAATTGAGGTTGTATTGCTTCAGATTTGAATAAACAAAAACATAATTCTAGGAACTAGTTAAGTAATAATATATTTGTTTTAAGAAAAGAAAGAAAAAGCTTCCATTACTTCTGGATTATTGAACATATTTGTCCTAAAAAGTAATAAATCTATTGTTATTACCTGATAATATATAACTGAACAAGAATTTCCTTATTTCACTTATATATTCTAAGGCTATATGAATCAGAAGTAATAAGAAATATAACTGGAATGTAACATGATCCCACACAGTGTGTGACTATCAGAATGCAGTTACATTCAGTTATAAATATAGTTTTTTTATAGAGAACCATCTCTTAGTATAATAAATGAAGAGATATCAGGAATTAGGATGTCAGTCCATTGAATCTTCTTGGTCCATGGATGATGTGGCATAACGGCCTCTTTTGTGAGAATGATGATTCCCATTTTGTTCTGAAATTTTCTGGGTGCTGCCTGAAGGTGAAGATGACGCCATTCTTCTGCGTGTGGGAGTGTTGCTGCTTGTGGGTTCTGTCAGATTTAATTTTAAAAGGGTTTGTTGTAGTTCATCTGCTGATCTGCTTCTGTAAATTGTACCTTGGTAGTTAAATCTGACTGAAAAGGGGAAGCCCCATTGATACATAATGTTGTGGCGTTGCAGTTCCATTAGTTGGGGTTTCATGGATCGTCTTTTAGTAATAGTAAGTTGGGATAGGTCAGCAAAAATTTGATAATTGTGTCCTTGAAAATTAAGTTCCTTTTTTTCTCTTGCAGCAATTAGTATTTGTTCTTTCGTTCTGTAATAATGAAATTTTGTGATTATATCACGTGGGGGTCCATCTTTCTTTTTGGCTGTGAGGGCTCTGTGTACTCTGTCCAGTTCTAAACGTTCAATAGGGATATCTGGCTTTAGTTCTTGTAATAGAGCAGTAATAGTAGATTGCAGGTCTGTCACAGTTTCAGGTATTCCCCTTATGCGCAAGTTTGAACGTCTGGCTCTATTTTCGTAATCTTCGAGCTTAGTTTGAAGTATTAAATTCTCTTTTTTTAATTGTTCCAATTCTGTTATATTTTCTTGGGTTGTAATTTCAATTTCATCCATTTTTATTTCTAAGGCTGCGGTGCGGTTTCCCAGCTCTCTTATTTCTTTGGTTAGGCTTTTTGTTATTTGGTCTGAGGTTTGTTTTAAAGCCTTATGAAGCATCTTTTCAAATTGTAATAATATTACTGGGGATACTGAGGAGGCTTGTGGAGAAGTTTGTGAGAGGATTTGTTCTGTATCTGACTCAAATGGAGAGTCTTGCTGTGACATTTTCTGTCTGTGAGAGCGCCCTGATGCTGTATATTGTGAGGTGACTGGAGTTGCTTCAGCTGCAGTGAGTGCCTGTGAGCTCTTTGTGAGGTGATTTTTATTTCTGCCACGGTTTCCTCCCAGTACCATATTTCCTGCCCAAACTTTCACAGTTTGTTCCCTGGGGCAAAAAGGTTCAAATGGATACCTTTTGAGCCTGCAGGCTCCGCTTTGTCCTTCTCTTCTCTCCTCAGCGGTGTGGAGCTCTAACAATGCATGTCTGCTCTGCTAGGCTCCGCCTCCTGCCCCCTCGCAGCTAATAGTTTTTAAGCAGTTACAGCAACAGGTTTATTCTGAATTGAATACATGCTGACCATTGTAATTTCCCCTGTCAATGTTAAATGGTTTGTCTCATCCCTCTGCCACTTTTTTTTTTATCATTTTGTGGGAGGGAACAAAGGAAAGTTTCGGGGAATTTATGGATTATATGAATCACAATGAATATAATCTCAAATTCACACCAGACCTCCACTTATCAACAGTGAATTATTTGGATTTAACACTTTTCAAACAGGGTTCCACTATAAGTACAAAAACTTTTTTTTTAAAGAAACTGACCGTAACGCCTATGTCCCTACACACAGTTGCCATCACCCGCAATGGATTGGGGCTGTACCCAAAGGGCAGTATATGCGCATACGGCGTAACTGTAAAAATGATAGAGATTTTCTTGCACAAGCAGAAACCCTTACCACCAGATTTTTGGAAAAGGGCTATCCAGCCCATGTTTTGGAAAAACTGGTAGTCCAGGTGTCAAATATGGACAGGCAAACCTTGTTGGTTCCCAAACCAAAAAAAGAATATAAAGACGAATGCGCGTTTTTGTCGGGCTTTCATCGACAATATAAAACAGTGGAAGGTATCTTTAAGAAATTCTGGCCAATTTTGTTAAAAGATAAAGATTTACAGTTCTCCTTGCCAAATAAACCAAAATGTATATATCGTAGGGCACCTACCCTCAGGAATCAACTAGCCCCCCAACGTACCGGATCCACCAAAGAAACCATCTATGTTTTTGGATGGATCAGGATTTTTCTATTGCACCAGGTGCAATGCGTGCAAAATAACAAGGAAACCGGGTTCTAAGAAAAAGAAATCCCAATTTAATTCTGTGGTAACTGAGCAACAATTCAATATTAAACCATTGATCACGTGTGACTCTGACCACGTGACGTATGTATTGGAATGCCCATGTTCCTTACAGTACGTGGGCAGAACCACACGTCAACTTAAAGTAAGAATCAGTGAACATCTTGCCAATATAAAAAATGGTTATCCCAACCATAGTGTCTCTAGACATTTCAAAATGTACCATAACAGTGACCCATCATTATGTACGTTTTATGGGATTGACAAAGTAGCAAGGGATTGGAGGGGTACTCATATGAAAAGGACAGTGTCCAGAAATGAAACATATTGGCTCTATAAGCTACAGAGTATGCAACCGTATGGGATGAACATAGACATAGACCTCAATTGTTTTTTAACAAACGATTAGCCGCAATCTTACTAGTATGCACTTATGAATTTTAATAATATTAGATACGCTGTATTTAAAGGCTCATAATTGAGGCACTCCAATACAATCTAATCAATATGTTTTTTATGTGGTTTTAATTTAATTTACTTTGGTGGCAGGATTTCCAAGGTTTCAAATATTTTGTGGTTTCAGGGGAGGGTGATGAGATGTGCTTAGCACTTATTAGTCATTGTTCAACCGAGACTGAGACTGCTTAGAATGACAGGAATTAATTTTAGTCCCCCAACCAATTATGACAAAATACCATTAGTTGCATTAAGGTTTCCTATGCAACTATAATTATTCTTAATTTACCATCCTTAATCACTTCTGCCAGTTTTTTAACTGACAGGGGGAGCACTACCAAAGTGACGTGTTCTTTTAATAATATCAAATTCTCTCTCTAATTTAATTATCTGGAGCATTAAGACACTTAGCCACCAGAGGGAGTTATCATCCCCTGGTCAGACCGTGCATAATGCTCTGCAAATAAACTTTATTGGTAAGGAGGCGGAGTATTCGTACCAAGCCAATTTACCCGCCCTTATTCCCCATATAAACCGGTATCCTAGTGACCAATGTACGCTTCCCTGAAGACGTTCACAACGAAACGTACGTCGGAGCAGTACGTGGTCACATGTCCAGATTTGTCCTACCAACTTCCGGTTCATCTGGTTGACTAGACGCACGGGGTGGAATGCACGCCACATGTGCGATGTGATGCGAAGGGTCTTGGACACCACTTACCCTGACATGCTAGCAGTCCCAGTGCCGGGTAGGCACCGATCAATGTAAGAGGCCATTTGGCTATTTTTATTGTTCTTTTTTATATATATTAAACGGTTTTACACTATGGAGATTCCTTTTTGTTTCTCATATTTCCTATCCTGAATGAATGGGACGGGAGGGATCTATGCCTAAAACACCACCCAGCCTTCCAGCCTTCATGTGAACAGGCACAATCCTGTACAAGCGCTAATGACTCTCTTTTTAGTTAAAGGAGTCATTGGTATCTGGTAAGCAGATATCTATTATCCTAAGGTGATTTCTTCCTCTTTGGTGACAGAACCTTTTTATCATCGCTAAGATTTTGTTGCATCTATGAAGATTTATGTGTCTGCCTTGGTGCTGTTTTCCAATCAATTTTTTGGTTCTAATCTCTTCAATGGATTGGAATAATCAACTATCACGAATTTATTAATTACACCTACAACTAAGGACTTTTTTATTATCATATATTATTATTTTACAATTTGTATTCTTATTTTGATTACCACATAACAAGTATCTGGTAAATTCTTGTTTCAGCACAATTATTACAATTTATTTCACTGCGTTTGATGTGGATTGTGTGTGTCTCTAGTGGCAGTATTGCAATAGCACTTATGTTTATAGGTCTTTAGCGCCCCCTATTGTATACCATTCCTTATTTGATTATCTTATTCAAATTAAGGGGAGCAGCTTGCACTTGTGTATATTGGTTTTTGGTTATTTATTTGATCATCCACGGGTGATACATTTTATTGGGTCAGTACAATTACTGATCCTCTATTTATGGTATTTTTTTCAATTTTTTTATAATAATAATAATTTTTTGGATTGTGTAGTTCACATATACTGACACCACTGGCGCGGAAGTATTGTATACCTACCTCTGCCACTTTTGCTTGACAACTTTGTTAATGTATTTTGAAAAATAACAGACCTACTGGCCAGATTACCAGATCAAAATAAAGGTCTAAAAATAAGAAAAGTAAAGCAGCCACTGCATTTCTATGAATTTGTTAGCTGCAATTCAATAATTTTTTTTTTTTTTTTTGCTTTGGGGTTTAATACCACTTTAATTCTACCTTTTTTGGGGCCATGTTTCTTGTTACAATCATATTTACTCAGAGACAGATCTGTGAATGGACAGACTACATGTCCCATCTGCCATAGTGGCAAAATAATCTGTAGATCTCAGTGGAGCAAAAGTATAGGGATGTTGCCACGCTTGTAGTCTTTTTACATCCTACAGCACCATAACTGAAGGTGAGTATCAAATGAAATGCCTGGGGCTGGGGGAAGAGCCTGTAATGGCTCTCGCTGCTGTCTCAGCCAATGAGGAGGGACAGTCTCAGGCGCTGCTCTTGTGCACATCGCTGGATCGAGAGGGAACTTGGATATTAGGGGGGACTGCTGCACACAGAAGGTTTTTTACTTCATGCATAGAATAAAAAAACTTCAGCCTTTAGAACATTTAAGCATTTTGTCTCATTACAAAAATGCAGTAATGTGAAACCAGCCTTGTTAACTTAAAAAAAAGAAAAAAAAAACTTTCCAACACAATCCCTTGCATGGAAGTCCAAAAGCCCTTGCCGATCTTTTCAATGCAGGAGTCAAGTAGTGATTTTGCACTTGGGGATATTATTTGCAAATGGAGGACTTTTTCCTCTATGAACAATAAGGGTGGGTACTTTTATTGATATAAATCTATAATCAATTGCAATGGCCTGCAGTCAAATGATATTTCCCTATCACCACCTGACGATGTTGGCCCCTCATATTCCCATTGTTAAAAGACTGATTACTGTCTCTTGGGACTGATTGAAACACTAGTTCCTACTATAGCGAAACGCACACTAGCGGGAAAAATATCGCCATGCATTGGAAGAAACCTAACCCCCCATCTTTGATGCAATGGAAACGTATGGTCAATGATAGTCTCCCATTATATTAGGAAACATACGCAAATAGGGGCTGTGAGTCGAAATACGATAAAGTATAGCGTAGATGGCTAGCAGAACCAGAAACGGCGTAACTGAGACTCTGTAATGACTTGAAAAGTTAAGAGGGGTGATATATGTTGATTAAATGAGGGGAATGAAAATTTCTTGATATACTCCAGAAAATGATTTGAGAATAGGGGAAACGCACCACCTAGATGACTAACTGATATGCTGTATAACATGTGTTGCAGCGATGTACAGTATAAAGTGGATATGTAATGTAAATGTGTCATAGCACTTGAGTTGTATGTGTTTTTTATTTATCAAAAGCAATAAAAATAATTAAAAAAAAAAAAAGTCTGATTACTGATGCTGCAGTAATGTAAACAAAGTAGTCATGGATCTGGGCTGATGTCATTGCACATCTTTGCTGGGCTTTAACTTTTTTGTTTTGTTAGGAGCACACATTAACAAAAACTGTTGTCAAGTTCTCCTTAAAATTCTTATGGCTCTTATCCAGTTATGCAGCCTGATCGGCTAGAAAAGGAAGGGCAGCTAGCATGGATTGGAGGTTGTGGGGATATCCTGGAAGCTTTGGGAAATAACGTTTTTGCATGGGAACTCCATTCTGGTCTTTGATCCTTTCGTGCTGCTTGTATAGAGTTTCTTTGCTCACCTACCTCCATCCAACCCTCACCTGCTATTAGTTGTCCAGGTTTGTGCCCCTTACCTTGAGCCTAAACATTCTGGCTCTTGCTGATGCAGTGTGCACCACCCTGAAACTAGAAGTTCAGCTTGTAGGTTTTACTAGTGCTGCCTCCTGCCTTGGGTCATTTAATAAAACGCCTAAGGTGGCAAATACTTTGCCTTTGCATTGCTGCCTTTCCAACTATTTCTCTGTGAAGATTGGAAGCACCCTGATAAGTTACTTGCTCTTTCCAGCTCCATTCCCTTAAAGTGGTTGTAAAGGCAGAAGGTTTTTTTTTTTTTTTACCGTAATGTATGTAAAAAAATCTGTACTGCTCCCCCCAGCCCCTCCTTATGCTTACCTGAGCCTGATCTCAATCCAGAAATGTGCATGAGAGCAGAGGCTCTCTTCTCATTTGCTCAGAGACAGCAGCGGCTCCACTGCTGTCAATAGCAGCCAATGAGGGGGACTGCCTGATTAGGGCTTGGGAGCGAGCACACACGACTGCCCCCCGAGCAAACGAATTGCAATGGGGGGGACTCAGTGGAGGGGAGGAGCCAGGAGCGCTGTCGGGGGACCTGAGAAGAGGAGGATCGGGGCTGATCTGTGCAAAACAATTGCACAGAACAGGTAAGGATCACATGTGTAAACACTTCAATACAGGGCATTTACACATCCTTCCTGCCCAGACCAATTTTCAGCTTTCAGCGCTCTCACACTTTGAATGCCAATTACTCAGTCATGCAACACTGTATCCAAACATAATTTTTATCATTTTTTTCATACAAATAAAGCTTTCTTTTTGTGGTATTTAATCACCACTGGATTTTTTATTTTTTGCGACATAAGTGAAAAAAAGAGCGAAAATTTTGATAAAAACACTGGGTTTTTTTTTTGGTTTCTAAGATAAAATTTTGCAAATAAGTAATTTTTGTTCATAAATTTGGGCCAAAATATATACTCCTACATGTCTTTGGTAAAAATAGCCCACATTAGTGGATATTATTTAGTCTCTGTGAAAGTTATACAAGCTATGGTGCAAATCATTGAAAATCACACCTGATGCACTGACGGCCTATCTCAATTCTTGAGACCCTGAAATATCAGAAAAGTACAAATACCCCCCCCCCCCCAATGACCCCTTTTTGAAAAGTAGACAGTCAAAGGTATTTAGTAAGAGGCATAGTGAGTTTTTTGAAGTTGTAATTTTTTCCCACAATTCTTGGGAAAATGTTAGATTTTTTAAAATTACATCCCAAAATACATTCTGCTACTCCTCCCGAGTATGGCAATACCACATGTGTGGGACTTTTACACAGCCTGTCCACACAGAGAGGTCCAACATGCAGGGAGCACCATCAGAGGTTCTAGGAGCATAAATTACACCTCTAATTTCCTAACAACCTATTATATTTTTGAAGGCCCTGGAGCATCAGGACAATGGAATTATCCATAAAATGACCCCATTTTGGAAAGCAAACACCCCAATGTCTATTCTATGAGGCATAATGAGTCTTTTGAACAGTTCATTTTTTTTCACAAGTCTTCGGAAAACGTGGAAAGAAAATTTAAAACGTATTTTTTTTTTTTTACACAAAGTGGTCAGTTTATAAGATGTTTCTAACTCAAAGCATGTATATAGCAAAAATGATACCCTAAAATACATTCTGCTACTCCTCCTGAGTATGGCGATACCACATGTGTGAGACTTTTACACAGCCTGGCCACATACAGAGGTCAGACATGCAAGGAGCACCGTCAGGCGTTCTAGGAGCATAAATTACACCTCTTTCCTAACGACCTATAACACTTTTGAAGGCCCTGGCAATGAAATTACCCACAAAATGACCCCATTTTGGAAAAGAAACACCCCAACGTATATTCTATAAAGCATTATGAGTCTTTTGAATGGTTAATTTGTTTTACACAAGTCTTCAGAAAACGTGGAAAGAAATTTTTTTTTTTCTTTACACAAGGTTGTCAATTTATAAGATATTTTTGCTATATAAATGCTATGAGTTAGAAATTACACCCCAAAATACATTCTGCTACTCATCTTGAGTATGGCGATACCACATTTGTGAGACTTTTACACAGCCAGTCCACATACAGAGGCCCAACATTGAAGTAGTACCTTTAGGCGTGCTAGGAGCATAAATTACACATCTCATTTCATTCCTACCTATCACACTTTTGAAGGTCCTTGAGCACCAGGACAGTGGAATTACCTACAAAATGACCCCATTTTGGAAAGCAAACACCCCAACATATATTCTGTGAGGCATGGGCTGCAGATAGGTACTTGGGTAGTCTGATGGGCTGCAGATAGGTATTTGGTTACTCTGATGGGCTGGTGACAGGTACTTTGTTACTCTGATGGGCTGGTGACAGGTACTTTGTTACTCTGATGGGCTGGTGACAGGTACTCGGGTACTTTGATGGCCTGCTGACAGGTACTCGGGTACTCTGATGGCCTGGTGACAGTTACTCGGGTACTCTGATGGGCTACAGATTGGTACTCGGGTACTCTGATGGGCAGGTGACTGGTACTCTGGTACTTAATGGGCTGGTGACTGGTACTCTGAAGGGCAGTGACAGGTACTCAGATGGACTGTGACAGGTACTCAGATGGGATGTGACAGGTACTCAGATGAACTGTGACAGATACTCAGATGAGCTGTGACAGATACTCGGATACTCAGATGAACTGTAACAGGTACTCGGGTACTCAGATGAACTGTGACAGGTACTCAGGTACTCAGATGGACTGTGACAGTCCATCTGAGTACCTGTCACAGTCCATCTGAGTACCTGTGACAGGTACTTGGGTACTCATATGGACTGTGACTGGTACTCATATGGACTGTGACAGGTACTTTGGGTACTGGTATGGACTGTGACAGGTACTTTGATGGGTGGTGACAGGTATTTTGATAGGTGGTTACAGGTCCTCTTTATTAGGGGGGGCAATCAGTGTGTGTTGGTGTGCACTATAAGCGGTAACGAGATGTTACCACAATCTCCTTCTCACACAAGATCTGTGTGTGAAGAGGAGAACCCAGTACCATCTAGTTACCGCGTTTTGTTGACATTGTGCGACCGGCTGTGATTGGACAGAGCCGGTCATGTGGTAAAGAGCCAATTTAATTGACTCTTTACTGCGATCGGGGTTGGGCTGTGTCAGGGTGAAAAGTCTCGTCCCCAATCGCCGCTCTGCGCGTGCCCTGGGGCACTGTGCACGTGGATAGTACATGTGAACGGCTGTGATTGGAAACAGCCGGTCACGTGGTAAAGAGCCATTTTGAATTGGCTCTACATGGATCTGGGATGTGCTGTGTCCGAGGGACACTCATCATCTCCGATCGGCGAACTGCGGGGGCCGCAGGAGCTGTGAGAAAGTGAGGACATCATATGATGCCCGCCCAGGATGGGAGATCCCATCTGCAGACGTCATTTGACTATGGCCCGGTATTGAAGTGGTTAAAAAAAAAAAGAAATTGTACCCGTTACAATCACTTTATCTAACAATAGAATATTCCAGTATGTGTATTTTTCCTGTTAGAGAGGGGCTACAGTGGATGTCCATGGCCCTACTGTGTGTGGGAACGTAGCCACTCTATTGCTTGTTACCCAGATGGATTATGGGATTTGTAGTGTGCATAGAGTAGAGTAGTGCATCCGACCACAACTAATGTGTGCTACTTGCTCCAATCAAATGAAAATGAGGGGGAAAGGTAGAGATTTGACAGCTCATGGAAGGAGGCAGAAAAACAGTAAGGAACAATTTCAAGAAAATTAGATTACAGGGTCATTAGGTAGTAGATGCATATGGGTTATTTTTGGAGACAAAGGATATTGTTTAGTGTCACTTAAAGTCACTTAAAGTCAATCGGACCTAGCAGTACTTGGTTGCCCCCAAGGAATTATACATAATGCTATGCTCACTGGCCAGGATGCTGAGGATAGGATAAAAGTACCTGTGGTACCAGGAATACAGATTTCTGCTCAGGATGGCTGGGTGTTGGTGGCTCAGCAGGAATGTGGTCAGGAGGACATGCAGAAGGAGGCAGACAGGCAAAGGCTTGGAGCAGGCAGAAATATGGTTAGGAAAATGGGCAAAAGAGTCAGTTGCATAGGGACAAGGTGGTGTTGAGGCCCAGAACTTCCTTAGTCTTAACTCTAAGTTTCTGCCTTTCACCTGACCCAAGTTATTGTTCTTCTATCCCTCTGTCTTGCTTCAGTTCACCCAAGGAAAATGTCACTCCATTTTCAATGTGGTTCTTGATGTGAGAATGTGTTTTTTGGGGAGACCCTAAAAAAAAGTGCACTGGATTCTTCCACAATTTCTAGGTGACTTTGGTAAGCCACCATCCAAGTCTATGAGCTTAAAAATTGGGTTCCACCCTTTCCTGTCAAGGCACACTCTACTGGATCTGTGAGTGCTTTTTGGCATCAAGCAGCGGTTTCCCAGATTTTCAAGGCTGCCACCTGGTCTTCTGTTAACCTGTTTCTAAGTTCTACGAGGTAGGTGTTTTGATCTCATCTGATACCAGCTTCAGACTTAAGGTCCTTCACGCAGCTATTTGGCCCAGTTTTCAGCTGTTTTTTTTTATCTGTTAGCAATTATTTCCTGACTACCCCTCATGCTAGACTGCTTTTAGACATCCTGAATATTAAAGACATCCTGTGTCCGTTACGGGACACAGATCTCACCCCTGTGTTTATGATCATTCTCTCTTTACTTCTTTGCTACAAAACTTTGGTATGTTCATAGTGGGAGAGGTTATCCTGGGTTGGCCTAGATTTTTCATTTGCCTGTGTCCACACCTCCTGTAGGTGGCAGTATAACCTGAAGGTTCGATTTCCTGTGTCCCTTAATGGACTTCAAGAAAAGGATTTCTTGGTGATTGGTTTTGCACAAACTGCCTTTTACCTCCTCTTCTGTAGTCTTCTGCCGGTGCTCTCCCCTACTCCTTCCCTGCACATGACCCCTCAGTAAGTCGGCTGCTGAAGGGACATGTGTGGGCATGCCCCTGAACTGGGCTGTGTGCATATTTTATTTTAAGAAACTGGCAAAGAAATGTAATTTGCAGGCAATATGAACAGTATAATTTTTTTATTTGCAAATGTCACTTTTGTTGTAGCACATACTATGTTAAGAATAAAACAAAAAATGCATAGAGTGCCTCAAATACATATCAGACCCCTTGATATGTTTGATGTCCCCCAGGAAATTCATATCAGACCTAATTTGAGCATGCAGCCTGGTTAGTCAGGAAACAAGAGACAAGCGTGCACCCCTCTCACCTTCCTGAACCATGCCAGACCACATGCCCTCAACATTTGGGGGTGCCTTGCCAGGGGGTGGCTACAACTGTGATAGGCACTTGTTAAAAGTGCTCATTATGCCTGTCCTTTTTCTTTCCCATGCTCCATTCACAGAAGCTGCACTATTGGTTCCCACAATGAAAAGCACTCTATGATTTGGGGAGGCGGATCTTTCATTCTTCTGCCTGTCCATTCATTGTAAATACCATCACTGCTGCTGTTTTTTGAAGAAAATAAACTTTTTTTTTTTTAAAGTAAACTTCAGCTTTAACACACCTCTACACAACCTAACTGATGCTTGGAATGGTTTATTTGGTTACTGTTATCAGGTCATATATGGCCTTATTTGGTCTCACATTTCGATAATTAAAGCGGAGTTCCAACGACATGTTAGAATTTTTTTTTAATTCATATCTTAGAATCAGAACATAGACATATACCACTCCCGTGTTTTGAAAATTTTGCCACTTTAATATAAAAAAGTAACTTATATTATCCTGTCCTGGCAGTTCCCATATTGCTTGTGGGCATGTGAAGCCCACAAGCATATTCATATTCCGGGATACGGCACTGCTCTATTCCCAGTATGCACTGCCCATTCTCACACATGTGCAGTAATATCACGTAGCGGCGCTGTAAACTATACAGGTTGCCATCACAATGGGCAGTGTCGTCGGAAGTGCCCGCCCCATTGTAATGGCAACGAAGCCCTCGCTGCTGCCCACTGACTCCTGGGAAATGATGATACACATCTCCCAGGAGCAGTAGCGAGCAGAGGAGCCAAGGGATGTGACGTCAGGAGCCGCGGTGAGGAAGGAGAGGATTAGAAGGGACCACATAGCAACAGGGATTAAAAAGTAAGTAAAAAATAATGGACAATAGTCAGTCATACAAATGATCAAATAAAGCATACATAAACAGTATAGTAACATCCCAGTCTACCCCATTGGGTTCTAACTGTAAACAGGCGCTAACTAATATAATGACTATTGTCCACTACTTTGATTGAGATTAGCATGTAAATGTTTTACTGCTATACCTGATTATTATATACCAGAACCAGCTGCCTTTAATTTTTCTGTTATTTGTATGGAAAATTCAATAAAAATTCTTTAATGATAAAAAAAAAGTAAGTAAAAAATTTTTTTTTCTCCAAATGTCATTTGTTGTTATTTGCTGCACATTTATGTAAATGTGTTTTATGGTTGGAACTCCGCTTTAAGTAATTTTGAGTTGTTTGAAACTTTATGATTATCCTGTCAGCATGTTTTATTTGTGCGTAATGAGAAATCATAAATTTCCATTAAATTACTTTTTGAAGCAGTCTCTATGGGAAGGAAGTGCTTTAGTGCACACCTCAGGGAAGTAACTGCAGTGACAGCATATATTAAAAGCTTCTCACTACTTTTTATGACATATTTTTCTATAAACAGGAAACATGCAACACGCAATCGGCACCCTTGAAATCCTGGTTATATTTGTTTAATACGTTACATAGTTTTTCTCTGGATTAGCATTAGAATACTTTTTAGCTAATAAGCTACAATATCAGATTCTCCTCTTTGTTTATTACTTTTGCTATTATTAAAACCTTTTGTCCATATTGGTTTGAAGCACTGCCCCCGCAGGAGCCGGTGGTTACTTGAGCCCATTTCTCCCAGTCACAGTATGCACAGTCAGGCACATGGCACACAATAATTAGTCTAGGGGTTTCTTATTGGGAACAGGAATTTGAAAAGGTATGGGGAGCATGGAATACCCTAAACTGTAGAAATTGAAGATTGCTAGGCTTCTGGCTGCTCTATTCAAAATGCAGGTTGTTTTGCACCATCTCAAGCTGTACTACAGTGGGGACGGAAAGTATTCAGACCCCCTTAAATTTTTCACTCTTTGTTATATTGCAGCCATTTGCTAAAATCATTTAAGTTCATTTTTTTTCTCATTAATGTACACACAGCACCCCATATTGACAGAAAAACACAGAATTGTTGACATTTTTGCAGATTTATTAAAAAAGAAAAACTGAAACATCACATGGTCCTAAGTATTCAGACCCTTTGCCGTGACACTCATATATTTAACTCAGGTGCTGTCCATTTCTTCTGATCATCCTGGTTGGTTCTACACCTTCATTTGAGTCCAGCTGTGTTTAATTATACTGACTGGACTTGATTAGGAAAGCCACACAACCTGTCTATATAAGACCTTACATCTCACAGTGCATGTCAGAGCAAATGAGAATCATGAGGTCAAAGGAACTGCCTGAAGAGCTCAGAGACAGAATTGTGGCAAGGCACAGATCTGGCCAAGGTTACAAAAAAAAATTCTGCTGCACTTAAGGTTCCTAAGAGCACAGTGGCCTCCATAATCCTTAACCACCTCAATACAGGGCACTTAAACCCCCTTCCTGCCCAGACCAATTTTCAGCTTTCGGTGCTCTCACACTTTGAATGACCATTACTCAGTCATGCAACACTGTACCTAAATGAAATTTGTGTCCTTTTTTCACACAAATAGAGCTTTCTTTTGGTGATATTTAATCACTAATGGGTTTTTTATTTTTTGTGCTATAGATAAAAAAAGACCGTAAATTTTGTGAAAAATTGCCTTTTTCTTTGTTTTTGTCATAAAATTTAGCAAATTAGTAATTTTTCTTCATAAATTTTGGCCACAATTTATACTGCTATATATCTTTGGTAAAAATAACCCAAATTAGTGTATATTATTTGGGCTTTGTGAAAGTTATAGAGTCTACAAACTATGGTGCCAATCACTGAAATTTGAAAACATCTGATCAGGCCTTCAGTACATCAGGTGAATCTCATTTCTTGAGGTACTAACAAGTCAGAAAAGTACAAATACCCCCCAAATGACCCCATTTTAGAAAGTAGACATTCCAAGGTATTAAGTAAGTAGCATGGTGAGTTTTTTTAAGGTGTAATTTTTTCCCACAATTCTTTGCAAAAGGAAGATTTTTTTTTTTTTCAAAATTTTCATATTAACTGGTTATTTCTCTCACAGAGCATATGCATACAACAAATTACACCCCAAAATACATTCTGCTACTCTTACCGAGTATGAGGATACCACATGTGTGGGACTTTTACACAGCCTGCCCACATACAAAGGCCCAACATTGAAGTCGCACCATCATGCGATCTACGAGCATAAATTGCACATCTCATTTCTCAACCACCTATTACACTTTTGAAGGCCCTGGAGCACCAGGACAAAGGAATTGCCCACAAAATGACCCCATTTTGGAAAGTAAACACCCCAATGTATAATCTATGAGGCATAATGAGTCTTTTGAACGGTTATTTTTTTTCCCCATTTTCGCTGATCATTTTCCATGCTTCCCCAAATAACCATGCCACTGCCTTCAATGTGAACTGACCCTGGCCTGCTTTTTGACTATGCCTCTGCCTACCGTTTGGACTGCTTCCACATGAACTGACCCTGGCCTGTTTTGACTATGCCTCTGCCCACCGTTTGGACTGCTTGCTCGTGAACTGACCCTGGCCTGTTTTGTGACTACGCTTCTGCCTACCGCTTGGACTGCTTGCACGTTAACTGACCCTGGCCTGTTTTATGGACTATGCTTTTGCCGACCGCTTGGACTGATCTGTTGCCCTGCTACTATAGTACACAGGGGTCTCACATATGTGAGGGGCTCCAGAATAGTTTTTCCGGATGGAGATAACAATTTTTTTTGTTTTCTCCCGGTTTTGTAATTTCCAGATTAGGGTCTGGAGTCCGGAGGCTTCATAGAGATTTGGGTGGGTTGAAGCCTCTACCCCTGTGCCCTTGTGCACAGGTCTTACCCGATTGC
Source organism: Aquarana catesbeiana (assembly GCF_042186555.1). NCBI lineage: Eukaryota > Metazoa > Chordata > Amphibia > Anura > Ranidae > Aquarana > Aquarana catesbeiana. Next base: position 193,709,189 of record NC_133325.1, read on the forward strand.
GGCCCTCAGCCTTCTGCTGACTTACTGCCATCATGCCTTTGCCTGCCGCATGAACGGACCACACCTCTGCCTGCTACCTGGACTATGCAAATAATTCGCTGTAGCAAGAGGCAGTATGTTTATGAAGGGCTGGAGAATATTTATAAGATATTTCCAACACATAGCAAATACATAGCAAAAATGACACCCCAAAATACATTCTGCTACTCCTCCTGAGTATGGCGATACCACATGTGTGGGACTTTTACACAGCCTGGCCACATACAAAGGCCCAACATTGAAGTCGCACCATCAGGTCGATCTATGAGCATAAATTGCACATCTCATTTCTCAACCACCTATTACACTTTTGAAGGCCCTGGAGCACCAGGACAAAGGAATTGCCCACAAAATGACCCCATTTTGGAAAGCAAACACCCCAACGTATAATCTATGAGGCATAATGAGTCTTTTGAACGGTTATTTTTTTTCCAGAAGTTTTTGGAAAATGTGGAAAAAAAATAAAAACGCATTTTTTTTACACAAAGTTGTCCATTTATAAGATATTTCCAACACATAGCAAAAATGACACCCCAAAATACATTCTGCTACTCCCCCTGAGTATGGGGATACCACATGTGTGAGACTTTTACACAGCTTGGCCACATACAGAGGCCCAACATCCAAGTAGCACCATCAGGCGTTCTAGGAGCATACATTACATAGATAATTTCCTGGCAACTTATCATTTTTGAAGGCCCCTCATATTTCTAACACATAGCATGTACATACCAAGAATTACAATCCAAAATAAATTCTATTGCGGAAAGGATAAAAAAAACAGTATTACCTGTGCTTTTAGTAGTGTCCACAGAAGAGAGCACTGGTCCAGGCAGCAGTCAGGGATGTGCTTAGCGACAGCAATAATAACTATCCAGGCAGCAGGCAGGAATATTGTCTATAGTCGGCACAGCACAGTCCATAGGAATTGTCCAGGCAGAGACAGCCAGCACAGCCATAATATTGGTCCTGGTACACTGTTACCTGCAGACACACATTATTGTACCGCTCTCCAGCCCTTCATAAACATACTGCCTCTTGCTACAGTGAATTATTTGCATAGTCCAGGTAGCAGGCAGAGGTGTGGTCCGTTCATACGGCAGGCAAAGGCATGATGGCAGTAAGTCAGCAGAAGGCTGAAGGCCGCAATCGGGTAAGACCTGTGCACAGGGGCACAGGGGTAGAGGCTTCGACCCACCCAAATCTCTATGAAGCCTCCGGACTCCAGACCTTAATCCGGAAATTACAAAACCAGGAGAAAACAAAAAAAATTATCTCCATCCGGAAAAACTATTCTGGAGCCCCTCACATATGTGAGACCCCTGTGTACTATAGTAGCAGGGCAACAGATCAGTCCAAGCGGTCGGCAAAAGCATAGTCCATAAAACAGGCCAGGGTCAGTTAACGTGCAAGCAGTCCAAGCGGTAGGCAGAAGCGTAGTCACAAAACAGGCCAGGGTCAGTTCACGAGCAAGCAGTCCAAACGGTGGGCAGAGGCATAGTCAAAACAGGCCAGGGTCAGTTCATGTGGAAGCAGTCCAAACGGTAGGCAGAGGCATAGTCAAAAAGCAGGCCAGGGTCAGTTCACATTGAAGGCAGTGGCATGGTTATTTGGGGAAGCATGGATGAAAAATGATCAGCGAAAATGGGGAAAATATGGGCTAATAATCTAGGGATGTATGATACAGTTCGAAGCATTCACCAATGCAAAGGCCAGGTTGGGAGGGACACTGGGGACAATGGTAGCTGGTATCTTTTCGAAAACCTCTTCTGCTGCACACACGCCATTTTTTTTGCCGTCTTCGGCCTGCTTCCGATGGTGGAATGTTGTCCAGGAAGTGGCGTTCATGAAGTCGGCTAACAGCATCAGAACGAGGTACTTCTGGGAGGGGTCTTTGTGGATAGATGAGGGACGTGACTACTACTTCTATGAATTTTAGGAAGGCGGCGGGGCTTTCTGTGGATTTTGTGTAGATTATGTAGGAATTGTAAATGGCCAAATGGATTAGATATATTGCTACCTTCTTATACCAGAAACGGGACCTCCTTATTGACAAATAGGGCTGAATCATTTGGTCATTGAAATCCACCCCCCCCCATGTAGAGATTATAGTCTTGGACACATGTCGGTTTTTCAATGGGACCTCGTCTTCGCTGAACTACAGCCGTAGTGTCATCATGAATGGTGGACATCATGTGCACGTTCCTGTTATCCTTCCACCTCAAGGCCAGCACTTCATTACATCTCAGTGTTGCTCTTTCCCCCTTTTTCAGCCTTTTGTTCACAATGGATTGTGGGAAGCCTTCCTATTTTTTCTTGAAGTTCCGCAGGCCAGGGTTTTTTCAATATATAGGTGTCTGAAAAGGGGCAGGCTGGTATAAAAGTTGTCCAGGTATATAGGATAGCCTTTTTTCAGAAGTGGGTAAGCCAGGTCCCATACGATTTTTCCAGTTGTGCCCATGTAGGCCGGGCACTCAGGGGGCTGGAGCTGGGAATCTCTTCCCTCATATATGCGGAATGCATATAGATATCCCGTGGCTCTCTCACACAGCTTGTAAAATTTGACTCCATATTTGGCCTTTTTGCTAGGAATATACTGTTTTATTCCTAGCCGGCCTGAAAATGGTACCAGGGACTCATCCACACATATATTCTTCTCGGGGACATAAAGTTCTGCAAATCGTTGGGAAAATAAATTTATTAGTGGGCGAATCTTGTATAGCTTATCGGAATTTGGATGATTGCGGGGAGGGCACTGGGTGTTGTCGTTAAAATGAAAGAATCTCATAATCATCTCATATCGGGACCTGGACATAGCGGCAGAATACATGGGCATATGGTGGATGGGGTGGGTGGACCAATAGGTATGTCCTTCATTTTTTTTTGTAATCCCCATATTTAGAGTGAGGCCCAAAAACAATTTGAACTCCTCCAAATTCAAATCTCTCCACCCAAACGGACGGGCATAAGATGATTGGGGGTTGCTGGCAATATACTGCTGGGCATACAAATTTGTCTGGTCCACAATGAACTGCAGCAAAGTGTCGGGCAAAAACAGGTGAAAAAAATTGATCTCTGTAAAATTTTGGGTGTTGGCCTGCACACCTGGCTGTGCTGTGAAAGGGGGAATATTTGGTGATCCCGAGTTGGAAGGCAGCCATGTTGGGTTGGCAAGACCATCTGGCATATAGGTAGTGGCCCTGGCTCTTGGGGGACGTGACACTCCAGTAGTTGGGGGAGTTGAATTTCCTGTGCTGGAACTCAGGTGTGATGTGGCAGCACTGGTACTGGGCATTTGTGCGCAGGGCCTATCTCTGGTGGCAGCACTGGTACTGGGCCTTTGTTCCTGGGGCCTATTGCTGGCGGCAGCACTGGTACTGGACCTTTCTTCCTGGGGCCTATTTCTGGCGGCAGAGCTGGTACTGGGCCTGGGAATATAATCCCGGTTGCTGGCGGCTTCCTGGTTTCCAGAGTGTCGTGCCCTTTTAGGAGGGACCCATTCTTCATCCGAATCATTGCTACTCTCGATCGGTTCAAATGCCGAATTTGATTCGGAATCAGAATGGGACTCTGATGAGAGCTCCCCGGTGCTCTCATCAGTCATAGAGAGGATCTGGAACGCCTCCTCACTAGTATATCCTCTTTTGGACATGGCTGTGTGGCGGGTAGCTGTGCGACGGGTGACAGATGGGTGGCAGGTGACGGTCACTGATGGGCTGTGCGATGGGTGGCAGGTGACGTTCACTGAGAGGTGATGGGCGATGGTCACAGATAGTTGACAGGCGACGGTCACTGATGGGTGACAGGTGCACCGCTGATGGTCACTGATGGGTGACAGGGCACAGTCACTAATGGGTGACGGGTGAGAGGGCACGGTCACTGATGGGTGACAGGCCACGGATGGTGACAGGTGATAGTCACAGATTGTTGACAGGCGACGGTCACTGAAAGGCGACGGTCACTGATGGGTGATGGGTGCACCGCTGATGGTCACTGGTGGGTGACGGGTGACAGGGCACGGTCACTGGTGGGTGACGGGTGACAGGGCAGGTCACTGATGGGTGACGGGTGACAGGGAAGGTCACTGATGGGTGACGGGTGACAGGGCACGGTCACTGGTGGGTGACAGGGCACCACTGATGGTCACTAATGGCAGTCTCTATGTGACAGGTGCACTTTTTATGGGGTGACTGTTGGGTGACAGATGACAATTGGGGGGGGCGATGGGACAGAAGTGGTGTTGGTGCAGACACTACAATACAAAGATCTGTAACTCACTGCTCCTAGCTCTTCTCTCCTCACACTGGAAACGGTGTGTGAGGAGAGAAGGGCTAGTAACAGCTAGTGACAGCTCTTTGTTTACAGTTAGTGATCGGCTGTGAATGGATCACAGCCGATCACATGGTACACAGAACTGGCCAATGGCTGTAAACTATCGTCGGTGACGAGCAGTGTTCCCGGGGAACATGCCGCCACCGACGTGCACGCGCAGCGCGCTCACGATCGCGCGCATGCGCCGTGCAATGCGGGATGTACCATTAGTGATCTGCCGTGACTTCATCACGGCCGATCACGTGGTAAACAGCCATGCCCAGTGGCTGTTCACCCCTGTCGGTGACGAGCGGTGTCTCGGTGACACGCCGCCACCGACAGTACAGGGCTGCGCGCTCACGATCGCGTGCATGCCCATGCCATATGACGTCCGCCCAGAACAATAGGCTTACCGTCCCGCCGTCATATGACGGTGGGCGGTAGGCTACTGGTTAAATGGAAGACGTTTGGGATGACCAGAACCCTTCCTAGAGCTGGCCGTCCGGCCAAACTGAGCTATCTGGGGAGAAGAGCCTTGGTGAGAGAGGTAAAGAAGAACCCAAAGATCACTGTGGCTGAGCTCCAGAGATGCAGTCGGGAGATGGGAGAAAGTTGTAGAAAGTCAGCCATCACTGCAGCCCTCCACCAGTCGGGGCTTTATGGGAGAGTGGAAGCCTCTCCTCAGTGCAAGACACATGAAAGCCCGCATGGAGTTTGCTAAAAAACACCTGAAGGACTCCAAGATGGTGAGAAATAAGATTATCTGGTCTGATGAAACCAAGATAGAACTTTTTGGCCTTAATTCTAAGCGGTATGTGTGGAGAAAACCTCATCATCTGTCCAATACAGTCCCAACAGTGAAGCATGGTGGTGGCAGCATCATGCTGTGGGGCTGTTTTTCAGCTGCAGGGACAGGACAACTGGTTGCAATCGAGGGAAAGATGAATGCGGCCAAGTACAGGGATATCCTGGACGAAAACCTTATCCAGAGTGCTCAAGACCTCAGACTGGGCCGAAGGTTTACCTTCCAACAAGACAATGACCCTAAGCACACAGCTAAAATAACGAAGGAGTGGCTTCACAACAACTCTGTGACTGTTCTTGAATGGCCCAGCCAGAGCCCTGACTTAAACCCAATTGAGCATCTCTGGAGAGACCTAAAAATGGCTGTCCACCAACTTTTACCATCCAACCTGACATAACTGGAGAGGATCTGCAAGGAGGAATGGCAGAGGATCCCCAAATCCAGGTATAAAAAACTTGCTGCATCTTTCCAAAAAGACTCATGACTGTATTAGATCAAAAGGGTGCTTCTAATAAATACTGAGCAAAGGGTCTGAATACTTAGGACCATGTGATATTTCAGTTTTTCTTTTTTAATAAATCTGCAAAAATGTCAACAATTCTGTGTTTTTCTGTCAATATGGGGTGCTGTGTGTACATTAATGAGGAAAAAAATGAACTTAAATGATTTTAGCAAATGGCTGCAATATAACAAAGAGTGAAAAATTAAGGGGGTCTGAATACTTTCCGTCCCCACTGTAGTACAGCTTGAGATGATGCAAAACAACCTGCATTTTGAATAGTACTTTTTTGAATCCCCACTGTATACTTTCTCTTGGCTGACTTGTAATACTCCTGCGTGTATTGCACAGTTCTGGGCTGCACTGAGCACACACTTTAGCAGTGTTGCATGCCCCTGTATGCCCCCTGTCATCACACGAACAAAACCCCCCTTTTCCGTGGTTGTTGGACTGCCCGGTTGTATGCTCTTTGTGGGGGTCTCCTTGGTAAATTGGGTGGGACCTGTGGGGTGGGAGAGTTTATGAGCCATGACACTCGATTTGGTTTTTGTTATATTATATTTAAATTCTTGATTAATGTTTTTTGACTATTGTAATCTTAATTATGTATTTATTACTATCAGGGACACTGTTGAACACTGGTGACTATATACTCCCCTGAAGAAGCCATTGTTTGGCGAAACATGTAGGGACTTGACACGCATCAGTGACCATTCCATGCAGATACTTTGGCCAGTAATTTCTGTATACCTAATCTGCTTATTTTTTATGCACCTTATGTTTGTTTTTTTGTTGCATATTCATGTAATAAAATGTATATCTTTTATGTAATAATTGTATTTCTTTTTATATACCTGGGCACCGTTATAATCCCTATACAAAATCTATTTTGCATCAATTCTACTATTTATACGGTGTTTATACTGATTGTCAGGCCAGCAGTAGATCCAGGCTTTTCTGATTTATTTAGCTTCTTTGAAATCTTTGCCTGGGAGAGACCTTGCTGATGTAGTATAATCACTTTATGTGTTGTTGCTGTGCTTAGTCTTACCATGGTGTATGGCTTGTGACACGTCTTCCACAACCTCACCTAGTAGCAGAGTTTGGCTGTTCCTCACCCAGTTTTAAGCCTCCTACACAGCTGTTTCTGTTTCAGCAAATTACTGTGTTTCAACCTACATATAAAATGGCTTATACAATATGCAAAGCAGGGAGAAAGAAACAGCCAGATCTGTACGTAAAACCAGCACATCACACACAGTGTCATTAGTACAGTGACAGTGTACACGCAGGGATAGGCAACCTTAGAGAGGTTCAGATCTACCCTTACAACACGGGAGAAGATCATCGGTCACAGTGTCACCTCCTCACACCTGATTTAAACCTCTAATTGCAGGACTACCATGTGGCATATGCATGCATTGCATGGCAATCATGGGTTTAAATCAGGTGGTGAGAAGGCAAAATGTCTCCTCCTCACCACCTATTAACATACTGTACACTCAGATAGCTTTTCAGAGGAGCAGGACTTGTGCTCGTTCACACGTAAAGTTAGGGGGTGGTAAAACAGCAGGATATAATAGAAGTCTATGGCTTAGCGCAGAAAACCCGCAGGAAAGCTGCAGGTACACTGCACTGCACCCACGATGCACACTGACCTGAAGATCTCTTTGTTCCTGCTGCTGGCACCACCCTGGAGACCACTAGCCGAGATAAGAGGTGAAGTGCAGTTGGCATCACTCTGCATGGGACAGGAGCCAGTATTACAGAGGAGGCATCGGCTTATGCGGCTCTTGCTCCCTTCTACAGCTCCAACATTACAAGTAGTCCCTCTGCATTGCACTCTGTTTGATGCTCTAGAATGGCAGGTCAGCAAACCCAGACCAAGATCTTCCAGCCATCTGTTCACAATCTACTGGTGTACAGTATTATTACTGATCACTATATTCGTGTCACTGTTGATGTCGGTGTCAGTTAGTGTGCCTCTCACAGAGGGTCTGTTTGCCCGGATTGCTGGCCACACTACCACAGTCCCACTATAAGTGGCTGATCACCATCATTACCAGTATAGCGTCATAGCTGCGTAAATTCCAGTATATATACACCATGGTTTGTAAACACTATAAGTTTCACACAAACCAATTAATGCATACTTATTGGGATTTTTTTACAAAGACGTAGCAAAATACAGTTTGGCCTAAATGTATGAAGATATTTGATTATTTTATTGTTATTGGATATGTTTTATAACAGAATGTAGATAATGGGTTTTTTTTTCAAAACTATTGACCTCTTTTAGTTTATATAATAAAAAAAACCCAGTCGTGATAAAATACCACCAAAACAAAGCTCTATTTGTGTAAATAAAATATTATAAAATATTTCATTTGCGTACAGTGTTGCATGACCG